>NW_004444019.1:6468269-6491789 GCF_000243295.1 Trichechus manatus latirostris
ACTCCATTTGGTGCTTGGCTGAGTTCTTTATCTCTTCATTTGATGTTTTAGGGTTTCAGGATTGTTGTATTCTCTGTTTGGCTTAGTTTTTCAGATCTTTGCTGTGGAGGGACGGCATGGTGTTTCTGCCTAGAGCACCATTTTGCCGGAACTCTGTTTTGTGCAATTTTGAAACTTATATGAATATGTACGGAAGGGTGCTAAATATCTTCTTGAATCCATAAGGAAATAATAAAAGAGTAATTAATAATCACAGGAGTTAAGGATAATGAATAAATGTACTCAATTTTTTCTAGGTCAGCATTTCTCAAAGTTTAATATTCAGAACTCTAGTTTGTCATCACATTGAGTATACTATGAAGGAAGTATTGCATGGTTAAATAAATTTAAAGTATGCTACATGCTGCAACAATGCTCTCAAACATACTAAAGATTGTGAAGATAGCACAGGACCACCAGGTAATGTTTCATTCTGTTATACATAAGGTCACCATGAGTGAGAGCCAGCTCAACAGCAATTGAAAACAATATGCATAGTTATACAGAGATAACTTTTTTCTTTTAATCATAGCATTTCTCAAAGTTTTGTTTTTAATACGTTCATGTAAAGAATGCCGTATGTATCTTTCTTAGTCTTGGTCCCCACCTACCCCATCATCCTAAACACAGGCTGAGTCAAAGATTTCATTGCAGGCAGTTCATTTGTGGGGTGACCCCAGGAAGCACCAGTAGGGGAGTAGGGGAGTGAGACAGAAAAGAAAGGAAACCAGTACAGATTGTATTAATTAGTAGGTTATCACTGTGGACAGCTATGGCTCAATCCCACTGGGGAACTCTGGAGGAGTGGGCAGAATATGCCAAAAGTTATCCTACACAGAATTGAGGAACCTGGACAACCATCTGCCAGCCTCCATGCATCATAACTTGAGAGCCATTCTCAGTGATGTTAACTGCCTGGAATTTTCTGTGTTGGAAACTGCTGGAATGCTCAGGAATGCTGAGTGCCAAGGTGTTTTAAACAGTGCACCAACAGCCTCTGCAAGACTCGAGGGCCTGTGGAGAGAAATGGAAAGCTTCCACCGTGGTTCAACTTTCTATCCACTCTATCCTCCCTTCTCTCCAAGTGAGAAGGGTTGCAATCTACTTGGTCAGTTTGCGAAGGACAAGATGTGTCATATTTGTGAATAGACAGGGTGCTGTGCTTGCAAAGATTGTGTTTGTGCATATAGTTGTCTGAATTCTCCTTCATCCCCACTGCAGGTGCAGCACCAGGAATGGCTTAACCATGTTGACCTCTCTCGTAAAGCATTCTTAGTTAAATTAATGATCGCTTCAGATTCTTACGCCAAGCATCTAACCTTGGTAAGTTCCCTTGATTAAGAGTCTGTGTTAGAGGGAGGTAATAGCCCCTAACTAATCTTTCAGCTTAAGTCATTTTCTCACACATAGTTTTACCACAGCCTTGAATTCAAGTATCAGATACTGATCCATCTAACAATAAAAAGGCATCTCCATTATACTATCGATCCTCATTTGCATAGCTCCCTCAGAAATCTCATAGGAAAAGAGGTGATTGGCAGATGGTACTCAGGCAGTCCTTGAATCTCAAGCCAAATACCCTCTAATATTACCAAAACCATTATCTTAACTCTTAGTAAACTCATTTTTTTGGAACACGTTAAGAAAGTCAGTCCTTGACATATGATGCTTTCTCTAATCTACTACTTTCGCAATGGTGACAAATTTGACCACTATTACTATCCCATTCTCTGAAGCACATTCTCTCCTGTTATCTCATTTGAGGATACCCATAGTTTTATATATATATAGTTCAGGTATATTAAAAACGGAGAAGCAGAATTTCTGATAGGCTAGTTATTTATCACATGTTACCTGTATTTACTGATTGTGTGGTTATATTGTATGCCTGGTTTATACATACAGTTGGCATAAATATTATCTTTTCTGTGATAGTCCCAGTTACATGTTACTACATGTTATTATAATTAAAATGACTTATTAAACTCATAACAAATGCATTTTAAAGTTTTGCTATTTCAATACATTTTATATAAATAATTTTACAAACCATTCAGCAGTCTTAAGACCATGAGTGCCAACTTGTGGTTTTCAGAAAGCCATCACTATGTTTATAGTGACTATGTTAGTTGTCCTAATATTTTATTTTTTTTAAATCCATGGTGTTTGTTTCTATCTCACTAACCACACTCTCGTATTATGGAGAGAGAGAAAAAAAAAGCACCTATTTCTACTCAGGAGCAGCTTATTCTAATTGCAGTTCAACTAAGTTTTTTGTTTCTTTTAGTAAGTGAAAGTACAACTGGAATCTTCACCATATAAAATGAGAATAAATGCCATAATTAAAAAAGTTGGAAATTAGAAAAAATCCTGGGGGTGAAGTAAGAGAACACATTTGTTGGAAATAAAATTAGCAAGAAATTGTACTTGATCTGACTGAGAAAATATTAAAAACAATATAGGAAACAGGGGAAAAAAGGTCATGAGATCTACTTAACTTGATTATATGTAGAATTTGATAATATTTCTCTTTAGTTATTTCCTTAAAGAACTTACAAAACGACAAGATTGTGAATATTGTGGAATAATGACAGTGTTAGAATGTATTAATTTGCAGTGTTAACAGAATAAATCTGAGGAATAATAGCAGAAAAACCTAGAGTGTTCTATAGATGATTATATAAAATTATGTGTGTTTATAATATGCAAAGAGCAAAGCTAACAGGAAATATATTGCATTTTTCTCATGATGTATACTTGACCCTTAACAAATGAAATAACTAGACAGTTTGATAGAGTCAACACTGATAAACGTATGTGTTGATCTGGTAGGGGCAACTACAATGATTTTGATGTTTTCAAAACCAAACTATCCTGTCCTTGGGAAATGTGTCTTTGTGTTATCTATTAAATCAAGAATTATTTAAAAAATATTGCAGTTAAAAAAATACATTCTTGTGAAATTTAAAGAAGCATCACTCTAATATATTATGGATACATGCAGAAGTCAGGATAAGCTAAATTATAATGTGGTAACACACAATCCCCAAATCCCAGTGAATTAACACAGCAAAGATTGATTTCTCACTCTCTGTAAGTCAGCTGTGGGCCTGGCAGTCTTCCCAAGATACCCATCATATCCTTCAGAATGGCTTCTCAGCATTCTAGGCTGATGGAAGCTCAGCCAGCCTGCTGCCGCACTATCTGCAATACGTGGTGTCCTTGGCCAACGCAACAGGAGGAGCATTGGAGGGTCTCAAACCAGCAATCATGTTTTGTTCTGGAAGTGATATATGTTACTTCTGCTCACAACATATTTGCTAGAAATAATCACATGTCGCTACCTAACTACAAAAGAGCACAGGAGTATAATCTTCTCATTCACCTAGAAGGAAAACAGAATGAGAGATGCAAGAATATTCGAAGTCTCTACCCCAAACTACAAGACTTTAAATTAAAACTCAATGCAGAATTTTCAATTTACAACTGTTGTTAGTTGCCATTGAGTCAACTCTGACTCATGGTGACCTTATATATAACAGAATGAAACATTGCCCAGTCCTGTGCCATCTTCATGATCACTGGTATATTTGAGTCCATTGTTGCAGCTACGGTGTAGTGCCTTCCAATCTAGGAGGCTCATCTTCCAGCATTATTTTGTAAAACATTCTGTTGCGATCCATTCTGTTGGCTAATTTTTAGAAGTAGATCTCCAGGCCTTTCTTCCTACTCTATCTAGTCTGGAAGCTATGCTGAAACCAGTCCACCCTGAGTGACACTGCTTGTATTTGAAATACCATTGGCATAGCTTCCAGCATCATAGCAACACACAAACCACCACAGCACGACCAACTGGCAGATGGGTGGTGGACAATATACAGAGAGACCAATAATTCTTCCATATCGCCTACAATACAAAGTTTGCGTTAATTAATACCTTTGCATTTTGTATTATTGTAAATACACTTTGCAATAATGGATATAGTATTCTCTAGATCTGAAAACACAATATAAAGAAATTTTTGGAGTGACATTGGACAATGTAATGACAACAAAAACAAAAACAACTATACAAACACACACATCATTGATATATTTCCCATAGATATTTTAAAATAAAACCTAATCAGTGTAATTACGAATTGAGGTATCTACAAATACCAGGAAAAAAAATCAACTCCAATTTTCACCACATATACCCAAAATCATGGAATGGGTTGACATTTCTGCTCATTGTGAGCCCATGGTAATTCTACAGAATCTTTTCTTTTCCCAGGGTAGTTTCCTCCAGAGAGAAAACCACGCAGTTGCTGCAACTGTTCCCGCTGAACGAGACTGTTATTATACTCATGGCAACAGATGCTGCACCTGGAGGTTCATTTTTTACTTTCAGGAAAATTTCGCCCCAGAACAGGAAGTTTTATGAAACATCAATAATTTCACAAAATAAATGTTCAACCCAAAATTTCAATTGTTACATGAAAAAAAAAAAAAAAACCAACCATGCTTTAATTTCACAAGTTAACATGATTAACTGAAATTAGCCATCATTTCAAAAGCTTGAATATATCACTACCAGAAAATTAATGAGCATTTTGATACAATGACTTCAAATCTGCAATTATTTTCATGTAGTATGTCTTTTTTATTAAGAATAACTTGATCTTGAGTTGTAATGGTAATTAGAGTGTAAGTTAACCATATTTTTATGTCTGATTGTTTTATTCCTGAATGTGACTAAGGTGCTCAAACTTTGTCCTTCACTGCAATCAGGGTAGGAATCCTTTAGCTAAACCTTCCAAAGAAAGGAGAGCAGACACATGTTAATTAAAATGAATCTTGTCACATCCATTGTATTATCTACCTAGAACCTTTGATGAATTTTTAGAGAAATTCAAAGTGCAACTGAATCAGTGCCTGCGGGACCATTCCATGTACAGTTTACATTCCATATACTTCAGTTAGCAAATATTTACTGAATGCCCACCTTGTGCCCTGCACTGTGCTTGGTTCTTTGTGTAGAGTGGTGTTGCAGGTCAGGTTCCTTGGAAAGTAGACTTTGAGAAGGTATTCCACTGACAGGCAAGGAGACTTGACCTTATTATGTACTGCCCAGTCATTGAATGCAGTAGCTCCTGGGAATGAGGCATGGCTTTGGGCAAGGCAACTCTTTTCATCCAAGGGAAATTCCTGGGGAGAGAGAGAGTGATGTCAGTCAGCTGCTGTCTAGCCACTAGGGGAGTAAGTCTTTCAACCCTGGAGAAGAGATCTGAGCAGCACAGAGTCCACACAATCTCTTCCCTCAATGAGTGTAGCATAAGCTATATAACATATACCACACACAAGCTTCCTTGTGGTTCTGATGTTAAGTTCTAATTCCTTTTAACGGAAGGACTAGTAAAATCCCTGAAAGATAAGTCTTAGATCTAGTCTAATTTGAATCACCTTTCTCGTATATATATTCCATTGCCAGGTAAGTATGAGTAGTATCTTCACCTATTACTTCTGAGAAATATGGATTCAGCTATACACATTTTCTTCAATTGCCTTGTAGAAATAGAATGTGCTACTATATTTATTGCATCTTATTGGGGTATAGGAAAACTTATGTACATAATATTCATAAAATTTTTGAGATGAGGAGTAAGTAATATTATGATGTTCCATTTAGAGGCATGTTAATAAAAATGATTTCAATATAATGTCATAAAAAATGGTATTACACAAAGTTATCTGAAGCAGACACTTGATATTAATTTGAGGAGAATCATGAGGATTTGCCTACATCAGTTACTACAGGTAATTTTCAATGACCATTTAACCTTTCTTCAGATTTAACTACTTTTGGTCCAAGATGGGATTAAGGGTTGTTCAAATATGATCTGAATGGAGATGTTTAAAACTGCTTGTAACTGCATTTGATCCTGCAATTGTCTTACAAAAAGTCACCCTTCAGGAAGCCTGACCTCCAGGATATGTTTTCCATGCTCAAAGGAACAAGAGATAATAGAGGTTTTAATGCAGCTATTCAGAAACTAACAGAGCATTTTAGAAGTCAGAAAAATGTTCCCTCTGAGAGACATATGTTCAGGGAGACAGCTGAAAAGCACAAAGCACGGTTAGCCTGTTGATTTCTTGGTTAGCAGCCTGAGCAGCTAGCCTTGTCACATGATTTAAGAGCATAAAATCACACCATGTTATAGAGTCAAATGAATAGTAGGTGCATTTTATGAGAACATTCCATATGGAGACTCGTGGTCTAGGATTTTATTCCATTGGAAGTATGTGATTTCTTAGGCCACAGAGGTAGTTTGGCAAGATACACTTGCTCCTTAGTATGTTAAGCGAATCAGAAAGCAATAACACCAGAAGGTCCAGAAAAATTCCATCAGCAATTTTTAGATTTTGAAACTCTTTTTATCAAACCTCTGCTCTGATGATTCTTGCAGAGTGTTCTGAGGTTATTTGGCACCCTGAAAAGCAAGATGGCCTTTACATCTGCAATATCTACCAACATCAGAAGATATTCATGTTATGTACTGAATATTTAATATAAATAAAATAAGTAAATGCTACAGGAGTCACTGTGGTAAAGTAAGAATTGAAATATGAAATTAGAATACCCTTTCAGAATATAAAATCCTCATGGCTCTAAACAGTGGCATAGAATGAGATATTTTGTGTAATTTTCTCTGTTTTCTACAAAACAGTCTTCAAATAAACTAGCTCTAATATGTACCACCTACTAAAATGACCTACATAAGTTGTGTCTCTAGACCTGGGGGATCCACGACAAAAGAAGGCAATATAACTTTCATAACAAAAACCACAATGAGCAGATAACTCCTGCTAAGAAATTATAAAATTAGCCAAAGTTATTAAGAGGCTTAACTGTTTTGCCATCTACTTTATAGAGCAATATTTTCAATTTAGTTATATGAGGTATTAAGATTACACCATTTTTACTTATTTGGATGCCACATGCATGGCTTCTTTCTTTGTGCTCTTGGCTAATTGTGTCAAGAAGAAAGAATTGTGGGTAGATGAGTGCTGAAGAAAAGGGAAAGCATACCTAAATATTAAGGAAAGAACAGGGGGCATGTTACAGCAGCAGCAAGGGCGCACCACCATAAGTGTTTCCATACTTCAGCAAGTGGGCTAAGAGTCTTCATCCTCAACCTGATTCATTATGAGGGGTGCTCTGAGAGAGCTGTCCATTGGCTGTACACTTTCTAATGACCACTCTCAGAAAATGTGATACATAACAACACCTCATCACATGTAAGCATAGTTGTATCTAGAATAGGAAGGACTTAGGTATCAGATCCAAATACCATCATCTGGAAATTGCACACACACACTCACACACACGCACACACACAAATGGTACTCTGTTAAGTTTTTACTTTGGTAGTCTGTCTAGTGAATAGATCAAAGACACATTTCAAGAAGAAGCAAAGTTTTTGAATTAGTTGGAACCAGAAGTTCAGCATTGTTGGACCTCAGGTTTTATCTACCATGCAGATGTGTTTTGATTGACCTAGAGTGTTTATTGTTGGTGTTGTTGTTTTTTCTGTATTTTAAAATTTAATCAGTTGATTACGTTTAAAAGTTGGGAAATTTCTCATAAATATCTCATAAAGTTTAAAATATCTGACTTACTTAGGAGCCCTGGTGGAACAGTGGTTAAGAGTTCGGCTGCTAACCAAAAGGTCGGCAGTTAGAATCCCCCAGCTGCTCCTTGGAAACCCGATGGGGCAGTTCTACTCTGTTTCTCTAGGATCACTGTGAGTCGGAATCAACACAACGGCAACAGGTTTGGTTTTGGTTTTGGGACTTACTTGGGAAATTGAAAGATGCAACAATATTGAACAACATCACCACATTATTTAATAAACTGATTCTATTTCCTTAAAGAAAAAAAAATGTTTCCTCAATTTGTTCTGCTTCCTCAGCTTTTATTCATATTCTCAACACAGATGAGCCAACCAATGGTCAGTTGTAATTGCTCATAGAGCTTACCCAAATTTTTTGTTGTTATTACACCAGCTTCTTTCCTCATTTGTTACCTGCCTGCCTCCTGTATGTATTTGAGTCGCCTCCAGGTCTAGACTATGAGAATTTGACACAAATACTCCTAATGTCAACTTTGAAGTGAATAGAAATAGAAATATCTTTTAAGAGTGAGACTAATATAGATTTTATGGCTCAACCTTAAATTAAAGTCAGAATGTTTTTGAGCTTGTAAGAGGATAGAGTTTATTGGCAGTTTAAAGAAGTCCGTGAAACTCATGGTTGAAACTGACGTATTTATTATGGATTCCCCCCCCCCAGGAATTCTCTTTTGGAGTAATAAAATATGCATAATGAGGATTACCGCCTATAATTTGATTTTGATTTCCATATGTTCCCATGCGTTAGGCAGGTAGGCAAATGAGACAGAATAACTTTTGTTTTATTTATTCCATTATATGGAAATAGCAGTCATTATTAAAATTTTCCTTAAACAATATTTTGAGGTAATGTGCTAAAATGTTCAGTCCTATTGAATGATTCCCCTCAGAATAATATTGATTTTATATAAAAGATATGGGATTAAGTCTTACCTAAAATATCAACTTTGTATGTGCATAGATTTTTTTATTTTAAAAATCATTTGATGATAACATTACTGTATATGCAATGTTGTATGGAAGATAATAGTAAGGTAATACAAGATAAGCTAATGGCCTTTGGTTTGTCTAGAATATATTTATTAATTTTCTCTCCCAAGCTTATTTGATCCTTTATATAGCAACCAAAAACTAGAAAATATATAGATAATAAATCAAAATGAGATCTTGACAAAATGAGAGCAAGAAGAATATTTTTATTTTCCTCAAGAGGAAATACTTTCCAAACTGATATGTATTGTCTTATTCTCCATAAAAAATATTAAATGTATATGTATATATGTTTGCATGTATTCATTTTTATATCAATTTTTAGATATCGCTTGTAAAATGACAAATTTTGAGATTTAAAATAGGAAATATTCTAATCCATTTGCAGTTTTTGGTGAATGTTTCAAGATAAATAAACTTTTAGTTTAAGGTCTTGCTATTTTCTAATAATGTGATAGAATCATTGAAAACTTACAAGTAAAGAAGAGGAGGATGGAACTACTGGCCTTTTCATACCAAAGCCACAAAAAAATCCTGTGTCTGAAAACATACTTTCTTGAGGATAGTAGAATCACACTCACTGGAACACTTTCCATTATGCCAGACTTACATAACTGACAAACTACAGATGAGTTTACATGAGGAATTTGCAGAAGATGACAAGTAAACTAATATTAGCAGCACAAGAAGGGGAACAATATTGGAACCCATGCAACATCTGCAATACTTTGAACAATGAGAGAAAATCACTCTCCATGGCACTGGTCCAAAGTTGTCAATTATCAGATATAAACTTAGATAGCTGGAAAAATAACAAAATATTTTAAAGCTGGTCACATTAAAGGCAAATAAAACAATTACTTCAATTACTAATTTTTTACAGGCAGAAATATTAATATTCATGTATAACATACACAAATAATTTGCCTAATCTCTAACATAATTGAGGGCAGGGATATTGTGAACATTACTGTTTAATGGCATATGTGCCACTGATATTCTGGGTCTAAAGGACATATCTAGCAAGAAGAATATCTTATGCCACTGTTCCTAGAGCAAAACTAGATCTATTCTTACTACCAAATCTTCTTAAATATTCACTCTGGACACAGGATATCAGACACACTTCCACTGAGAGTCTTGAAAGCCAATGTCCTTAAGAAATAAGTCTTGTGACACTATCTTCAAAATTTTTTTTCTGCTTTAAAATTATTTTTCTAGCTAATATCTTTCATAATCTCATGTTTAGTCAGATTTAACCAGCTCCCATCCTACAAAATCTTGGCAAGTTGTTGCTCCATTTTTATTTCGTAGATTAAAATTTAGGATTATTACTTCTCAGCAACATGTTCAGAAATTGGGGGAAACAATCTATAATGAAATTGAAAATTCCTGAGGCCCCTAGACATCAAAATTTCTTGTTTATATCTAAGTTTTGTAGAGAAACTCTCTAAGTCATCCTGTTTGGCCCCAGACACTTCTGGCCCAGTAAGAAGTTTAATCATGAGAATCATTTGGATGCTCTTGGGAATGGTTCTTAAAGCCACACATGAGGGAGTAAGATATTACATGTTTTCCACAAAGAGCACACATTTCTGAAGATTCTACTGTGAGGTGGAACATCCTGTCATGTTAAGTTTAGTGTTGTTTTAAGTAGTAGGTATTTCCAAATCTTTTCAATGATGTATAAAGTGTCTCTACCAACTTAATCAATTTACTGGAAAAAAATTAATTACGCTAGGGTTTAAAATGTCATTTCAGCCACACACACACACACACACACACACACACACACACACAAGCATACAAAGCAAAACAGATAAACGGCTTGGATAAAGGCTCAGCCTCACTGCCTATGACATTTTTACAGTCTTATATTTTTCCCAGTTATTGATAAATGTAGAAGTTAAATGACTTAGGGTTTGTTCATTATAAGTGAAATAAGCTTACCCTTGATTGGAAATTCAAGATATTTGGTAAAATGTTTAAGATCTTTACAAAATTATTAAAAGAAACCCATATTTTATACACACATTTTTCTCAGCCAAGATTCCGGGGCTGGATAAAATCAATATTTCAGACATATTCTAAAATAACAAATAGTACTTTTGCCCATTGTTCATTGAATCTCAGTCTTTTATTTCATAAATCAATATCACACGCTTTGAAAAACAAAAATGCTTTGGTTAAACAAATTTAACATCATGACTTTCCGTCTAGAAATATGAGGGTGTTTATTTTCCTTTTTAACTAAACTAGAAGCCTGAAGTAAAAGAAAAATCACCCCTTCTACCAGATGTGTGTGGTACAGTTGGCAATAGTCTTGTCTGTTATCAACATCCCACAGATTTACTTTTCATTTATAAAAATGTACTCAATGCCCCTGGGCATATCTACAAAACAGCAAACAAAGACAAATGTTTATTTTTAGTCAAAGAAATAATGTACCAATTTTTAACGTTTTGGCACATTTGAATAAAAATAAGTCATCTAAATTTAAGCTATCAACAGAAGGAGAGAAAAGAGTTTCCCTCCATACCACAGTATAGAGTGGTAAACTTTGACTCAGTGCTTAGAAATTAGTTGGCATTTAATATTATAGACTAAATGAATGAATGAGTAAAACAATGAATGTATGATAATGAAGAGCTAAGATGGAAGGTGGTTTTTTATAAACATAATAAAAGCCTAGCACTCTAGCAGTAAATAATCCGACAAAACTTTGATTTGATTTGATGAGCATCTTAGCTACCACACTGTAGAAGGAGCAAGAAGTGAAACTGATGCCTTCTGGACTTAATTATCATTCATAGAAAGGAGCCACTTAAAGAGTTGATGTGATAGAAACCCTAGAGAAAATACTTTAGCCACTTTGAATAAATAATATTATTTATTAGAAGTTAAGATGAAATGATTTTAGAATTGGGAGAGGGAGACTGAGAGAGTGAAAGAGGAAGAGAGACAGAAAGGCACAAAGACAGAGAGAGAAAGAGAGACATTGACAGACTTTATAAGCAAATTCTGCTCCAGAGGACTGAAAAGCTCAAAAACTGCCATTCTGTTAAGGAAATAATTATGTGGGGATTTAGGCACAGAATACAGGATGGTTGACCAGGGAACTGTCTGGTGAGCAGTAACAGATTCTTATTCATCTTTGTAGTTCAGGAGCCTAGTACAGCGTAAACAAAGTAGGTGCCAAATACATGTTTTGAGGGGAAATTAGGAGAAAATGATCCTCACCAGGAATCATTTTTTACCAGTCTCTCATGTGTCTTATAAATCATACCTTTTTTCCCATAATGCCTCCTTGATTTCCATTTTTCTCAGTTCCTCCACCACCAGTCGTATCACCTCATCTCCAAAGCACCCTGGAGTGGTCTTCTCTCTGGCTTTCTTGCTTCCAGTTACTAGCTGCTTCATTGTATCTGGCAAGCTTTTTTTTTTTTGGAATGACCTTTCTAAAACAACATTTTTATTATCACCCTTCCTTTGTCAAGAATCTGTATAAGGTACATTTTCCTAATCTTTTAAGGTCACCTTCCAAAAAATGTTGCTGTCAAGTTGGTTCCAACTCATAGTAATTCTGTGTACAATAGAATGAAACTCTGCCCAGTCCTGTGCCATCCTCACAATTGTTGCTATGTTTGAGCCCGTTTTTGCAGCCACTATGTCACATTTCATTGAGGATCTTCCTCTTTTTACTGACCCTCTACTTTTACCAAGCATGATATCCTTCTCCAGGGACTGGTCCCTCCTTATAACATGTCCAATGTACATGAGACAAAGTGTGGCCATCCTTGCTTCCAAGCAGCAGTCTGGATGTGCTTCTTCCAAGATAGGCTTGTTAGTTCTTCTGGCAGTCCATGGTATATTCACTATTCTTTGCCAACACCATAACTCGAAGGCATCAATTCTTCTTAGGTCTTCCTTATTCATTGTTCAGCTTTCACATGCCTATGCAGTGACTGAAAATATCATGGCTTGGGTCAGGTGCACCTTAGTCCTCAAGGGGACATCTTTGCTTTTGAACACTTTAAAGAGGTCTTTTGCAGCAGATTTGCCCAAACCACAGTATGACAAACTGACACATGTGTGGTGGATATATATGTGTGTGTGTGTGTGAGTGTGTGTTATAGGAAATGCCTTCTGCTTTACTAGATGCCAAATTATTCCCCAAAGCAATTTAAACAATTTACACACTTAACTGGAAGGCACACGAGTTCCTGTTGTTCCTGATTTATCAACTTTTGCAATCAAGGGGGTTTGTAAAAGTATCATATTTTGGTTTAAATGTTCATTTCTTTGGTTATTAATGAGGTTGAATACCTTTTAACAAATTCCCTTTTTGTGAAGCTCCAGTTCAAGTCTTTTGCCCAGTTGTCTGTTGGACAATTTGTGGTTTTTTTTGTTTGTTTGTTTGTTTAATTTGTAGAAGCAGTGAGGACCCTTCTGGTCAAGGATGAAAATTTACAAGATTGAAAATCAGTAGATGTTCACTAACATACAAACTGATGCATAACAAGAAGGTTAATTTACCAGTTTTTCAGTGATTAATATTCTTTTATTCATCCTTTATCCAGGATACCTTTTTTGACACAAGTTATGTGGAACATCAAATTAGCCTTTAAAAGGTTGAATGGTGACTAGAGAATAAAAACGGAAGAACGGGAGGAAGTGGGAAAAGCAGGGAGGGAGGGAAGGAGACATGGAGGGAGGCTAAGTAAAAGATGAAAGGAAGGGAGGGAAGGAAAAGGAAGAGAGAGAAGGGAAAGGAAGAGTAGGAAGGGGTGGGGGAGAAGAAAATAAAAGAAAAGGAAAATAGTCTTAGGTGATAGTTACGTACAGTCTTGAAACCCAGATAGCCTGACTCTGCCTCAAAATGGAGAATATTGTTTTGGTGCTTGTATTATACATTCTCCCAGATTCAGCCACCTCTCTTCCTCAGAATACATCCTGCATATTAATAGCTTTTGTTTCACTTTTACCCACTTTAATACTCTACCTACTCTATTAGCTTTCTATTGCTGTTGTAACGAATTACCACAAGCTTAGTAGTGTAAAACAATATCAATAATAACAAAATTTATTATCTTACAGTTCTATAGGCTAGAAGCCCAAAATGTGTCTCACTGAGCTAAAATTAAGGTGTAAGTAGGGCTTATTTCTCTTCTGGAGGTCTTGAGGAGATCTATTTCCTTGTCTTTTCCAACTTCTAGAGGCTTCTTGCATTCCTGAGTTCGTGACTCCAATCTTCCATCTTCAAAACTAGCCAACAGTAGATTGAGTTCTTCTCATATCTCAACATTCTGATCTCCTCTTCTGTCTTCCTCTTCAATTTTTAAGGAGTGTTGTGATTTATAGGCCCACACAGATGATCTAGAATCATCTCCATATTTTAAGGCATTCCAGTTAGCAATCAAATCCTCTTTGCCTTGTAAGGTAACGTGTTCATAGGTCCCAAGGATCAGGAAGTGGCTATATTTGCCTAGCATACTTACCCTCTGTGATATGTTCTTTTTTGTCAATACTATTCGTTACGTTTTAGCCTCAATAGCTCTTCCTATTGGCTTAAGATACATTTTATCTCTTGAATTATGTGACTTAATTAAACAAATCCTGTGATATTTTTGCTTGCTCTACTGTCAGAGTCTCCAGGAAGAATTCACCAAATGTTTAATATCACAACAATCATTGTAACAATGGATTTCTCACGAGAACCATTTTTACCTTATGTATTTGATAATATACAAATAAACCATGTTGCATAGTATTAATTCCTACTATCAAAGGATTTAAATGATTTTCAAGGCTAGGTGCATATTAAAATTGTTGCGTACCGTCAAGTCCATTCCCACTCATAGTGACGCAATGTGATGGAGTAGAACTGCCCCATGAGGTTGCTTAGGTTCTCATCTTTACAGGAGCAGATACCCAGTTCTTTTCTCCCACGGAGCCAATAGGTGAGTTCGAACTGCTGAGCTTTTGGTTAGCAGCTGAACACTTAACCATTGTGCCACCAGGTCTCCTTATATTAAAATTACAGACAGATATTTAGAAATGCAGATGTCCTGGCCCCACCCAAGACTTACTGGCTGAATCAGAATATATGGCAATAGAATATGGGTAATTTTTAAAGCGCTTAAAATGTAATTCTAATGTGCAGCCAGGCCTATTTATACTCATATGAATACTCAACAATAAATGTATTTTGTTTTTCTAAATAGCAAGCACTCCTACCTCAAACATATAAAAGTATAAAGAAAGGATATTGACGCAAAAACTAATAGACAAAAGTCTTAAAAGTCCACAAACAACTGTATGATGGGATATAGGATAAGGTCAGTAGACACTGACAGTAAAATACAGGGTCAGGAGTATTTTCATTATGTGAATGCTGAACAGCTTTCCATTATCATATGGCAGATTCTGAATGCAGCAGTCAGGGTAAACATCATAAATGGTCATTGTAAAAATATCTCAATATTTTCATGATCCAAATTCAACCTTCTGTTGGACAGAATTAAGGAAGACTTTTTCTTCAGGCTGAGTATCTAAAACACGTGTAGTCGTATTAGATCTAACCTATATTTTACAAAGGCAGTGAGCCTGGATTATTTCAAATGTATTTCCACTTACTATTATAAAATAAACAATGTAGAGGACAGTTTATTTTAAATGGTCAATCACATAATAATATTTTAGTTCAGAAATGATTTTCAGTTACCAAGGATTATCTTTCTAAACTAATTTTAGTAAACATAACTGTTAATATCATGCAATTTAATAGGAAAACAGTGGCAGCAGTGATTATATTTCTCACATATTCGCATGTTGAGTAAGCTGTAATAAAGTGTCTACATTTTCTTCTTTATCAAATAAAAGCATGACAGATTTACTGTGCTAACAGGAAAACATATCATTGATGAGTTATAAGATCTTCCTGAGGACACAGTTACATTTGACAATGCCTAAACTGCAGCCCTGGTGGCGCAGTGGTTAAGACCTCGGCTGCTAACCAAAAGGTCAGCAGTTCAAACCCACCAGGAGCTCCTTGGAAACCCTATGGGGCAGTTCTACTCTGTTCTATAGGGTCGCTGTAAGTTGGAATTGACTCAACAGCAGCGGGTTTGGTTTTTTGGTTTGGAAGTAGGCTGAGGAAGAAACCACAATTTACACCGATTTTTTATGAAAGGGCAAATGTGGCATTTGTTCTTTGGAAATGTTCTGCTTCTCCTGTGACTATCTCTGAGAAAATTAGGAGAACTGAGAAAGCTCAAGGGATAGAATAGCAAATAAAAGGGGAGATGTACAGTCTGAGTGCTGCTATGAAATGCCACAAGAGCTGGAGAGATTACACAGAACTGTGGGACTCTTTGAGGACTTCCTTTCAAAAGCAAGTAATGATTTGAATTAAGCTGTTAACCTTTGCCTCAAAAATAGAGCATTTTTGTGTTTCATGGTTAGTTCTTACAATAGAGTCATACTGATTCAGAAACATGAATGACAAAAATTTACATTTATAGACAAATAGATTAAATGGGAGTATTTTATGCTATAGTGGAACTACTGCAAGTTTGTATAAATAGATACTCCACTAGTCTGGTTAAGTGTTTATGTGTAAATCAACATCTAGTTGAAAAATAAGAATCTAGCCTGAGGGGCAAAAGAGCCTAAACTCTAAATATTAGAAATTCCTATTTATGAAAATGATTTGAAAGTAGAGAACCATTTAAAATATTGTAATGCAATTCAGTGGGAAAATATTCACTTCACATCCACAGGCAAAATTCACATTACCTCTGGTTATGAACTCATTTTGTGAATCTTCCTCACAATGTTGATATTGTGCTTTAAAAACAAATAAATAATAAAAATGTTCTGAATTTCTAGTGATTGTTATGGAAAACATTTTTTAAAAAATTTGGAGAACATAAAACATTACTATTATAAGACTTACCAACTCCCTCTTGTCTCCAATGCTATGTACAATTCAACTTGCAAACCCATGGAGATACTCAAGTACACCATTATAATTTGTATAACAATGTAAATAATTGAGTCTTATATCTGGCATTTAAATATGTATACAAAGATAAAACTGTTTCATATTAGTAAAAGATTAACTTAGGTTGATCACTATATTTATATATATGTTTAATCTAGACCTACTTCCTTAGCATTGAACATTAGTATTTAACATTAGAAATTACTTCACTTTAGAGATAATGTGTGTTCTAATAATTAATTATAGGAAACTAAAACAAACCTTGAACAAGATCCTTGTTTGGGAGTTCCAGTATAAAAAGGAGAAGGAGGACAATGTGCTTTAGCACTGTACACAAAAGACGCTGCTCTTAGCTGTTGACATGGCTGGGAGTATGGGCTCTGGAGTTAGAATATTTGGGTTCAAATCCTGACTCTTGCACTTAATTGCAGTGTGTTAGGCAGATATCTATGATGACCTCTATACATCCTCATGCCTTAGTATTTATGCCTTTATGAAATCCCCTCCCCTGGAGTGTGGGATTGACCTAGCAATTTGAACCTAGCCAATACAATATAATGAATGTGATGGAATGTCATCCAAAACTTTATTACTAAATATTGTCAGCAGACTCTCAATTTACCCTCACATTGCCCTCTCAATGTACATACTTTGTTAAATCAAGTTGTGGCAAGGAATTGAAGATGGTCTCCAGCCAACAGACTGCAAGGGAAATGAATACACTCAACAGCACTGAGTGAACTAGAATCTGATCTTTCCCCAGTCAAGCCTTCAGCTGAGACCATAAACCCTGGGCCTATACCTTTACTGCAGCTTCATGAGACCCCGAAACAGAGGATTCAACTAAGCTGTGCCCAGATTCATGACCCACAAAATCAGTAAGATAATAAATTGGTGTTGTGTTATGCCACTAATTTTTGCAGTAATTTATTACACAGCAATACATAAATAATACATGCAGTGTGACCATTAACAAATTCCTTAACTTCTCAAAGCTTCAGTGCTCACATCTATAAAATCGTAATAATAAGAGTAGCCATCCTATCTATGAAAAGCACTTAAGCATTTAGTAAGTATCCTATTATTGTAGCAAGTGTTGGGGGACATAGCAAGGCTCAACAAATAACACACATCTTGACAGTTCTGAAGCAATTTAGAAATAAGGTAGATGCAGGAAAAAAACAATAATACATATAAAAGCTGATTTTGGAGCATTATAACTTATATCTGATAGGCAAGTAGACTTAACAATACTGAGCCTCATAGAAATTTCCAACCAGTAACAGCAGCACCAGACCGAGGAAGCCCTACCCACATGAAAAACAAAACCTACTTATGCAAGATTTACAACATGGAAAAACAAAGCAGTATCTGTGTAAATAGTTCCCAAGAGAAAGAGAGAAGAGAGGAAGAGGTTGGTCTAGACATGCTAGAGTTTTCTTTCTAAACTTGCTAATCAGTCCTCCTCTATAGGACAGAGTATATAAGGATATAAGGAGATACAAAACGTCCTCAATGGTTATGATACTGAATATTCTTCCATGTGGAAATACCAAGAATAGTTAGTAAAAGTAGTAGGGTAAAAATGTTGGATTAGTTGTAGAAGTAATAGTAGTGATATTTCTAAGTATCTAATTCATGCAGTTGGTAAAACCTGTTAGTAGTGATTCCCCTCGCTTAATTTCATATATAGTAAGAAATCTTATGACTGTAATTTAGATTACCAGGTAGACTTGCCTGTAAACAGAGTAGTCAGTGTACATCAAAACACTTAACACTTACTGTAAAATGTTTACTAAAATAATAAACTAATATCCTGATTTTTATGCATATCTTTTGACTACTATTGAGCAAGTTTCTCCTGGCTGCACCAAGGGAATCAAAATTCCAAGATTAACAGATGCTCATTACAGAAGCCGATTTTACTGTGGGGTGATAATACCATTACACTGCCATCATGTGGAGACCTGTCTAAGTAGCCAGTCAGGCTTCCTACTGAAATGCAATCTTCAAATTGCAATAAATGCTGATAAGCCCCATAAGTCATCTGGATTAGTATAAGAGTTACTGTCATCTTTAATTTACATACTTTCTTTGTTCCACTTAAACCATTCAACTTTACTGGTCTTAGACTTAAGCAGTAGTTCTTGTGACAAAAAAAAGAGAGAAGAGAGAAATTTCCAAGCAATTAATACAATATCAAGTAGACAAGAGCATGAAATATTAAGGCAATATGAATACTAGAGAACTGTTGGAGGACTGTACCAAGACAGTAGCAATGATCAAAATCAGTATGAGATAATATTGTTATGTTTCATAGAAGTCAATCTGATATTCACAGATGTTTAAACGGTATTTTTCCACCCATTACTGATATGATCATTGACTTAAAAGGTTAATTATGAGTGCCTTGAATAAATGTTTATAAGTGCATTTATTGTGCTTACACTTCCATGAATTTTGAAATGGAAGTTCACCATTGATGGTGATGATAGAGATGTGAACAAAATCCTCAATTTGAAACGTTTGAAAAAGACAGAAATGACTTAGTATTTTTAGATAAAATACATCAGTTCAAATAAAATGCAATAATGCACAAGGAAGGCTAGCATTTGAGTATGCTGTTTATCGTATTTTCCTCTTGTAATGAAATTTAAAAAAACATTATCCCAAGTAAACGGAAGCATCTTGACAGCAAGCACTGTGCTGTCTCCTCCCAGTACTTCCATCATCTGTAGCATGTATATGATACATGGTTATAAATGACATATGTTACCCCTTCATATGAGTGTAGCATAGTGAGGTTATGTCATTTTTCTTTTCAGCCATCTTTTGCCAAGCCAGTTGTGGCCATGTAAAGGGTCTAAAGTACGAGAGGAATATTTATTGGTTGATTTTTAAATACTCTTTTTAAGTAGCTTATTTATATATATATATATATATACACACACATACATATATATGTATGTATATATACATAAGGAGTCCTCTTGGCGCAGTGGTTAAGAACTTGGCTACTAACCAAAAGGTTGGCAGTTTGAGTCCACCAGCCACTCCTTGGAAACCCTACGGGGCAGTTCTACTCTGTCCTATAGTGTCGCCATGAGTCAGAATCGACAGCCACGGGCTTGGTTTTCTGGTTTATATACAGATACATATATGCATGTATATGTTGTTGTTATTGTTAGGTGCCATCGAGTCAGTTCCTACTCACAGCAACCCTATGTACAACAGAACAAAACACAGCCTGGTCCTGCACCATTCTCACAATAGTTGCTATGTTTGAACCCATCGTTCAGAATCTTCCCCTTTTTCTTTGACCCTCTAACTTACCAAGCATGATGTCCTTCTCCAGGGACTGATATCTCCTAATAACATGTCCAAAGTATGTGAGATGAAGTCTCACCATCCTCCAAGGAGCACTCTGACTCTACTTCTTCCAATAAAGACTTGTTCATTCCTCTGGCAGCCCATGGTATATTCAATATTCCTCACCAATACCATAATTCAAAGGCATCAATTCTTCTTCGGTCTTCCTTATTCATTGTCTGGCTTTCACATGCGTATGAGGCGACTGAAAATACCATGGCTTGGGTTAGGCACACCTTAGTCCTCAAGGTGACATGTTTGCTTTTCAACACTGTAACAAGGTCTTTTGCAGCAGATTTGCCCAATGCAGTACATCGTTTGATTTCTTGACTGCTGCTTCCATGCACATTGATTGATGATCCAAGTAAAATGAAATATTGGACATCTCCAATATCATACATAAGTTACATATATGTGTGTGTGTATATATATGTAAGTCTAAGATTAATACAGCAAAAGCTGAAGTAGATAATTGAGACATAGAATAAAAAGTATGAAAAACTAAAAAAGGGTTAACAGGAAGCTGAAAAGAGGAATAACTGTTGAAAAATAAGGCCAATGTGAAAAGTTTAAAGAACTGAGAATATTAACCAACCTGAGGTAAAGCACGGTGTCTCTCCCCACCTTATTTTTCCAACTACCTAATTCCAATTTTTAAATAATTCACTTAAAAATTTTTACACCAAGAGGAAAATGTTTACAACCCAGCATGAAGGACTTAAGTTAGTTCTAACAAGAAAATGCAATCATTTGCGGGAGTGGGAGTATTAGCGACAAGATGAATCGAACCTGGCTTAAAATTAGAAAAGGAGGGTATCAGGGTTGTATCACCATACTTATTCAATCTGTGTGCTGAGCAAATAATTTGAGAGACTGGACTATAAGAAGAAGAACACGGCATCAGGATTAGAGGAAGACTCATTAACAACCTGCAATATGCAGATGACATAACTTTGCTTTCTGAAAGTGAAGAGAACTTGAAGCACTTACTGATGAAAATCAAAGATTGAAGTTTTCAGTATAGATTGCACCTCATCATAAAGAAAACAAAAATCCTCACAACTGGACCAATGAGCAACATCATGATAAAGGGAGAAAAGATTGAAGTTGTCAAGGATTTCATTTTACTTGGATCCACAATCAATGCCCATAATAGCAGCAGTCAAGAAATAAAAAGATGTGTTGCATTGGGCAAATCTGCTGCAAAAGACTCTTTAAAGTGTTGAAAAGCAAAGATGTCACCTTGAGGACTAAGATGCACCTGACCAAAGACATGGTATTTTCAATGGCTTCATATGCATGAGAAAGCTGGACAATGAAAAAGGAATACCAAAGAATTGATGTCTTTGAATTATGGTGTTTGCAAAGATTACTGAATATGCCATGGACTGCCAGAAGAATGAACAAATCTGTCTTGGAAGAATTACAACCAGAATGCTTCTTAGAAGGGAGGATGGCCAGAATTCATTTCACATACTTTGGACATGTTACCAGGAAGGATCAGTCCCTGAAGAAGGATATCATGCTTGGTAAAATTAAAGGGTCAGCAAAAAAGAGGAAGAACCTCAATGAAATGGATTGACAAAGCGGCTGCAACAATGAGCTCAAACAGCAACAATGGTGATGATGGAGCAGGACCAGGCAGTGTTTAGTCCTATTGTGCATAGGGTAGCTATGAGTGGGAATCAACTTGATGTTACCTACCAACGACAACATGGGAATTCTATTTATGAATGGAGCTGATACACCCTATGGCCATCATTTTTTCCTCTGGCATAAATTAAAATAATACTTCTTCATATGTAAATTCTAAAATGTATGATTTAATCATTTGAATGGAGGCATATACCTGAGATGAGAAATATCTGGAATGAAACATTCATTAAAATTCAAAGGACTAACTTGGTTTGAGAACTGAAGAACAGACTGCACTTCATCCTGTTATAATGTTTACAAAGTGTTTTACAAAGTGTTTCTTTAAAACCGAAGAGCATCTGTTGGGTGATTATGAGGCTTTTCAGATCTTTCCTAAGACTTATAGCAGAAAAATTGCAATATATTTTATTTTTGTGGAAGGTTTTACAGTATATATCCATAGACAAGTATATAGAAGGTACTTTATAAGCCTCTGCAAGGATAAATTTGCATGTGTATTAGTCAGTGCTCTTTGTTTCAGACAACGGAAACTAATGTAGATTACTGTCATCAAAAAAAGGAAATGATTGGGAGGTATCAGAAGGAACACACATTCATCCAGAAGGCTGGGGAACTGGACTAAGAAAGTGGAAACCAAGGGAAGACTGGCAGCCAGAACCAGAGCCTATCCATCCACAGGAAGAGAAAGATTGTGAACTGTCATTGCCACTGCCGGGTACTCGACACTGCCACTGCCATCATCATCATTTCTAATACTGAACGTCTGATCTCTGTTTGCACCAGGACTGCCGTAGTAAGAATATGGCAACCACAGTCGCCTAAGACTGTAATAAATTCTAATTGGCCCAATTATTGTCGTCATTGACACTAGAATTAAAGTTCTGGATGTTAGCATTCAACTAGCTAAGTTTGGTTGACTAGCCTGTGTTTAGGTGCCAAGGATTAGGGAGAGTCGGCATATGTCCTTCCAGCCTGTAGTGGAAGCGGGGTCCTTTCCCTCACCAGACTCACATAATTGCTCACTTTCTCAGCTTATGAAGGAATCTCAGATGCTGCACATCACCCCAAAAGAAGTATGTCTAGTGAAGTATAGATAGCAGAGTTGAAACTATTAAAAAAACTTGAGTTACAAAGATATATATACTGAGCATATCCAAAGAAATGAGTGTTATTCTTCAACAGCTCCCAATAAGGCTGCCTTTAAAAAAAGACTTTTTTCTTGTAATGTATACATAGTTTTGTAATAAAGTATATAAAAACATATGTGCTTCTGTGTCTTTTAGCATTTTATAATTCATTGGCTTTTAATTAAATATTTTTTCATTTCTGGGTCATTTATTAGATAAATTATAATGGTCTCTTTGGGCCCATCATTGTTGTATGTGTATATGTTGTATGTGTCAATAGTTATAAGACAGCTAAAATGGAATAATACTAACCAAATTGTTCTAAATACATTTTATGCCACAATTTTGTATTTTGGAAGAATGAAATTCTTGAAGTTAAATATTTAATCTTTAAAAATCAGCAGACATACAAAAGGACAAATATTACATGAAATCACTACTGTAAAAACTCATGTAAAAGTTTACATACAAAAAGAAACAATCTTTGTTGGTTACAAGGGATGGGAGTGGTGAGGGGGAAACTAAATAAATAGATAAGTGGTAACTTTGTGAAGGGTAAGACAGTACACGATACTGGGAAAGTCAGCACAACTTGTACAAGGAAAGGTCATGGAAACTCCATAGACACATCCAAAGTCCCTGAGGGACTGAATTGCTGGGC
>NW_004444019.1:6492405-6494372 GCF_000243295.1 Trichechus manatus latirostris
GTTGACATGTTGTGGGGTTGTTAACCATTGTCATAGGTCAATATGTGTACTAACTGTTTAATGAGAAACTATTTGTTCTGCAAACCTTCATCTAAGGTACAAAAAAAAAAGAATTATCTGTGTGAGATCAAATTGACAACAGCAATTCAAAAGGTTTGATGGGCAGCCTAGGGGACAGGGAGTTGAAGATAATGGTGATGGAATAATTTGGAAAAGTATAGTGAGAATAGCAGCACAACAGTAAGAATGTAATTGATGTCACTGAATTGTACATGCAGAAAGTTTTGAAATGGTGTAACTTTGGCTATGTATATTTTCACCAAAAAAAAAGGTCTTCTAAGGTCGAGAGGGAAGAGTGTCGACATGTCATGGGGTTGTTAACCAATGTCATAAAACAATATGTGTACTGACTGTTTAATGAGAAATTATTTGTTCTGTAAACCTTCATCTAAAGTACTATAAAAAAATTTAAAAAAGCAGCAGGCATTATCTAAAGTATTTAAATAAGTAAAATTCTATCTTTGGGGTTTGATTGACTGTTCAAACTACACTCAGAATAATTTTCTTTCTACTAAAGATCTCCTTTCTGAATGAGAAATGATATCAGTGTCCTAATAAAGGGAAGATATTAGTTTTAAAATATCATGCATAGTAAAAGAATTGTCTCAAATTAGCAACGATGTATTTGTCAGTATAGACAAACTTATATTGCAGTAACAAATTAACCCATGGAATTCCTGTGGCTTATCAAAACAAAAGTTTATTTCTTACACGTGATATGTACCCAGTATATGGAGTTGAAGAGGAGGTCTGTGCTTCCTAAACTCTGTCAAGGGCTCAGACTGATAGAAGCACCACCACTTTACGACTGCGTTACTTGAAATATGCAATCGTTGCGGTTGCTATAGAGGAAG
This sequence comes from Trichechus manatus latirostris, assembly GCF_000243295.1. Taxonomy (NCBI): domain Eukaryota; kingdom Metazoa; phylum Chordata; class Mammalia; order Sirenia; family Trichechidae; genus Trichechus; species Trichechus manatus. The sequence continues at coordinate 6,493,320 of NW_004444019.1, forward strand.
AAATGAAGATTGGAGAGCTGTGCATGAGCTTTTTACTGCCATAACCTAATGGTGTACATATTCTCCTTCAATTTCAGTGGTCAGCAAAATCACATGGCTCTGCTAGAAAGTTGGGAAATGCAGACAAAAAAAATGACAAACTGGTAAGCATAATTGTCTCCGCTGCAAACAATTTCTTTCTTTTCTTTAGTTTAGCTATCTTCTTGATATTTAAAGCCAATAAATTCTATCTTACCCTCAACTATATGCTTTTAAGGCACATGTTTAATATCATCACAAGGAAGAATTTGTTGTTGTTAGCTGCCATCAGTTTGCCCCCGACTTATGGCAGCCCCGCGTGTTATAGAGTAGACTACTCCATAGGGTTTTCTTGGCTTTAATATTTGCGAAAACAGATCACCAGGCCTTTCTTCTGAGGAGACATTGGGTGGTTCCAACCACCAGTTTTCAGGTTAGCAGCTGATTGCAAACAACTTGTGCTACCTGGATATTAGCTCTCCAGTTCTTACTTTGTCCTACACCTGAATAAGTGTTCTTTTTAAACTGTTAGTGTAGTTTTAAGGAATTACATGCAAGATAAAAAAGATGTAGAACACACACACACAAAATGAACACTGTCATCTGTTTTCAAATTGTAACAATTTTATAAATTAAAACTTCTGATTTTTCAAGTGCTACTATATATGGCATTCTCCTAATATTTGTTTAATATCTCGTTGTTGTTGTTAGGTGCCGTCAAGTTGGTTCCAACTCATGGTGACCCTATGTACTACAGAACAATACTCTGTCTAGTCCTGCTTCATCCTCACAATCATTGCTATGTTTGAGTCCATTGTTGCAGCCTCTGAGTCAATCCATCTCGTTGAGGGTTTTCCTCTTTTTCGCTGATCCTCTACTTTACCAAGCATGATGTCCTTCTCCAGGGACTGGTCCCTCATGATCACATGTCCAAAGTACATGAGACAAAGTCTCATCATTCTCACTTCCTGGGAGCATTTTGGCTATACTTCTTCCAACACTGATTTGTTCATTCTTTTGGCACTCCATGGTATA
>NW_004444019.1:6495486-6515921 GCF_000243295.1 Trichechus manatus latirostris
TTTTTTTTTTTTTTTTGTCTTATTTACTTTTTGAACCTTCTAATGCACTCCAGTCAGAGCTGTCATTATTACCCAATTACAATGATGCGTCAGATCACATGGTTTTGTCTGCAGATGCTTCAAGCACCCACTGTTGTTTCCATTGATGCCAGTATTTTTATAGTTGCTGATTTTGTCAAATTTTCTGGTGTTCTAGCTACAATATGGTGGTAACTAAAACTGGTGAACCTATATCAATAACGTTTTTGAGAATGAAATAGCAATTAAAGGAAAAGGAGAAAAATTTTAAAAAATATTTTGACTCAGTTACTGCTGGTGTAGTAACGAATAATGTTGTAATTCAATATAGAAAAATTTACAAAAGAATTGTATTAGTATTCATATAATCTAAGAAATACTACATTTAAGCAATCTACAACCGTATTTGTCACATATTGTTCTATGATTAAAATTGATAATAAACTTACACGTATATCCATGAGGGTATGACACCATGAGTTACTGCACTTGGTGACACCAATCCCAGTGACACCACTGTTCCAACACATATTTTGAGGGGAGCCATAATACATGGTATATATATTTGTGTATCCCTACGTGGAGCAAACAATTTACACTTTACTACTAACCTAAAAGTTGGTAGCTCAAACCCATCCAATGATGTCATGGAAGAATGGCCTGCTGATCCGCTTCAATAAAGATTACAGCCAAAAAAACCCTATGGAACTGTTCTACTCTGTAACACATAGGGTTCCCATGAGTCAGAACCAACTCAACAACAAGGGGTATATAAACACAGACACAGACAGAGATAGATAGTATTTTCCCAGGCCTAAACTACTTCCTCCACCATCCATCTGTCAGTTTGTCATACTGTGTTGGCTTCTGTGTTGCTGTGATGCTGGAAGTTATGCCACCAGTATTTCAAATACCAGAAGAGTCACATATAGTGGATAGGTTTCAGCAGAGCTTCCACACTAAGACAAAAAAAAAAAATTATCCAGTGAAAACCATATGGATAGCTATAGAACATTTTCTGATGTAGTACTGGAAGATGAGCCCCTGAGATTCAAAAGCACGTAAAATACGACTGGGGAAGAGCTGCCTCCTCAAAGTAAAATCGACCTTAACGATGTGGATGGAGTAAAGCTTTTGGACCTTCATTTGATGATGTACCATGACTCAAAATGAGAAGAAACAGCTGTAAACATGGATTAGTAATTAAAACATGAGTTGTACGAAGTATGAATCAAGGAAAAATGGAAGTCATCAAAAATGAAATGGAACACTAGAAGATCAATATCTTAGGCATTAGTGAACTAAAATGGAGTGGTATTAGCCATTTTGAATCAAACATAGAATACCATTTTGGTCTACTATGCAAAGAATGATAAGTTGAAGAGGAACAGCATTGCATTCATTGTCAAAAAACAAAAATTTTTTTCAAGATCTAGCCTAAAGTACAACACTGTCAGTGATTAGATAATATCCATAGATCTACAAGGAAGACTAGTTAATACAACTATTATTCAAATTTATGCACCACATACTAATGGCAAAGGTGAAGAAATTGAAGACTTTTAACAACTTCTGCATATGAAATTGATCAAACATGTAATCAAGACAAGATACATTAATTATTACTGGTGATTGGAATTCAAAATTTGGAAACAAATAAGAAGGATCTGTAGCTGGAAAATATGGCCTTGGTGATAGAAATGGTGCCAGAGATTGGTTGATAGTATTCTGCAAGACCAACAATTTATTCATTAGAAATACCTTTTTTCAACAACATAAAGGATGACTATACGCATGAACTTCACTGGATGGAATACAAAGGAATTAAATCAACTGCATCTGTTGAAGTAGACAGTGGAGAAGCTCAATATCATCAGTCAGAACAAGGCCAAGAGCTGCTGACTGATGAACAGAGCACCAATTGCTTATATGCTAGTTCAAGTTGAAGACAGAGAAAATTAAAACAAATCCACAAGAACCAAAGTATGACCTTGAGTATACCCCATCTGAATTTAGAGACCATCTCAAGAATAGATTTGATGCCTGTATTGCTCTGATGACCAAAGAACAGAAGAGTTGTGGGATGACATCAAGAACATCGTACATGAAGAAAGCAAAAATCGTTAAAAGACAGAAAAGAAAGAAATGACCAAAATGGATGTCAGAAGGGACTCTAAAACTTGCTCTTTAAAGTAGAGTAACTAAAGCAAATGGAAGAAATGATGAAATTAAAGAGCTGAACAAAAGATTTCAAAGGGTGGGTCAAGAAGCAAAATGAAGTATTATGGTGAAATGTGCACAGACTAGGAGTCAGAATACCAAAAGAGAAGAACACACACAGCACTTCTCAAGCTAAAAGAACTGAAGAAAAAATTCAAGACTTGGGTTGTAATATTGAAGGATTCTATAGGCAAAAGATTGATTGTCATAGGAAGCATCAAAAAAAGTTGGAAGCAATAAAAATAACCAAAAAATATATATGTATGAATGTAGACAAAAAAGTGTATAGGTAGGTTTATGTGAGCATATATGTGTGTATATAGGTGTATGCATATGTATATGCATGCATGTGACTTTATGCATGTATATTTATATATATAATAATGTACATAGGAGGTACAGTTAGGGATACTTCTTGGACATAACCAAATACCTCAAAGAATTCGTTTCCTGGGTTTGAAGGATTAGACATCTTGGTCAATTGGCATAATATAGTTAATGAAGTTTATGTTCTACATCCTAGTTTGATGAGTAGTGTCTAGGATCTTAAAAGTTTGTGAATGGTCATCTAAGATACAACTATTGGTCTCTATTCATCCAGAGCAAAAGAGAAAGAAGGAAATCAAAGACTCAAAGAAGAAACTAGTCTACAGGATTAATTATCTACATGAACCATGGCCTCATCTACCCTAAGACCAGAAGACTTAGATCGTGCCTGGCTACCACTACCAATCATTCTGATCGTGACCACAATAGATGTACCTGATAGAATGGGAGAAAAATGTGGAACAAAACCTCAAACTCCTAAAAACAAAACTCAGACTTACTGGGTTAGTTGAGACTGTAGGACTCCCTGAGACTATTGCTCCGAGATACTCTTTAAACCTTCAACTGAAACTAGCCCCTGAGGTCACCTTTTAGCTAAATAACAGATTAGCTCACAAAATAAAGGACATCATCTGTGAGTACTGTGCTACTTTGAAAAAATCATCTATATAAGACTGAACAGTAAACAATTACTTTAAAACAAAGATGTGATTGTAGGGGTACAGAGAAACTAGATTAATGGATCAGAATCACTAGAGTGGAAATATTGAGAACGTTAGCACATGGTGAAGAATGTCGCCAATGTCACTGAACAATCTGTGTAGAAATTGTTGAATGGGAACCTAAACTGCTATGTAAACTTCCACTGAAAACACAATACAATATTATTTAAAAAGAAGAAGAAGAAGATGGAAGGAATACACAGAGTCACTGTACCAAAAAGAATTGGTTGACATTCAACCATTTCAGGAGGTAGCATATGAGGAAGAACCAATGGCATGGAAATCCAAGCTGCACTAAAGGCATTGTCGAAAAACCAGGCTCCAGGAATTGACAGAATACTAACTGAGATGATTCAACAAAGGAATGCAATGTGGGAAGCGCTCACTCATCTATGCCAAGAAATGTGGAAGACAGCTACCTGACCAACTGACTGGAAGAAATCCATATTTGTGCTCATTCCAAAGAAATGTGATCCAATGGATTGCAGAAATTATTGAAAAATATAATTAATATTACATGCAAGCGAAATTTTGTGGAATATAATTCAAAAACAGCTACAGCCATGTATTGACAGGGAACTGCTAGATACTCAAGCAGGATTTAGAAGAGGACATGAAATAGCATTGCTGATATCAGATGGATCTTGGCTGAAAGCAGAAAATAACAGAAAGATATTTACTTGTGTTTTATTGACTACACAAAGGCATTCAACTGTGTGGATCATAACAAATTATGGATAACATAGCAAAGAATGGAAATTACAGGACATTTAAATGTGCTCATACAGAACCTCTACATAGAAAAGAAGAAGTCATTTAAATAGAACAAGGGGATACTTCATGGTTTAAAATAATAAAAGATGTGTGTCAGGGTTGTATCCTTTCACTACACCTATTCAATCTGTATGCTGAGCAAATAATCCGAGAATCTGGACTATATGAAGAACTCGACATCGGGGTTGAAGAAAGACAATTAACAACTTGCGATATGCAGATGACACCACCTTGCTTGCTGAAAGGGAGGAGGACTTGAAGCATTTATTGATGAAGATAAAGACTGCAGCCTTCAGTATGGATTACACCTCAACATAAAGGAAACAAAAATCTTCACCTGGAGTAAAGGAGAATGAAGAACACTAAAGACACAAGGAAAGTATTAGCCTAAGAAACAGAAAGGGCCACATAAACTGGAGACTGCAACAGCATGAGACCAGAACTAGATGGTGTCTGGCTACCACCAATGACCGCCCTGACAGGGAACATAACAGAGAGTCCCTGATGGAGCAGGAAAAAGGTGGGGTGCAGAACTCAAATTGTAGTAAAAAGAGCAGACTTAATGGTCTGTCTGAGACTGGAGGAACCCCAGAAAGCATGGCCCCCGGACTCTGTCAACCCAGAACTAAAACAATTCCTGAGCCAGCTTCAGACAAAGGTTAGACTGGACTGTGGGACATAAACTGATACTCGTGAAGAGTGTGCTTCTTCGCTCAAGTAGATACATGAGACTAAGTGGGCAGCTTCTGTTCTGAGGTGAGATGAGAAGGCAGAGAGGGTTAGGAGCTGGTTGAACGGACATGGGAAATCAGGGGTGGAAAGGAGGAGTGTGCTGTCACAGTATAGGGAGAGCAATTAGGGTCACATAACAATGTATGTATAAATTTCTGCATGAGAAACTAACTTGAAATGTAAACTTTTACTTGAACTACAACAATAAACAAAAAAAAAGAAAAAGAATCTTCACAACTGGACCAATAAACAACATCATGATAAACAGAGAAAATATTGAAGTTGTCAGGGATTTCATTTTGCTTGGATTCCCAATTGACACCCATGGAAGCAGCAGTCAAAAAATCAAATGACATATTGCACTGGGCAAATCTGCTGCAAAAGACTTCTTTAAAATATTAAAAGGCAAAGATGTTACATTGATGACTAAGGTGCCACTGACCCAAGCCATGGTATTTTCAATTGCCTCATATGCATATGAAAGCTGGACAATGAAAAAGGAAGACCTAATAGGAACTGACACCTTCGAATTATGGTGTTGGCAAGGAACGTTGAATATACAATGGACTCCCAGAACAATGCACAAATCTATCTCGGAAGGAGTAGAGCCAGAATGCTCCTTAGAAGCAAAGATGGTGAGACTTCATCTTACTTACCCTGGACATGTTATCAGGAGAGACCAATCCCTGGAGAAGGACATCATGCTTGGTAAAGCAGAGGGTCAGCGAAAAAAAGGAGGACCCTCAACAAGATGAACTGACACAATTGCTACAACAAAGGGCTTAAACATACCTACTATTTTGAGGATGGTGCAGGACTGAGTAACATTTCATGCTTTTATACAAAGGGTCACTATGAGTCAGAACCTATTTGAAGGCACCTAATGACAGCAACAAGTTATCCCCTAATCTTCCAAATTTTCACATTCTTTAGAAAATGTATAATTCCAAAAAATAACAACAAAATGCTGGTTTCTTTCCTTCTTTCCCTAATCCCCAAGAGAAGTAGAATGATGTTATGAGTTGGGGAAACTTTAAACAGCCTTCATCTGTTAGTAAAGGTAAGTGTGGGTATATAAGAGGAGAGGGCTTTGGACAGCTTTCATGGGTAGTGTTGTGAGGAAGGAAAAAAGAGATAAAATAATTGCCGCAAATTGTGAGAGTTCAGTTGAGATTAGAAAGTTTTGAATTCACTGTTACAATAGCTATTAAACACAATCCTGTTATTCTCTTATTTACGGTGTTGTTGCTACTTTAGTTAGATAACCTGGTTCCCTGAAGAGTTAATAACAAAGTAGAGCCCATGAGTAGCCTAGATCCTGGAATAATCCTGCTCGAGGAGTGTATAACCAGCAGTATATTGCTTTCTGCAAGCTGTTACAGATAGGCCCTCCAATAACCTTTAGGGATCCAAGTTTTATTTCAGGTCATTACTTTTAAATCATTCATCATTTCTCAAAAGAGTATTGTGGCATCTCCTGACCAATGAGTCACTTACACGCTCAGAGCTGGCTGACATATTGTGTGCCTGCAAGTGAGAAATGAATGCTATTTGGAAAGAAGATTTTTATTTTCCCCTCTTTAAATTTCAAAAGCTTAGATTACCAGGGAAAGAAAATGTTGTTTAGGCATCTGTAATTGAATGTGAGATAAGTTCCCCCATGTTTAATGAGAAGATGTAGAGTGGCCCATGAAGACAAGGCTCATTCTCTGAGCTGCTTATGCCCCAAATTGCTTCATTAATATTAACCAAGGTTTGCAAACCTCCTCAGGCAAACATATGTTACAACTCAGGGAAGAGAAACACATAATAACTCATATAGTCTCCAAACTCATCTTTAGAAGTTAGAGGAATAATGGGGGCAGAGAAGTGGTATTTGGCAGGTAAGGGAAAGAGTATTCTGCCGCTGGGAAATTGTTCCTTCTCATCAGAGAAAAAATGTTGCTGTATTTATAAGTGTGTAGCATTGATGCAGAATTAAATTTGCAGCTTACATTTCATGCCCTAGGGCTTATTTTTTTAAGGTAAGCATTGCAGCACATAGCATTAGAAATTAGGCAAAATAAAGTTTTTCTTACAATAGTATTTAATGGATTCTATCTAGATGTTCATAATTTAAAACAAAAGCAGTGTTTATCTATATGATGCTGAGATGTTGACAGTAGACTAATACTTGTAATTGCCTAGCATTTATTATACTAACCATTTATTATCTCATTTAACCCATATAAAAACCCTATGATGTGGACATGATTAGTTTCTTTATTTTAAAGATGAAGAATTTGAAGATTAGGCAGTTGTGGTTCTATCATAGAATTCTCACCTTCCATGGGGGAGATTCCGATTCATCTCCCAGCCAATGTACTTCATGCACATCCACACCCATGTGTCATGGAGGCTTGAATGTTGCTATGATGCCGAACAGGTTTAAGCAAAGCTTCTAGACTAAGATAGACTAGGAAGAAAGGCCTGGAGATCTACTACTGAAAATCAGCCAATAGAAATCCTATGGATCACAACGGTTTGATCTGCAATCTTTCGTGGAGATGGCTCAGGAATGGGCAGCATTTCTTTCCATTGTGCATGGATGGGTCACCAGGAGTTGGGGGCCTACCTGACAGCAGCTAACAAGGTAAATTAACTTTCCTGCAGGCAAAATACAATGGAGACTAAGGCAGAATTCAAATTCATGGTCTTAAAATACATTGTATAACAAAATACATATTTTATACAAAATATATTAAAACAAAAATGTATCAGTCTTGTAGAAGATTGTACAACATATTGTCCAATTGCTAATCCCTAAATTACATTTTCTCTACCATGATCATACTTTTTCAAGCCCTGGAGATAAAGAAGACACACTATCAAAAAGAACATGTTGCATTTTTGGCAAAGTAGGCATGGAAACTATTTTAAAGAACAGAATTGAAAGTATTTGGTGTGTACAGTTTTAATGCTTTGGACTTGTTCTATTCAAATTAAAGGAAGGTAAAAAATAAATTTATATTGACTAGAGTAGCTTTGGAGGCCTGGTGACACAGTGGATAAAGCACTCAGCTGTTAACTGAAAGATCAGCAGTTCAAACCCACCAGCTGCTCTGACTGAGAAAGATGTGGCAGTCTACTTCTGTAAAGATTTACAGTCTTGGAAACCCTATGAGGGCAATTCTACTCTGTCCAACAGGGTCACTATGAGTTGGAATTGACTCAGCTGCAGTGGGTTTGGTTTTTTTGGAAATTAGTTTTATTTCTAAACTCAATTTAGCTCCTTTCTAAACAATAGTTGACCTCTCTTTAACATTGCACTGCTTTAAATAGACTGCTAAATAGATCAGCTGGATTATGAAATTCTCATATGAGCAAATCAATCATTTCTTACCCAATATTGCACTTATTTTATTATTTTCTCTATCAGTATATATGTGTTACATACGTATACTCATATATGGATATATTAGTATTCATAATCTATATATAATTCATATATATACTTCATAATTCATATATAATTACTTATTAGATTACAACATTCATCTACACAACCCCCACATGTCTGTCAGTTTGTCATACTGTGGGGGCTTGCCGCTGTGATGCTGGAAGCTATGCCACCAGTATTTAAATACCAGTAGGGTCACCAAAGTTGACCTTCCAGATTAAGACAGACTAGGAAGAAGGACCTGGCAGTCTACTTCTGAAAAAAATTAACTAGTGAAAACCTTACAAATAACAGTGCAACATTGTCTGATAATGCTGGAAGATGAGCCCCTCAAGTTTGAAGGCGCTCAAAATATGACTGGGGAAGAGCTGCCTCCTCAAGTAGAGTCAATCTTAATGACGTGGATGGAGTAAAGCTTTCAGGACCTTCATTTGCTGATGAACAATGACTCAGAATGAGAAGAAACAGCTGAAAATGTCCATTAACAACTGGAACATGGAATGTACAAAGTATGAATCTAGGAAAATTGAAAATTGTCAAAAATGAAATGGAACACATAAACACTGATATCCTAGGTATTAGTGAGCTGAAATGGACTGGTATTGGCCATTTTGAATCAGACAATCATATAGTCCACTATGCAAATTGAAGTGGTATGGTGTTGCATTCATTGTCAAAAAGAATATTCCAAGATCTATCCTGAAGTATAACGCTGTTCGTGATAGGATAATATCCATACTCCTACAAGGAAGAACTGTTAATACGACTATTATTCAAATTTATGCATCAACCACTAAGGCCAGCAATTAAGAAACTGAAGTTTTTACCAATTTCTACAGTCTGAAATTGATTGAACATGCAATCAGCATGCATTGATAATACTGATGATTGGAATGTGAAAGTTGGAAACAAAGAAGAAGGATCTTCAGTTGGAAAATATGGCCTTGGTGATAGAAGCAATGCAGGAGATAGCACGATAGAATTTTGCAAGACCAACAACTTCTTCATTGCAAATACCATTTTTCAACAACATACATGAAAACTTTACACGTAGACCTCACTGGATGGAATACACAGGAATCAAATCGACTACATCTGTCGAAAGAGACAATTAAAAAGCTCAATATCATCAGTCATAAAAAGGCCAGGGGCTGACTGTGAAAGACTGTTAATTACTCATATGCGAGTTCAAGTTGAAACTGAAGAAAATTAGAACAAGTCCACGAGAGCCAAAATGCAACCTTGAGTATATCCCACCTGAATTTAGAGACCATTTCGAGAACTGAAGCCCTGGTAGCACAGTGGTTAAGCACTCAGCTGTTAACCAAAAGATCATCAGTTCAAATCCGCCAGCCCCTCCTTGGAAACCCTATGGGGCTGTTCTACTCTGTCCAATAGGGTTGCTATGAGTTAGAATCGATTTGACGGCAATGGGTTTGGATGTTTTTTTGGTTTTCTCAAGAATAGATTTGACTCATTGAATGCTAATGACCCAAGACCAGATAAGTTGTGGAATAACATCAAGGACATCATACATGAAGAAAGCAAGGGATCCTTAAAAAAACAAGAAAGAAAGAAAAGACCAAAATGGATGTCAGAAGAGACTCTGAAACTTGCTCTTGAATGTTGAGTAGCTAAAGTGAATGCAAGAAATGATGAAATAAAAGAGTTGAACAGAAGATTTCAAAGTGCAGCTTGAGAAGACAAAGTATTACAATGACATGTGCAAAGACCAGAAGTTAGAAAACTAAAAGGGAAGAACATGCTCGGCATTTCTCAAGCTGAAAGAACTGAAGAAAAAACTCAAGCCTCGAGTAGCAATAGTGAAGAGTTCTTTGGGCAAAATGCTGAACGATGCAGAAAGCATCAAAAGAAGATGGAAGGAATACACATAGTCACTGTACCAAAAAGAATTGGTCAATGTTCAGTCATTTCCGGAGGTAGCATATGATCAAGAACCTATAGTACTGAAGAAGTCGAAGCTGCACTGAGAGCACTGGCAAAAAACAAAGCTCCAAGAATTGATGGAATACCAACTGAGATGTTTCAACAAATGGATGCAACATTGGAAGTACTCATCTATGCCAAGAAATTTGGAAGACAGCTACCTGGCCAATCGACTGGTAGAGATCCATATTTATGCCTTTTTCAAAGAAAGGTGATCCAATCAAATGCAGAAACTATCGAACAATATCATTAATATCACACATAAGTCAAATTTTGCTGAAGATCATTCAAAAGCAGTTGCAACAGTACGTTGACAGGGAGCTGCCAGAAATTCAAGCTGGATTCAGATGAGGATGTGGAACAAGGGATATCGTTGCTGATGTCAGATGGATCCTGGCTGAAAGCAGAGAACACCACAAAGACCTTTACCTGTGTTTTGTTGACAAAGGCATTCAACTGTGTGAATCATAACAAATTATGGATAACATTGCAGAGAATGAGAATACTAGAGAACTTAATTGTGCTCATGAGGAATCTGTACATAGATTAAGAGGCAGTCATTCAAATAGAACTAGGGGATACTGCTTGGTTTTAAAATCAGGAAAGGTGTACGTCAGGGTTGTATCCTTTCACTATACTTATTCAATCTGTATGCTGAGCAAATAATCCCAGAAGCTGGACTATATGCAGAAGAACAGGGCGTCAGGATTAGAGGAAGACTCATTAACAACCTGTGATATACAGATGACAAAACTTTGCTTGTGAAGGTAAAGAGGACTTGAAGCACTTAACTGATGAAGATCAAAGACTACAGCCTCAGTATGGATTACACCTCAACAAAAAGAAAACAAAAATCCTCACAACTGGACCAATAAGCAGCATCATGATAAATGGAGAAAAGACTGAAGTTGTCAAGATTTTATTTTACTTGGATCCACAATTAACATCCATGGAAGCAGCAGTCAAAAAAACAAGCAACTTACTGGGTTGGGCAAATCTGCCACAAAAACCTCTTTAAAGTGTTTAAAAGATGTCACTTTGAGGACTAAGGTGTGCCTGACCCAAGCCATGGTGTTTTCAGTCGGCTCATATGCATGTGAAAGCTGGACAATGAGTAAGGAAGACTGAAGAAGAATTGGCGCCTTTGAATTACCGTGTTGGTGAAGGATATTGAATATACTATGGAATGCCAAAAGAATGAACAAATCTGTCTTGGAAGAAGTACAGACAGAATGCTCCTTAGAAGCAAGGATGGCGAGACTTCATCTCACATACTTTGGACATGTTATTAGGAGGGACCCGTCTCTGGAGAAGGACATCATGCTTGGTAAAATAGAGGGTCACCAAGAAAGGGGAAGACCCTCAACCAGATGAATTGATGCAGAGGCTGCAACAGTGGGCTCAAACATAACAACGATTGTGAGGATGACGCAGGACTGGGCAGTATTTTATTCTGTTGTACATAGCGTTGCTCTGAGTTGGAACTGACTCAGTGGGACCTAACAACAACAAAACAATCTACTCAAAGAATTCTATGTGAGAGACCACTTAGAGTATAAGACAGAGAACTGGGATGATGATGTATGTTGCAAAACTGAAATGTAGGGTTTGTTCTCCGTATTGTGGGTCAATAAATTAGACATGATGGATTAGAGATGATTAGGCTTGATGACTGGCATGCTTACCAACAGCACAGGAATTTAATACACCATCAGGCACATTATTACTTAACGGTGTTGCTCATATTTAACTAAAGAATTGGGATGTTTATATCAACTGCTTAGTGCTTTCAATCTCCTGAAATAAAAATTATGTTAAGCAAACATTTATTAAACATATTATCAGTACCTAGTGTTATATGTGGTTTATATACGTTTAAATTTGAGCAAATTAAGGGATTATTTCAGTAGGATTATTTATTTAGCAATTTTTTATTAAACTCCTATTGTATTTTAATAACATTTCTTGTGTCTATTACGTCACTTTAGGATATTGAATTTTTTGGTTTTCTTTTGCATAGCTTTGAATACTCATCATGCATTTCTAGGAATGGTATTCTTAGCAAATTTGCCCTCCAGAGTTTATCTGGAAGATACTTTGACCTCAGTAGCCCTACGTTTAAGAATTGTTATTTAAGATGGCCTTTTGTTTTCTGAACATGTTCTGTTTCACCTGTTATGAGCTGTGTTTTACTGGATCTTTAAAGAATGTCCTCCCACTCATCTCAGCCAAGAATTTTTGGTAAAACTTTGCAGAATCCAGTATGCTGTGTTTACATGTGTTAATGAATATGTGTACTTGTTTATGTGTATTTACTTCTAACAGTTAAAAGAATTTAAAAATTCCCCCAAAATAAATGAAACAAGTCTTTCAAGATTTGAGTGAATGAAATAGTATTTTTCAAGATTACGTACTTTACATGTGATATGTAGTAAATAGTTTAAGTCTTATGATCCTTGAGGATATCTATTTACAGATTTATGCCTCAGGAATTTGATCAGCAGGAATTTTTTATAGGAAAAGATATCATCCTCCTGAAGTCTCTGATAGCTCTGTATTTGGTGATCTTTCATATTTAAAATAATATTTTTTGAATGCTGTATTTTTTATAAGTAGATATCCTGTTAATTCATACCATTTTTATCTTGTTTTTATGCTCAGTAGCTTGTTACTTATGGATATCATAATTATTTCTACAAATTTTGAAAAGTAATTTTTTTTAGTTTAAAGATGAGTAATCAATCATTTATTATATCCTAAAAGATATTCTGTATGATAGCCTCTCAGTTTTTCATTTAATGATTTTTTTAAACAAATTCTTTTGCTGGAAAATGTTCAACCAAAAAGGTCAATTATGTCAGTGAGATGAACAAGTCAGTTGGAAATGTATAGACATAAACTTCACTTTTGGAAGGGTAGCATTAAAGTTCTCCTCTTCCTGGCTTGTGGAAGTTAGATAACACTTAAATTTTAAAGTAAATTAATTTAAATATATCAGGAAAATGAAGAAATAAAAGGCAGTATAATGTAAATAGTGACTTAATAGGGTTGAGAGTGGCAGGGTTTGGTGGAGTGGGTTAAAATCATGGCAAGCACACTTTGGTATGTTGAAGGAACAGAAAGACAGGCTGTGTTACTAGTAAATAAGCTGTATTAATTTTCTATGCTCTGTAAAAAATTACCACAAACTTAATAGCTTAAAACAGCACACATTTATTATCCTATCATTTCTGTAGATCAGGAGCATGGGCATGACTTAGCTCCAAAGTGTTGGCCAGGGCTAGATTCTCATCTGGAGATTTTACTGGGAAAGGGTCCACTTCCAAGGTTGTTGGCAGAATTCATTTCCTTGCACTGTAGGAAACGAATTATTTGTTTCCTCAAATCTAGCAAGGAGAGCAAGACTTCAGAGTGAGTCTTCTAGCAAGACTGAATCTTATACAACATAATATAATCACAAGAGTGACATCATATCCCCTTTGTTATAGCCTATTGGTTACAAGCAAGTCACAGATCCTGCCCACACTCAATAAGAGGGGATTATACAAGCATGGGAATGTGGATATCATGGGGGTCACCTTAAAGTCTGTCTGTCACAGACAGGATGCAAAATATGTCATATGCTTGAAGAAACAGATGTTGAATAATATTAGGATATGTAAGCAATGCTAAAGTGTTTTGTCTGTATTTTAAGAAAATTTTTCAGAATTTTTGGCATGAAGATGACCTTTTAAATTTTAACCTTAAAATTAAATTTAACCTTAAATTTAGACTTTTTCTGATTTACTTTTCAAAAGATAACTTTTGGATATAAAAAACTGAATCATTGGAAATCTCACTGGACTTTCTCCTCCCTTGTACAATGAGAAAAACAATACCTATTTCAATTTTAGAACTATTTATATCAGTGGGAGCATGAAGGAATCCATTGAGTAATGAATGATTAATATGAGTCAGGCCCTATGTAAACACTACTTCGTTTAATCCCAACATTCCTATAATCTAAATACTACTACATTCCATTAAATATAAAGCATATAAAATATTATTTTGCCTCATATCATAAGACTAGTGACTAGCTGTGCCAAACCTATCTCCATCAAGTGCCCAAGAGGCAACCTACTCCGCCAGCAAGCCTCCTGTCCGAAGGCACTCAGCTCTCTTGCTCCGTGGGCCGGGAAGCCCACTGCGCCGTCTCCTGCCGGTCTCTTGTCAGTCTCCTGGTTCTGCTGCCTCTGCTGCTACCATTTCTCTGCTGCAGCTTCTCGCTGTCTTCAGTGTTACAGCTCTCTCTCTCTATCTCGGTATCCTCATTCCAGGAGCTTCTCAGCACAGGGATCCCAGGTCCAAAGGAATTGCTCTATTTCTGGCTCTTCTTTCTTGGTGGTGGTGAGATAGTCTTCTCCTACCTCTGGGATGCCTCATTTTAAGCCTAGCAGGATGGCAAAACTGACAAATCTCTTCGTTAGGGTTTCATATACTTTATTTGCAAAGTCTTGCTCTCACGCAATCATTATGTGTGAGTCATAAAGACTATGGCTAGAAGGACCATATTAAGTAATTCACTGCACCTCACTGGGTCTCTTAAGTACTATCTATGCATCTTCTACATAGTATCTACATAGGATGTGTCACTAATAGTTGATTGTTTCTATAATCTTTCTTTTGACTTAGGGCTCCATCCTATATGAGAAAAGTACATCTATGAGCTCTGAGCAATCTATGTGGAATAGACGACCAAGGATAGTCTGCTATTGTATACTGCCACAAGCTCTTCCCATAGATGCCCGTAGCAGACACCACTGATCAATCAGACAGTTTCACACCAATACAGGATGGAATCTTAAAGTCTTTTTGAATAAAGTGTTATAGGGTTTCAATCACTAACATTTGATTAGAGTTGGCAAATTGGAAGAGAACACGTTGGCTATCCTTGGAATAACTAACTGTGCTTTATCCCCTCTCAGCACCAAGCCATTGAAATCAGCAGAACTGTTAAAACTTACAATAATATCCTATAACGTCTCTATGGGAATGATAGATCTCAGTGGGGGATGAGAGCCCATTATCTTCTCCAAGTCTCTTATTTTAATTGTCTCTCACAGATTAGAATGGAAAGTATTGGATACAGAAGATACAACTGATAGAAGACAATCCAGTTAGTTTTAAGTTATGGTTCAAAAGCAAAGTGCTTAAGCACTTTTGAGAAAAAATATAGAACAATCTATAAGGAATGTAATCCATGCTTTCACCCTTGGGAAAAGTGAGCTATTTATAACTCCATGTGCCTATATATTATCTAACATAAAATTGTATAAATGATAAGATTCAAGTTAACTCATTTAAATATGTTAATTAATTCTTCCACCTTTTATGTGAACCTAACAACTGAATTCTGTACTCAATTAAGCAGCATGTCAGGAAGTCTTAGGATTTCTGTCTAGTACTAAGTTGTACCAGTTTGAAGAGTAGACAAATATATGTATAAATGAGAGCTCTGAAAATGTTTTTATTCCATCTAACACAAGTGATGCCAAAAACCAATAAGTTTTAACCAAAAGAATACATTTTTTTCTTTTGGCCTGCAATTTCCTGTCTAAAGGAATTATATATTTCCAATACTTTATTTCCTTTTTGTCTTTGAGCTCCTGAAACCTCAGTAACCAAAGAATTTGCTACAAAAGAATGCCATTACTTAGGGTGATGTGCCCTCATGTGCTTGGCATATGAAATGCATGGTTTAAAATTATCCAATCAAATGCTTGCCATGAGATCACATTCTAATACAAAATGTTAAAAGTCACAATCCAACTATATCTCCTGTTGTGTTGGGTATTGATATATAGATATGGGAGAGAATGTTTTATACTTTAATTATAACCATATTCAAGGTCACACTTTCAATGGTTCACATAATGTATAGTTAAAATATTAAGAATAATATTTTAAAATATTCATACTTGGGAACCATCAGCTGTATGGAAATAGGCCACCTTGACATTGGACACTATGGAAGGTTTCTGTCTCTATGAACATGTATCTAATTGCCTAACAAACTGCAAATGGCTTATTAAGACTCTTAAGAGCATCTTTTTTTATTTTATTGCTTCAATCTCGTTTTTTAACATAATCTCAACCAATCCATGTGGCTTGATAATGACATTTAAAAATCACTGTAAAGTGAAATTAATTTGATCAATATAGCTGAAAATCTCAACGTGTAACAATACTCCTTTTCTTTGCTCAAATAAGAGTAATCTCCTCAGAATAGTTTATTATCAGCACGTGGCTTTGAATTATCTGCCTACATTCAAATTTTACCTAAGAATTGATTGTTGTTGTTAGTGCCATTGAGTCAATTCTGACTCACAGCTACCCTATGTACGACAGAACTAAACACTGCCCAGTCCTGCTCCATCCTCACAATCATTGCTGTGTTTGTTCCTATTGTTGCAGCCACTGTGTCAATCCATTTCCTTGAGGGTCTTCCTCTTTTTCACTGACCCTCTACTTTTCCAAGCATGATTTCATTCTCCAGGGATTGGTCCCTCCCTATAACATGTCCAAAGTTCGTGAGACAAAATCTTGCCTTTCTCACTTGTAAGGAGCTTTCTGGCTGTACTTCTTCCAAGACGAGTTTGTTCCCTCTTCTGGCAGTCCATGGTATATTCAATATTCTTTGCCAACACCAGAGTTCAAAGGCATCAATTCTTCTTTGGTCTTATTCTTTGTCCGGATTTCACATGCATATGAGGCAATTGAAAATACCATGACTTGGGTCAGTTACACTTTAGTCACAAAAGTGACATCTTTGCTTTTTAACACTTCAAAGAGGTCTTTTCCAGCAAATTTGCCCAGTGCAATATGTCCTTTGATTTCTTGACTGCTGCTTCCATGAGTGTTGATAGTGGATCCAAGTAAAATGAAATCCTTCACAACTTCAAAATTTTCTCTATTTATCATGATTTTGCTTATTAGTCCAATTGTGAGGATTTTTGTTTTCTTTATGTTGAAGTGTAATCCATACTGAAGACTGTGGTCTCTGATCTTTATCAGTAAGTGTTTGAAGTCCACTTCACTTCCACGAAGCAATGTTGTGGCATCTGCGTATCGCAGGTTGTTAATGAATTTCCTCTAATCTTGATGCCGACTTCGTCTTCATAAAGTCCAGCTTCTCAGATTATTTGCTCAGCATACAGATTGAATAAGTATAGTGAAGGATACAACCCTGACATACACTTTTCCTGATTTTACATTGTGCAGTATCCCCTTGTTCTGTTCAAACAACTGCCTCTTGGTCTGTGTACAGGTTCTACATAAGCACAATTAAGTGTTCTGGAATTCCCATTCTTAGAAATGTTATCCATAATTTCTGTGATCCACATAGTCAAATTGCATAGTCAATAAAATACAGGTAAACATCTTTCTTGTATTCTATGCGTTCAGCCAAGATCTGTCTGACATTAGTAATGATATATCCCTCATTCCATGTCCTCTTCTGAATCTGGCTTAAACTTCTGTCAGTTCCCTGTAGATGTACTGCTGTAACTATTTTTTAGTTATCTTCAGCAAAATTTTACTTGCATGTTATATTAATGATATTGTTCAATAATTTCTGCATTCTATGGACCTCTTTCAGTAGGTTGGCCAGGTTGCTGTCTTCTAAATTTCTTGGCATACACAAATGAACCCTTCCAGCATTGCATCCATTTGTTGAAACATCTGAATCGGTATTCCATCAATTCCTGGAGCCTTGTTTTTGGCCAGTGCCTTCAGTGCAGCTTGGTTCTTCATCATATGATGTCTCCTGAAAGTCTACCACTTCCTTTTGGTAAGGTGACTTTGTGTATTCCTTCCATCTTTCTTTGATGCTGTGTATGTTGTTCAATATTTTGCCCATAGAATCCTTCAATGTTGCAATTTGAGGCTGGAATTTTTTCTTCATTTGTTTCAGCTTGAGAAATGCCAAGCACGTTCTTCCCTTTTGGTTTTCTATTTCCAGGTCTTTGCAGGTTTCATTATAATGCTTTACATTGTCTTCTCTAGCTGCCCTTTGAAATCATCTGTTCAGCTCTTTTACTTCATCATTTCTTCTGTTCACTTTAGCTACTCTTATGTTTGAGAGCAAGTTTCAGAGTCTCTTCTGACACCCATTCTGCTCTTTTCTTTCCTTCTAGTCTTTTTAATGACCTTCTCCTTTCTTCGTGTATGATGTCCTTGATGTCATCCCACAACTCATCTGGTGTTCAGTCATTAGTGTTCAATGTGAAAAATCTATTCTTGAGATGGTTTCTAAATTCAGGTGGGATATACACAAGGATGTACTTTGGATCTTGTGAACCTATGTTAATTTTCTTCAGCTTCAACTTGAACTTGCATATGAACAATTGATGACCTGTTCTCCAGTCAGCCCGTGACCTTGTTCTGACTGACAATATTGAGTTTCTCCATCATCTCTTTCCACAGATGTAGTCGATTTTTCTCCCGTGTACTACATTGTTGTCCTTCAGGATAGATCTTGAAATGTTCTTTTTGACAAAGAATGTGACACTGTTCCTCTTCAATTTGTTATTCCCAACATAGTGGACCATATGATTGTCTGATTCGAAATGTCCCATACCAGTTCATTTCAGCTCACTAATGCCTAGGATATTGAGCTTTAGTGTTCCATTTACACAAGAAAAATCTTGTTGAGAGCAGAATTGCAGGTCTGGTTAACTCCAGATGTTTAAAATTACTCTAAAGCAATCTGGCTTTTCTTTACCAGCTGTACCACATCTCGTGCAGCAGAAAATGGTCATCATAGAATGTTTCTTTATGACAAGAATCTTATTGTAATGGAAATATCCACAATCAATTTGCATGTGTGCCTGTTGGAGCTTGTGTGTGGAAATAATGCATTGGGTTTTGTTTGTATGTTTTCAATTCAGATCCAATAAAGTTAAGGAGGTAGCATGTTGTTTTTAAGAATATATACTTAACTGTGCTCAAATCCCATTTGCTACTTCTTAACTGTGTTGTCTTGGGTCAGTTACGTACTCTAATTCTCAGTTTCCTAATCAGTAAATTACAGTTATTCATAATTCCTAGTTTATAGAATATGTTAATTATTAAATT
This sequence comes from Trichechus manatus latirostris, assembly GCF_000243295.1. Classification (NCBI taxonomy): domain Eukaryota; kingdom Metazoa; phylum Chordata; class Mammalia; order Sirenia; family Trichechidae; genus Trichechus; species Trichechus manatus. The sequence continues at coordinate 6,514,783 of NW_004444019.1, forward strand.
GAAAGTGCTTAGCTTAGCACCAAGCATGTTGTAAGTGTTCAAGAAATGTTAGCTATTGTTTGGATTTTTTTGTTTGTTTTTTGTGTTTTGTTTGTTTAGTATTTTTCCCACCTGTAGACCTCAAATGAATGTTTTATTCATTGCCAGCTTGCTCATGTTTTTTTAAAATACATCTATTTCCTACGACTTTTATATCTTTCTATTTCCTAAGACTTTGTTGATCTCAATCAATAGTTAGAAACAAGCTTTAAAATAACGAAATGAGGAAACAAATCAATATTACTTTATATCAAACAGAAAAAAATACTCAATTGCCTGCCATCTTTGGCACACACAAGAGGACAATGATATAAGAGGATGACTGATATCTGACCAGTGGGCTTTCTAAGCTATGAATCTTACCTATGGCATTTAATGATGTGAATAAATGATAGAGAATAGTTACTAGCTATCTCTATTATTTAGAAAATGTAGGTAACCAGCAATTCCCATTTCGAGATTTAATGCAAAACAAGAAAAACTGAAGCAAAGATTAATCATACGAGCTGTTGTAAATTAAAACCGCATTACACTTCCCAAGCTTCATCTATTTTCCCATCAGCTAACCTGCAGTTTTTCAATAAAAATGAAAACCTTGATTTATTTATTTATTTTTATTGTATTTCAGGTGAAGGCTTACAGAACAAATAGTTTATCATGAAACAGTAGTACACATGTTGTTTTATGACATTGGTTAACAAGCCCACAACGTGTCAACCCTGTAACTTCTCAACCTTTTTTTTTTTTGGTGAAAATACACATAGCCAAAGATAAACGATTTCAAAAATTACTACTAGCACAGTTCAGTGACACTGACTGCGCTCTGCCAATTGTGCTGCTGTTCTCACTTAAGATGAAGGCTTACAGAACAAAATAGTTAATCATTCAACAGTTACTACACATGTTGACCTATGACAATGGTTAACAATCTCACAACACATCAACAATATCCTTACTCAACCTTGGGTTCCCTATCACCAGCTTCCTTGTCCGCTTCTGCCTTCTGGCCCTTGCCACTGGATTACTGTACCTCATTAGTCCCATTTGATTTTATGAGGCTGTCCACTCCCAGGCTGAACGGTGAACCTCAGAGATAACTT
>NW_004444019.1:6520379-6522573 GCF_000243295.1 Trichechus manatus latirostris
TCCCTTTAATAATTCTTGTAAGTTTGGTTTGACTTTTACATATTCCCTTAATTTCTATTTATCTGGAAATGACCTAATTTCACCACCAAATTTGAACGAGAGTTTTGCAGGATATATTATTCTTGGTTGGCAATCTTTTTCTTTCAATATTGTATAGATGTCATCCCATTGCCTTCTTGCCTTTATGGTTTCTGCTGAATAATCTGAGCTTAGTCTTATTGTTTCTCGTCTGTATGAAACTTCTTGTTTTTCACAAGCTTCTCTCAGGAGTTTTTGTTTGTCTTTGGTTTTGGCGAGTGTGATTATGATTTGCCTTGGGGATTTTCTTTTGAGATCTCTCCTATATGGGGTTCATTGAGCTTCTTGGATGGTCAGCTTTTCATCTTTCATGATATTGGGGAAGTTTTCTGTCAGCAGTTATTCAATGATCCTCTCTGTGTTTTCTGATTTCTCCCCCTATTCTGGAATTCCAATCACTCTCAAATTTTTGCTTTTGATTGTATCCCACATAACTCTCAGGGTCTCTTCGTTTTTCTTTGTTCTTTTTTCTGAGTTTTCCTGAAACAGTGTTGTATCCTAGTGTTTATCTTCAATTCCACTGATCCTGTCTTCCACCGTTTCAAATCTGCTTCTCAGTCCTTCTATGACACCGTCCATTTCTGAAATCTTATTGTGTATCTTTTGGATTTCTATTTGTTGCCTTTGTATAATTTCTAATTGTTAATTTATTTTGGGCATTTTGTTCCTGAATTATTTTCCTTAATTCTTCCAATTTTTTGTCTGTATTTTCCATGAATTTGTCTATTTTTTCCTCATGTTTGTCAGGTTTTTGTCTCAGCTCTTGGAGAATTCTGAGTATTAGAGATTTGAATTCCCTATCAGGTAGTTATAGTGCATTTCTTCCACTGGAAAGTCATCTGGTGTTTTATTTTGGACACCTACGTGAACCATCCTGTCCTGTTTTTGTAAATGTTTTGATATTGTCTGCTGTCTTCAGGGCATTCAGTAGTTATTTTTCTTGTTTATTGATTGTAGATTTATTTGTTTCATCCCTTTTTTAAAAAAAATTTGACTATGTCTCAGCAGACAGACTGTGTGTTCTTTGTTGTTTGCTTGTCTGTGGGCACAATACTTTTTACCTGCTTCTCCAATTGGCAGGGTCAGTCACTCAGCTATGGTATGGCAGGGCATGTCTAGCTGAAGATGAGTTACTGGGACAGGTTGTTTGTGGCACTTACTACAGCCACCGGGGGAGGGTCGGTAATCAGTGCAGATCAGGTTCCAGTAGGCCGTGCCTGTGCTCCTTGGTGGTGTGATGTTAAGCTCATTGTGCAGGTAGGCAGGATGTAGCAGGGAGATCGTTATGTGTGGAGCTAAGATGGCTATGGGAGAGAGGAGAGAGGAACAGGAGCCAAAAACATTCAAACAAAAAAAAAAGGAATGTTAGGGGTGCTTGCCGTTGGAGTGAAGAGATGAGAGACTATGAAATGGAGAAAAACAGAAAAGGGAAGAGAAAAAAAAGAAAAGAATGAATAAATAAAAATCAGAAAGGTTAAAGAACCACAAAGTTCCCAGGGATCCCACCGGTGTAGCTATGAGGTCTAGGGAAGTCGCTCTCAGGTGTTGCAGTACAGCCTGGATAGAAGGTGTAGAGGTATACAATGACAGGTATTCAGGGAACAGAAAGAGAAGGAAGATGTAGATAGACAAGAAACTGAGTAATGAAGAAAGACAAAAAGGGGAAAAGAAAACAAAACATATAATATAAAAAAGGAACAAGAAAAGCCCCCCAAAAAACAGAAAGAAAAAAAAAACAGTGTAAAAAGAAATGCACTCAGGGATCCCTCTGCACGTCTGTGCAAGCCAAGGGGGTAGTCTCCTTGCCACACAGCACCACCTGGCCAGAAAGGGCTCCCAACACAAGAAAAGGAAAAGAAAACAAACAAACAGTTGAAAACAAACCAACCAACCAAAGCCCTGGGATCCCACCAGTGCGGCAACCCAGACTGGGAAGCAGCTCCACACTCCAGCGGAGCTCCACAGCCCCTCAGGAAGAAGCAAAGATGGCGCACAGAGCCAGGTATTTGAGCGAAAGGAGGGAGAGATGGTGAGAGGTAAGGAAGAAATCAAAAAAAGCAGAAAAAAAAAGCAACACCAGCAGCCAACAAATGGCACTCAGAGAGCTGGCCCTTTC
>NW_004444019.1:6522743-6528583 GCF_000243295.1 Trichechus manatus latirostris
CTCCGTGAAGCTGCTTTCTCGTACCCCCATTTGCTGGTCTCAGATAGGAGTCCAAGATGGCAGATCCACACTGCTTTAGCTGGTAGGGGACCTCTGCATGAATCTCTCCTCGCTCTCCGTTCTCTGTCAGTTTTCTCACTCCGTTTGGTGCTTGGCTGAGTTCTTTGTCTCTTCATTTGATGTTTCAGGGTTTCAGGATTGCTGTTTTCTCTGTTCAGCTTAGTTTTTCGGATCTTTGCTGTGGAGGGACCGCATGGTGCTTCTGCCTAGAGTGCCATTTTGCTGGAAGTCTCGATTTATTTTAATGTATAAAACTGATAATAAAAATTCTATTCTCCTCTACCCCAATTTAAGTACATCATCTTCAAGTAGGCTTGTTACTGACGTCCTGGGTTGGCAAAAAAAAAAAAAATTCTATTTCCCTGTGACAGTAGTGAGCAACATCCTAATCGGTCCATCTTACATTTCGTTTCTTCTTTTAAGTTTTCTAGACGTTCTTTATCTGTTGTCTCTCCAAGGCTACTACCCAAAGAACCTAAACTGAAGGGCGAGAAAAACCTACTGTGAGTTGCCTAGTTCGAGTTTAACTTCATTTATGTATACTTTCTAATTAATCTGGCAAATGAAACTCTTCAGAAATCAAGAAGAATGATAGAAAGTATTCATATTTATTTTGGATTTATAATAAGATTGTCAACCTCTGATGCATTCATAATTTGTTTATTAAACTAGTTGCATGTTTGTTATGTAATTGGATGCTATCTGTTGTATTTATTACACAAGCTGTATGTAGACTAGCATCCTTCCCTGTTCACTTTTGACCTTTCTTTCTAATTCACTGGGTAAATTAAGGTTATCAGGTATGAATCCCTCAACTTGTCATCCCTACGTCTAAATCCTATCTCTATCTATAGCCTTCACTTCTTCAGTTCTCAGAGAAATGTGTCTTTTGTTTGTCTGTTTATTTGTTTTCACTTTTTTGGTTTTTCTCATCCTTTCACATGTGCTCTGTACTTCCTTTTTATCTTCTGAGACTATACTGGAGCCCAGGTGGCATCTTTTATTTTTGGTCTTTTAAAACTCTCACTCATTGTTGCCTAATCATACAGTTTGGTTAGGATTGAGGCTCTCTCAGCATCAGGAGTGACCTTGTATCATTTAAAACAATCTATAAAGAACTTTCTCTGAGCCACAGTAATTGGTTCAGGAGAGGTGTGACATAATTTGATCCAAGGAGGTTCACAATATGGGTTCAAGAAGTTCAGAGAATGGCCAATAATGATCTACAGAAACCCATCTTCTACTTACATAGTCAAGCAGATGCGGAGAATGTTTAGAAGGATTAGGATGGGCTGGCAGGGCAGCAGTGGCAGGAGGGCTTCCCCATGTGTGTTAGAGGAGAACTATTCTCCACAGTGTTTTCAGTGACTGATTTTTCATGTGTAGATTACTTGGCCTTTCTTTCCAGCCACCTCTGGATGGGTTTGAACCTCTCACTGTTCAGTTAGCAGCCAGGCATGTTAACTGTTTGTATGACCCAGGGACTCTGCGTATCTGTATATTGTTGTAGTTTTGTGCCATCAAGTCAATTCCAACTCATAGTGACCTGACAGGACAGAGTAGAACTGCCCCATAGGGTTTTCCAGGCTGTAATCTTTAAGGGAGTAGATCACCAGGTCTTTTCTTCTTCGATGCTGCTGGTGGGTTCAAACCCGCAACCTTTCTATTAACAGCCAATCACTTAACCATTGCGCCACAAGGGATCCTTGTATATCTGTATAAAACAAACAAAACAATTCCATTGCTGTCAAGTCAATTCCGACTCACAGCGACCCTATAAGACAGAGTGGAACTGCCCCACAGGGCTTCCAAGGATCGGCTGGTGGATTCAAACTGCCAACATCTGGTTAGCAGCTGAGCTCTTAACCACTGTACCACCAGGGCTCCTATATCTGTATGCATATATGTAAATATGCTTGTTATTGCTGTAGCATTGCTTTATATTTTCTCTCTGAAAGTCACTCTCACTGCTGTGCAGAATGGTCTGGTGTAAGGGAGATACTGGAAGCAGTAAACCAGTTCATAACAGGCTATTGAAGTTAACTGGAATTAGGATGTTAGAAGTCGAGATGATTTGAAGTAGATTTTATATCCGTATTGAAAGCAATGTCAGCATTGTGGCAACGGATTTGTTGTGGGAGAAAGCAGGGATAGCCTCCAGGTTTTGGATCCCAACGTGACAGTCTTTCAATTAGCTAAAATGGGAAAGATTGATGCTCAAGGTTTATTGCTTGAACATGCTCAGTTTGGGATTGATCTTCTTACACATGCAAAAGGAAAGGTTGAGTAGGCAACCATATGAGTGAATTTGGAGCTTAGAGAGGATAATAGCACTAGAGATGGGACTCCACCTAAAGAAAAAATATTGACATTAAGAACCAAAACCTGAATATTGCAATCTTCCAATATTTAGATGCCAATAAGAAAGAGAAGGACCAGCAAAAAAAAAACCTGAGAATGAACAGTGAGTTAGATGAAAACCATAAATAGACAGTTCTTTAAGAAAGAAAATATTCACAAAAGTGAAAATTGCTGCTGAGGAAGTACTATGAGCCAATAACTTATTAGAGCCAGGCAAGACATGCCAAGGGTACATGAAACCTTTAATCTATTTAAAAACATTTGGACAGGATTTGGTGAAACTTCCATTCTAGAGACAATACTTAGGAAGTTTTCTTGGTACAACTTGGTTGGAAAGCTACTTAGCAATATCATGAAGAGCTTTGAAAATGTAAATACTGTTTAACCCTGTCTTAAGCCCTCTGAGAAGTGATCCAAAAAAAAAAAAAACTCTGAGATGTGACAAATTCTCTACAAATATCATCATCAAAACATTATTCGTAAGAGTGAAACATTGTGAACAGTTTCAGTCATCATGAGAATGAGTAAGCACACAAACACACCTACTTGATAGAATATTATCCATTAAACAGTTATTAAAGAACTTGTGATGACATGAAAAAATGTAAATACTTATAGTAAAGTGAAAAATATTACAATATATAAATAATGCATAGGATAAAGAAAATCAGTGAGGAAATATACCAAAAGGTAAAGAGTAAATTCTTTAGGTAGTAAATTTATGAACTTTCTTTACATTTTCTGTGTTTAAAAAAAAAATCTTACAAGAGCAAGCATTACTTTCATAACTGGAAAAAATCTAGACTCAAAAAATGTTTGGATATGTTTAAATATATTGCAAAATGTTATTTTTTTTTTACAAAAAGCAACAGCATAATATTATTTTCCACAATTTTATTCAAAATTTCCAGTATTTTTCCTACATTATGGATGAAGCCAATTTTTTTTTTTATTATCGTAGAAGTAAAACTATCATGATTTCAATGGGAAAAATGACTTTTAAATATCTGAGCTACAAATCAGTTCAGGAAATTAAAATGCACCTATTACTTTTACCCGCAACTCTACCTCAAGAAATACACCCGAGCAACATATTATGCAATTATGTAACGCCATCTATACAAAGATTATCATTCAAGACTTTTTATAGTAGACAATTTGGAACTAAACTACATACCCATCAAAACAGGAGTAGCTGGAAGCAGTGGAATGGGATCCATCCATTACACCAAAGACTGAGTCTACACGTACACACAGAGCAGCTGTCCACAATATGTTGTTGAACTGAATAATGGTCAGTCATATAGGCTTTTTTCTCTCACTGGGGATTACATTAAAAGTATTTTCCAGGTAATTAATAATCTTTGAATATATCATTTTAATGCCACATAATAAAAATATTTTCTAGTTTATCAAGGTAATGCAATGTATTTAACAATTCTCCAGTTGTTGGTCATTTAGAAGAAAACACACTCAAAAAATCTCTATTGTCCTTATAGAAGAGCTGTATGGATAAAAAAAAAAAATGTATTATACAGTTGTTTCCATTACTCCCTCACCTCTCCCCCCACCAAAAAGAAAACACACACACACACACACACACACATTATTAGGCACAGGGAAAAAAGGAAGTACATGCTTATCACTTTATCATTTAACACATGATTCTTTGACATAAGAAAGCCTCTTAATTATGTGCAAAATACCAAAATTTAAAATTGTTTCTTCATATAGTTGACTATCTTGGATACCAACTGTTGATCATGTATTGACTTGTTGCCATCAAGTTGATTCCGACTCATAGGACAGAGTAGAATTGCCCCATAGAGTTTCCAAGGAGCGCCTGGTGGATTCGAACTGCTGATCTTTTGGTTAGCAACTGTAGCTCTTAACCACTATGCCACCAGGGTTCCCAATCATTTATTAACAGATTTATTATGTAGTAAATCAAATAAAATAAAGTAAAATTAATAGTTTTACAGAGACACATAAAATATTGTTTATCTGCTATTCACCAAATAAACAATGTACAAAGTATGAATCTAGGAAAATTGGGAATCATCAAAAATGAAATGGAATGCATAAAGATTGATATCCTAGGCATTACAGAGCTGAAATGGACTGGTATTCATCATTTTGAATAGGACAATCACATGGTCTACTACGACGAGAATGACAACTTGAAGAGGGATAGCGTTGCCATTCATCTTCAAAAAGAACATTTCAAGATCTATCCTGAAGTACAACACTGTCAGTGATAAGATAATATACATATGCCTACAAGGAAGACCAGGTAATACAACTATTATTCAAATTTATACATCAACCACTAAAGCCAAAGATGAAGAAATTGAAGATTTTTACCAACTTCTGCAGTCTGAAATTGATCGAATATGCAATCAGAATGCACTGATAATGTACTGGTGATTGGAATTCAAAAGTTGGAAACAAAGAAGAAGGATCCATAGTTGGAAAATATGGCCCAGGTGATAGAAACAATGCTGGAAATCAAACGATTGAATTTTTCAAGACCAACGACTTCATTGCAAATACTTTGTCACCAACATAAACGGCAACTACTCACATGGACCTTGCCAGAAGGAATAAACAGGGATCAAATTGACTACATCTTTGGAAAGAGATGATGGAAAAGCTCAATATCATCAGTAAGAACAAGGCCAGGGGCTGACTACTGATCAGACCATCAGTGATATGCAAGTTCAAGTTGAAATTGAAGAAAATTGAAAGAAGTCCAAGAGACCCCAAGTATGACCTTGAGTATATTATATTTCACCTGAATTTAGAGACCATCTCAAAACTAGATTTGATGCGTTCAACACTAATGATTGAAGACCAGATGAGTTGTGGAATGACATCAAGAATATCATACATGAAGAAAGCAAGAGGTCATTAAAAAGACAGGAGAAAAAAAAAAAAAGACCTAATTCAATGTCAGAAGAGACTCTGAAACTTGATTTTTTTTTTTTAATTGTACTTCAGGTGAAGGTTTACAGAACAAATAGTTTCTCATTAAACAGTCAGTACACATATCGTTTTATGACAGTTAACAACCTCACAACATGTCAACCATCTCCTTTCTCGACCTTTTTATTTTTGGTGAAAATATACATAGCCAAAGATACACCATCCATTTCAAAAATTTCTACATGCCCAGTTCAGTGACATCGATTAGGTTCTTCCAGTTGTACTGCTATTCTCACTTTAGATGAAGGTTTACAGAACAAAATACTTTCTCATTAAACACTACACATGTTGTCCTATGACAATGGTTAACAACCCCACTACATGTCAACACTGTCCTTACTCAAACTTGGGTTCCCTATCACCAGCTTTCCTGTCCCCTTCTGCCTTCTAGTCCTTGTCCCTGGACTGCTGTGCCTCATTAGTCCCATTTGGTT
>NW_004444019.1:6532470-6544668 GCF_000243295.1 Trichechus manatus latirostris
TATATGTCTATGAGGTCAAGTTGGCTGATTGTGCCCTTTAGGTCTTCTGTATCTTTGCTGAGTTTCTTTTTAGTTGTTCTGCCCTTACTGAGAGTGGTGTGTTGAAGTCTCCTACTATTATTGTGGAATTGTCAATCTCTCTTTTCTGTGCTGTTAGAGTTTGTTTTATGTATTTTGGAGCCATGTCATTGGGTGCGTAGATGTTTATTATGGTTATGTCTTCATGCTGGATCATCCCCTTAATCATTACATAGTGTGCAACTTGCTCTTGAAAGTCAAGCAGCTAAAGCAAATGGAAAAAATAATGAAGCAAAACAGATGAACAAAAGATTTCATACTGTGGCTCGAGAAGACAAAGTAAATTATTATGGTGGAATGTGCAAAGACCTGGAGATAGAAAATCAAAAGGGAAGAACACACTTGGCATTTCTTAAGCTGAAAGAACTGAAGAAAAAATTCAAGCCTCGAGTTGCAATACTGAAGGATTCTACAAGGAAAATATTAAACAATGTGGGTAGCATCAAAAGAAGATGGAAGGAATACACAGAGTCACTATACCAAAAAGAACTGGCTGACTTTCAACTACTTCAGGAGGTCACATATGATCTGACCCAATAGTACTGAAGGAAGAGGTCCAAGCTGCACTGAAGTCGTTGGCTAAAAACAAGTCTCCGGGGACTGACAGACTATCAGTTGAGATGTTTTAACAAACAGATGCAGCACTGGAAGTGTTCACTCGTCTATGCCAAGAAATTTGGAAGACAGCTACCTGGCCAATCGACTGGAAGAGATCTATATTTATGCCTATTCCCAAAAAAGGTGATCCAAGCAAATGAAGAAATTATCAAACAATATCATTAATATCACATGGAAGCAAAATTTTGCTGAAGATCATTCAAAAGTGGCTGCATCAATATATCAACAGGGAATTACCAGAAATTGAAGCCATGTTTAGAAGAAGACATGGAACCCGTGATATCATTGCTGATGTCAGATGGATCCTGGCTGAAAGCAGAGTACCAGGAAGATGTTTATCTATGTTTTATTGACTATGTTAAGTCATTTGACTGCATGGGTCATAACAAATTATGGATAACATTGCAAAGAATGGGAATTCTGGAACACTTAACTGTGCTCATTAGGAATCTGTACCTGCATCAAGAGGCAGTGGTTCAAACAGTATAAGGGAGTACTGCATAGTTTAAAGTCAGGAAAGGTGTGTGTCAGTGTTGTATCCTTTCACCATGCCCGTTCAATCTGTATGCTGAGCAACTAATCGGAGAAGCTGGACTATATGAAGAAGAAAAGGACACCAAGATTGCAGGAATTATGCAGATGACACAATTTTGCTTGCTGAAAGTGAAGAGGACTTGAAGCACTTACTGATGAAGATCAAAGACCACAGCCTTCAGTATGGATTACACCTCAACATAAAGAAAACAAAAATCCTCACAAATGGACCAGCAAGCAACATCATGATAAAAGGAGAAAAGATTGAAGTTTGTCAAGGATTTCATTTTACTTGGATCCACAATCAACATCCATGGAAGCAGCAGTCAGGAAATCAAAAGACGCATTGCACTGGGCAAATCGGCTGCAGGAAATCTCTTTAAAGTGTTAAAAACCAAAGATGTCACTTTGAGGACTGAGGTGTGCCTGGCCCAAGCCATGGTATTTTCAATCACCTCATATGCATGCCAAAGCTGGACAATGAATAAGAAAGATGGAAGAAGAATTGACACCTTTGAATTGCAGCGTTTACGAAGAGTGTTGAATATACTCTGGACTGCCAAAAGAAGGAACAAATCTGTCTTGGAAGAAGTACAGCTAGAATGCTTCTTAGAAGCAAGGATGGGGAAACTACGTCTCACATACTTTGGACATGTTATCAGAAGGGATCAGTCTCTGGAGAAGGACATCATGCTTGGTAAAATAGAGGATCAGCAAAAAAGAGGAAGACCCTCAACGAGATGGATTGACACAGTGGCTGCAACAATGGACTCAAGCTAACAATGATTGTGAGGATGGCAAAGGACCGGGCAGTGTTTCGTTCTGTTGTGCATAGGGTCACCATGAGCCATGAGTTAGAACCGACCCCGTGGCACCTAACAACTATTCACCACATATAGCATTAAAAAAAAAGTGATATTTGAATGGTGCAAAATTTTTAGTGATAAATAGTTATGTACCAGGTATGGATTAATTATATAATAAATGTAATTATACTTAGTTATGTAATTTTGACATTAATGCAAATATAGGCTTTTAATTCCTGTTTAGGTAATATTAGAGAGTATGTAGTTTTAAGTTATTACCATAAAATATCACTTAAAAGCATATTTTATAACTAGAAATGTAAAAGCCAAAATCTGAAAGTTAATGATATTTTTTCTCAATATGAGAATACCGTAAACACAAATTTTTCCCCTAGTCAAATAAAAAATTTGTTACATCTGAAACATTGTTCATGTTGTTTATATATATATATATATATAACTTAGGAATGCATTTTTAGGATAGGAATAAAGTAACAATGTTATTAATATTTCAAGAATTCAGGTTATATTTTCTTATAACTTTTCCTGCCAATTTTTTAATCCGCTATGGGCTTTAAGTATCAATATGATTCAAGATGTAAATGAACAAATCTGAATATTGAGGAGACATATAACAGTCTCAAATGCATGAGAAAATTTATAAACATGAGATTAAAATTATTGATGGAAAAAATTCTAAAGCCTTTTGTTTTAAAAATGAGTCTAGACAAATGTCTGATTCCGCCTTCTACTTTGTCCTTTATTTCCCATAAATGTTTAATGTCTAATTTATTTTTGAAATAGGACTTTGAGTGGGAAGAAAAACAGGAAATGAAGAGGAAAAATTCCATTTGCGTATTTTCTGCCGGAAACCAGCTAGAGTATCTTTATTGGATTACAAACAAAGACAGTTGCCATCAGTTGATTTTGATTCTTGGCAATCCCATGTGTGTCAGAGTAGGACTGCTTTCATAAGGTTTTTCAGTGGCTGATTTTTCAGAAGTAGATCGCTAGGCCTTTCTTCTGAGGTGCCTCTGGATAGACTCAAACTGCCAACCTTTCAGATAGTAGCCATGATCCTCACCATTTGCACTACCCAGGGAGTTTCCATTACATAAATAACTTCCATGAAGAATGTTGTAGGCTTATATTTTTCTATAAGCTATCTGAATTTAGGGTCTTTGGCTTCCAAGGTTATCAGAGAGATTCTAATACTTACGCTATTTTTGCCTCCTGGTTGTCCAGACCCTGCTACTAAAATGGAAGTTCTCATTGGATGCCCCAAGCCCCCTTCACATATGAAGATTTCCTGTTGTGTAGTGGTTAACAGTCCCCAAGAAGATTCCAAATTAGAAGGCCAATCCTTACATCATAGTCCCAACTCAAAATGTACCTGGAAATGCAGGTAGGTGCCAAGAGGATAGCTTACAGCTCAGGAAATAGAATGAAGACAAGAAGAGCCACAGGAGCTCCCAGAGCTATTCCATTAGTCAATCAAATTGACCTTTAAATTATATCGATTAAAGGGACAAGTTAAAACAAGTACCTAACAACATTTTCCCCACTTTGGATTTGTATGTGTGTGTTTCTCTACAAATAGGAATGCATTAATTCTGTAATTCTGTATAAAAGTGATGTAGAAATAAGTGAATTTTGGAAGAGTGCTTTGAATGTTATCACATAAAGCCATAGGTAATATGCAATGATAAAAATCCTATTAAAATAGGGTACAATTTATAATTAATAATTTTTTCTAGAAATAAAATATCAGTTTTCTGTAAAGATATTTTCAGACATGTAGAAAGCAACAAAATGCTTATATACTGTGTATTCCAACATGTGGGTGTGGTAGAAATGTCATAGGACAGAAGTCAGAAAAGTAGTACAGTAATTTAGTAAGGTTTTCAAAGAGGCAATTCCGCTAGTGAGAATGGAATGCCTTTTAAGAATGCATATTCTACCTGGGAGAAGAGTCTGGAGGCATTAATTATTACTGACAACTTGAGAATATCTGGCTTTTCATTTTGTCTCATCATGTTGTTGTTAGGTGCTATCGAGTTGGTTCCCACCCTTAGTGACCATATGTACAACAGAGCTAAATACTGCCAAGTCCTGCGCCATCCTCACCATCATTGCTATGCTTGGGCCCATCATTGCAGCCACTGGGTCAATCCATCTCTTTGAGGATATTCCTCTGTTTTGTTGACCGTCTACTTTACCAAGCATGATGTCCTTCTCCAGGGACAGTCCTTCCTGATAACATGTCCAAAGTATGTGAGACCAAGACTTGCCATCCTCCCTTCATAGGAGCATTCTGGCTGTACTTCTTCTAAGATAACTTGACAAATAAGTAACATCATGATAAATGGAGAAAGTATTGAAGTTGTCAAGGATTTCATTTTACTTGGGTCCACAATCAACGCCCATGGAGGCAGCAGTTCAGAAATCAAAAGATGTTTTGCATTAGGCAAATCTGCTGCAAAAGACCTCTTTAAGTATTAAAAAGCAAAGATACCACTTTGAGGACCAAGGTGGGCCTGATCGAAGCCATGATATTTTCAATCACCTCACATGTGTGTGAAAGTTAGACAATGAATAAGGAAGACCAAAGAAGAATTGATGAATTTGAATTATGGTGTTGGTGAAGAATGTTGAATATACCATGGACAGCCAGAAGAACCAACAAATCTGTCTTGGAACAGTACTCCTGTTATAAAAAAAAAAAATTGCTATTAAGTCAATTCCAAACCATAGCAACCCTATAGGACAGAGTATAGTTGTTCCATAGGGTTTCCAAGGAGCGGCTGATGGATTCAAACTGCTGACCTTTTGGTTAGCAACCAAACGCTTAACCACTGCACCACCAGGGCTCTACTCCAGTTATACTGGTACTAAATTCAGGTGTTATCCTAAATTTGAAGTAATTCTTAAATTAAGCCTTTTAATCTAAACATATTGATTTTCATTCCATACTCTACCCCCTTCCCAAAAGTTAGAGTGTTATGCACTCTTCCTCTATTAGGGGACTGTCTTAATATTTTCTAGTGTCCCTACAATTTTAAATTGCCTTAAAAAGAGTGAGGGCTGCCTTTTAAAAGATGTATTTTAATATAATGGCATTCATTATTATAATAATTATGCTGTATCTTGTTATTTATAGAATAATTTGGGATATTTTAATTTCAACTTTTGCCATAATAAAATCAATTTCTGGTAAGATATAGTGTGTCAACAAGCCAAGTGCTAGCTAAGACCTGAGTGTTCACAATGGTAGTTGCAGTTCGATCCTAAAGGTTGAAAATTAATGTACTAAGCATCAATAAATGAAGGGTATGAATGAGTAGGCTAGGATATAATTAGCTTTGGCTTTGCTCTGCTTTCTGCATCCTGGGCCTGAAGAAACTCAATCCTAGTTGATGTTTCTAAGCTCATGAGTGTTTAAGAATGAACTCAAGAAAATAAATGTGTATCAAAGAGATTGGAGTGCAGGGAGAGAGGGATTTTTTAGGGTGACAGGATCTCCATTCCATCTGTGTACACAGATACCAGAAGGCACTATTTAAGACCAGAAGAAATAGTTTCTGTTGTCTCCAGATATACAGAATGATTGCCCAGTGGGACTTTTCAGGTTGTTGAAAAGTCTAGTGCATCCAAACTGCCTGCTCCATAAAAATAGTCTCATCATTTGAGTGCTCTGTGAAAACCAGAGAGACATGATCTCCTTTCTTTTCCAAAACAACCTTTTCTAGCAGTAGCACTTCACATCCAAAGAAAAAGAAAGTATGTTTTCAATTCTAGTAAAAATGACACAAACACATGGTAGAAGCATCAAACAGGGAAATCTAACTCTCATGAACTGATAACATATAACTCACTCTTCAAGTTTTGTTTAATTTAATAATACTGTATCAAGAAGAAATGGTATTACAAACATTTACAATCCCACTTATCCATTATAAAGTATCCAGTGGATATGCAACCTTATGGGAGGAGCTATGGCTTAATATCAGAGAAAGATAAAGCAATATATTTTCCTAAAATTTTACACTGATATAATAACTAAAATCTGTCATTGCTCTGAGATATGGGAGTTTATTAATTTATCCAAAGTGAAAGATTATTTTACTGAAAATAAATATGTGAACTTTTTTTAATTCTTGCACATAAATAAGAACTTTTTGATCTTTATGAGTTACTGTTTACACTCAAAATTTGACAACTATTTAAACTGTCACAGACACATTAGATTAATTTTCTTTAGCTGTTATATAGATAAGGTTCCTTGGATGGTGCAAACGGTTAAGCATGAGACTACTAATCCAAAGGTTGTTGGTTGAAATCCACCCAGAGGCACCTTGGAAGAAAGGCCGGGCAATCTACTTCAGAAAGTTCACAACCATGAAAACACTATAGAGTTCGGTTCTACTATACAACAATCAACTCAATGGCAACCAATGCAATGGCAACTTTATTTATTTATTTATTATATAGATACTCTTCTATTTCCACCTAGGTCAGATTCTATTGGAACATGAAGGGGAAAACTATACACAATACTGTTAAAATTTGTCTGCATTGAAAAATGGTTTGCAGTATGTTATACGCTTTCAGAGTTCAGGAGTAGAAAACTAGACGTCAGGACTATAAATAGTTGTCATATTTTGAGTGTAACCAGTAATTCATAAAGATCAAAAAAGTTTTCTATTTATACACAAATTTTTTTAAAACTTGTTCATACATTTATTTTCAGTAAAATGTTGTTTCATTTTAGATAAATTAATAACCCCCATATCTCATAGCAATGACAGATTTTAGTTATTATAGCAAAGCAGTATTTTTTAAAAAATATTTTGCTTTGTCTTTCCCTAATATTGAGGCATAACTTCTCCCATGAGGTTGCATACCAATTGGGGACTTTATAATGGATAAATGGAATTGTAAATGTTTGTAATACAGTCCAGAAGTATGAATTCAAACTCATAAAACTAAATTTCTGTTGTGAATGTATTCACTCTCACAACAGTCTCAAATGCCAACATCCTTAATTCTTATTGTTGCTGTTGTTAGGTGCTGTCGAGTCTCTTCCGACTCATAGTGACCCTATGTACAACAGAACAAAGCACTGCCCGGTCCTGCTCCATCCTCACAATTGTTGTTATGCTTGAGCCCATTGTTGCAACCACTGTGTCAATCCATCTTGTTGAGGGTCTTCCTCTTTTTCGCTGACCCTCTACTTTACAAAGCATGGTGTCCTTTTCCAGGGACTGATCCCTTAATTCTTATAAAATATAAAATCTCACCATTTCCCTACTGATAAAATATAGAAAGCAGAAAATGAAAGCAAACTTCATGATCACTATGTCACAGCCACCATTTGTTGTCAACCGTAGACCATCTGCCACAACATCTCTAAAGGAATGAAACATGTTTAGGAAGGGTAGTTATCCTGTTCAAAATAGGTGATAAGGAGTTTTTGTTTTCAGTATGACTTGTCAGATTCCTACAATATTGGTCTTTACAGTATTTTATTTTAAAAAGGTTGACATTGACCATGTGCTCATAACTCATTTCTCAATCAAGAAGCTTCTGAGATCCAGCAAAACCAGAGGTAGCATCAGCAGTGGCAGGATATAGGCTCTCTAGCTTAGGAAGTTTCCCACATAGCCCTCTGTAACACTATTCTGTTGCTTCCTGAGAATCACTGAGTACTGAGGATATGCCTTTCTGTGATTGGGAACCTTCACATAACCAAATATGTCACTGAGATTCACTCCATTAGCTAAGAGGCACCTTCACAGATCTTTCCTAGATAATCCCATCTCTATTTTTGGCTTCTCTGTATAAGACTGAGGGCATCTATGGGTCACGTGCTTAATCTTCTTACAGCCTATGGGACTGCACTATGATCTTTTGATCTTTCTGAAGTATTGGCAAAATGTTGTTCAGCCATATCCTTTGCTTTTTTCCTAGAGCACATTTCCCCAACAATGAATCTCTTAATTTTAGCATCTTTTGCAAGTTGGATAGGCTCAGAATTTCCCACATCATACAATTATGTTTCCTTTTTGTTTAACAGGTCTTCTCCCAATTTATCTCTTTTATTACACAATTTACTATAAGCATCAAGAGAAACCAAGCTGCACCTTCAATTTTCTGCTTAGAAATTTCAGCTAACTGTCCAATTTAATCAGTTTCAAATTATTTTCCATATAACTTCCAGACACAACTCTGCTAAGATTTCTGCCTATATATATTAGGGATCTCCTTTCCTCCAGTTTTCTATAACATGTTCCCCATTTCCTTCTGAGCCCTTGCCAGCAACACCTTTAATGTTTGTTAATCAGCAGTATGTTTACGACAATTTGGGTATTCTCTAAAGCAACGTGCATTTTCTCTACCATGCTCCTCATTTTCTTCTGATTCTCCACTAACAGTGTTGTTAACATCCATATTTCTCTTGACTCTTTGTTCAAGGCAATTTAAGCTTTTTCTATTATGCTCCCCCAAATTCTTCCAGCCTCTTCCCATTGTCCAAGTCCAAAGCCACTTCCACATTTTTAGATATTTGTTACAGCAGCATCCCAGTTCGAAGTATCAAAATCTGTATTAGTTTTCCATTGCTGCCCTGACATATTACAGGTAGTCCAAGTTTTACAACATATTCGAGTTATGATGAACCGTGCTTATGACCGTAAGTGTATCTGGAACATTGCATCTTCCTGAGAGGAAGTTATGGAAAAATGTGTGCAGGGGATATGGAAAAAATTGCTGAGTTATGTGAACACGCTCTAAGCATTTGATCAGGATAATATGATGAAATAGATCAGTGGAAAAATAGCCTATGTGACAAGAATGCTGAATTTAAGAACTTGTCATTGCCGATGTGGAATAATTCATAGATCACAAAGAAGGGGAGTTGACAGCTTCTAGAGGCCACTAGCTTTGCTTGGTTGGCTCATTGTTGACTTCCTCCATCCCCAAAGCCAGCAATGTTAGACCAAGTCCTTCTCATGCTGCTGTCTCTCAGGTTCTCTCTTCCAATTCCCTCTGCCTCTTTTAAGGACCTTGTGATTAGATTGGCAACATGTGGATAATCCAGGATTAATTCCCTATTTTAATGTAAACTAATTAGCAACCTTAGTTCTATGGACAACCGTAATTCCACTTTGCCGTGTAACCTAATATATATTCACAGTTTCTTTGATTAGGCTATAGACACATGTATAGAGCTGTTACTCTGCTTACCACATCTGATGTCTAGTTCAAGAATATCTGGGTGGTCAACATGACAGAATAGTTAGACGCTTCCTATATCCCTCTTACAATAAAGACCTGGAAAAACAAGTGATTTGATTCTATATGAATATCTAGGAGCCCTGAACAAGGCAAAGTTGAGAAATCCGTCTGAGTGATACGGGAGAGGGAGACTGTTTGGAAGAAGTGAAGAGGGCCAGAGCCGCAGAGGCAAAACTGCAGCACCAAGCCACGCAGGTCCGCAGTGAAGCAGGCAAACAGCTGTGCTGTGTCTGTGCTCAGGAAGCAGTTTCCACATCGAGAGAGACCCAGCAGCAGAGATTCTGCTTGGACACTCCGAACCAGTGAAAACCAGCTCCCAAGAAGCTATGTACATGTGTGCACCCTTTTGCAGGGATTAAAAAAAAAGAAGCCCATTTGGGAAAAACCTCTCTCCCTTTTACCTCCTCATTCTGCACTCTGCACCAGGAGTCCGCTGGCTGGAAGTAGATCCCAAAAGCGCCCTGACTGATTCTCCTGGCCTTAGAGGGGAGCAAATAAGCTACTGGCTCCCCTAAGCCAGAAACACAAAGTCGGCACAGCTCCTTTGCTAGGCACAGGTATCAGGGGTCTGCAGACTCTGAGTGCCTTACACCCCTGTATAGACTTGTGGAGACCCATCTCAAAAGCGTTAGTCCTCGCTACCATAGAACAACAGGGCAAAAATCTGAAGTTTAACTTCAACTGCTTCAGCTGTGAACTGGCAGATTTGTGACCCTCGAAACAGTCCTGCCCCTTAAGTAGGCACTTTTATTGATCTGCAGCAGGGGCTTGAGGACTGATTGTAACACTTAAAGCACCTAGTCACCTGCTACAGGACTCCAAGAAAAAGTGGTGCCCTCGAGTCTTTACAGCCAACAGAGGGGGGTGCTCATAGTCCGGCTGCAAAACTCACCTACCTACTCACCCTAGAGAGGAGAGACAAGCTTTCCTTTCAGACTCTCAGGGGCAGCAATCAGCCTCCTGCCTGGCTCAGCATGTGATCCACTACCACAGCCAGATTCCAGTGCCTGCACCAATCACCCATGCCTCTCTAGGACTGGGAGTGAGAGCCTACATCAGACACTTGGTGACCGTCTGCCTGAACACCCGAGCTGAACCCATATAGGAAAATTTAATGGACTTCTGTGTGCACATACTTAGTTACAGAGCTAACTACCTGGAGACAGGATGTTAGAGATTCAAAGGGGTCAAAAATCAAACCAGTGCACATGAGCAACCTATTTGGGCATATCAAAACAAAACAAAATAAGAAGCTAGGTCTCACAAAGCAAACACAAAATAAAATTATAATAAATTATTGATGGCTCGGAGACAACAGTCAATATCAAGTCACATAAAGAGGCAGTCCATGATGGCTTCAACAAGCTCCCAAAATAAAGAATCAATAAATTCTCTGGAGGAAGAGAACTTCTTGGAATTACCAGAGACAGAATACAAAAGATTAATATACAGAACTCTTCTAGAAATAAGAAAGGAAATTCTACAGAATGCAGAAACAGCCAGGGGACATACAAAGTAGTAGCGGAACTTAAAAAAGTTATTCAAGAACATAATGACAAATTTAATAAGCTGCAAGAATCCATAGAGAGACAACAATCAGAAATCCAGAAGATTAACAATAAAATTTCTGAATTAGACAACTCAAAAGAAAGTCATGAGAGTAGAATTGAGGCAGTAGAAATTAGAATTAGTGACATTGAAGATAAAGCTATTGATGCCAACTTATTTGAGGAAAAATCAGACAAAAGAATTAAAAAGAGTGAAGAAACTCTAAAGGTCATGTGGGACTCTATCAAGAGAAATAACCTACGAGTGATTGGAGTACAAGAACAGGGGGGGATGACAGAAAATACAGAGAAAATTTTTAAAGATTTGTTGACAGAAAACTTCCCTGATATCAAGAAAGATGAGAAGATATCTAACCAAGTTGCTTATCGAACCCCAAATAAGGTAGATCCCAAAAGAAAGTCACCAAGATGTATTATAATCAAACTTACCAAAACCAAAGATAAAGAGAGAATTTTAAGAGCAACTAGGGATAAAAGAAAAGTCATCTACAAAGGAGAGTCAATTAGAATAAACTTGGAATACTCAGCAGAAACCATGCAGGCTAGAAGGCAACGGGATGACATAATTAAAGCCTTGAAGGAAAATAACTGTCAGCCAAGAATTATATATCCAGCAAAACTGTCTCTCAAATACGATGGTGAAATTAGGGCATTTCCAGATAAACAGAAGTTCAGGGAATTTGCAAACTCCAAACCAAAATTACAAGAAATACTAAAGGGAGTCCTACGGTTGGGTAATCAATAACACCAGCTAACAGCACAAGACTGGAACATAGGACAGAGCAACAAGATATTGACTCAGATACAGATATCAAAAATACATCAAACCTAAAACATTGAAAATAGGGAAACAGATACCAAGACGTAAAAAAGGATAATATTAAAACAAAAAAAAGAGGGACTTAAAAAATGGGGACATTTATTTCCTATATGGAAGGGAAGTTAAGACAATATAAAGTAATAAAAGACTGGCATAAACTTAGAAAAATAGGGATAAATATTAAGGTAACCACAAAGGAATCTAACAATCCTACAAATCAAAATAAAAAAGTAGAAAAACATAAAGACCCAGCAAACACAAACTCTACAACAAAGAAAAAGATGAAAAAAAAAAATACATAGAGAAAAACTACTCAGCACAGAAAATTGAGGAGAACAAAGAAACTGTGAACAACACACAAAAAGAGATATCAGGATGACAGCACTAAACTCATACATATCAATAATTACACTGAATGTAAACGGACTTAATGCACCAATAAAGAGATGGAGAGTGGCAGATTGGATAAAAAAGCATG
>NW_004444019.1:6549372-6564746 GCF_000243295.1 Trichechus manatus latirostris
TCTGTCCAGAGGTGAGATGGGAAGGCAGAGAGAGTTAGGAGCTGGTTGAATGTTCATGGGGAATCAGGGGCAGAGGGGAGGAGTGTGCTGTCACAAAATGGGGTGAGCGGTTGGGGACTCATAACAATGTATGTAAAAAAAAAATTCTGTATGGGAAACTAACTTGAAATGTAAACTTCATTTAATTACTACAATAAAAAAAAAAAAAAAAAGGAATATCTGGACCACAAGGTACTACAGAACTTACCAGTGCTTTTCCAGGCATGGTAAAGTCTATGCCCGGCCTAAGCCTTTATGGAAATTTGGTGGGAAGCTAGGACTATAGGATTATGCCAGACTCTTTACAATCCCTAATTGTGCTCCTGTCATGACCCTTGGGTGGTTGTTTGGAGGCTGCCATTGCCTTCTCAGTCTGCTTGTTGGGTAGGTAGCTAGTGTTCAGCCTGCTCTGGCCAAGTTCCCACCATTGTAGCATACACCAGAACAATATATCTACTGGATAATTCAGTCATGTCTTTTTATTTTCTTCTATAGAAATGATTTTCAGATATACATATATTCTATGAAACATGGGATTCTAAAAGCAACAATCCTCAATGATCTAATTGATGCCTGTGAGTGTAATTATTAGCCTGCCCCAACTTAATTGAGAGTCTCATTTATCTTATTCCCCTGGGACCAAACTTGCAGAACCTGATGACCTATAGACTCTGGCACAGTCCTACATTGGAATATATCAGCGGATTCTTTAAGTAGCACCATTATACACACAATCTTTTGTGAATTGATTTATTTTATTTAAATATACCAGAACCTCTGGGAATATCTGAAAAACAAGACAAGTATACTTACTGCCTAGTTATATTAAGAAGTTTAATGACCAGGAAACACATCTCCTTCATATAACATTAGAGACAGAGAATAGAGACATGAGAATCCCCGAGTGATTTTAGAATGCAAAATCCGTTCCCCTCATATTTATGTAAAATCTGCAGGAATTTTCTGCTTGTGATTCAGGCTTTTATTTTCCCCATTTTCAGTCAATTCGACTGAACTCAAAATTATTTCCTCTTCATGATCCACACCAAGCATCTTCTACACTGCCTGTTTTTCACTCGTTCCTCCAATATACAGCATAAACCAAATCACGGAACTGGATAGAAAACCTTCCCCAATAACTGCTGATAATGGCAGCCAGTTCGCAAAGGCACTTACGTTGAAATATATCACAGTCGTCACAGTCCTCAATACTATGTTCCATAGAATTTTTTTTTTTTTTTTTTTTTTACCTATAGACCGATTGAACCTTAATTCCATTGGTAGGGTAGGCAAGAAAAAAGGATTCTGCTGGTTATTTCTCTTGCTATAATTCTTTTGTTGAACTAAACAGAGAATCATTAAAATCTCATTTTTTACAGATAGCTCCCCACAACCTCTCCCTCAGAATCCTCCAACACCAAATGAAAGTAATATGTTTAAATTCTATAAACTGGAATGCTGACAAGGACCCTCCATGTTAGGAATCAAAATAATTGTTTATCTATTATAATGTTATTTATAATTGTACATTTGAACATATTTATTTAATGTTCTTAAGAATATTTGATAAATTATTAGTGGCAATTTAAATTTTTGGCATAGATCTTTAGCAGAGAGTGAATTAATTTAATCCCTTCTTACTAGTAAAACAAAAAGAAAGTCACCATCAAGTTGACTCTGACAAATGGTGACCCCATGTGTGTCAGAGTATAACTGCTCCATAGAGTTTTCAGTGGTTGATTTTTCAGGAGTAGACTGCCAAGCCTTTCTTTTAAGGCACCTCTGGGTAAACTTGAACCTCCAGATACTACTATTTCCCTGCTGGTCAGCTGGTCAAGGAAAAGTGAAAATTACATATACATAAATAGTTACCCTATAATTAGGTCATATATAGAATCTGTTTATAGTAAATAGTGATGTTTATTTGGAAGAGGAGGAAATGAAGATCAGGCCATAACTAAGGTATCCATGTTGCTAGATGCAACTTAACAGTACCTTGACCTCAGAATATATTACTTTTCTTCTTATCTGCTATTTTCTATTGTATTTATGGTGGTGAAAAGCTCTAAAGCCAATATTAATTTCAGCTGGAAGAGAAACAACTGATGCAATGACAGATATTTTAACAAAAATAAATAAGTTGAGATCAGGATTTTTAGCTGCCCTTTTCAGTGCCAAGTTTATAAATTAAAGTTATTTTAGATCATCTTTTCAAATGGGCTGAAAATTTGTTTAAAACCTTCAAGCATAAAGAAAGTAAAAATGAGAAGCAGATGTGCCTATACTTCTTTAGAGAAGAACTGCCTGTTTCCCCTTATGACCAACAGAAAAGCAAGAAAGGAGAAATGGAATAGAACACTTGAGATTTCACACACATTGCTACACATTGCCATGTATTCATTAGATAGCCAAATATATTCATATTAGAATGTTCATTATTATTCAATATGTTCATACCATAATGTTTTGAGTGCTTAATTTTTTTTTATATTTGTTTGAAGTTGAATATTTTCAATTCAAATTATTTATGGTAGATATTAATCTAAATTTTGCTTATAAGCTAAGGTTTATGATAGTGGAAATCTTAACATAACTTTCTTACATTATTTGAACTGTGACATATAAATACTACTAGAATCTATAAATAAAACAAAACCAAATCATTACCGTAGAGTCAATTCCAACTCATAGTGACTCTATAGGACAAAGTAGAACTGCTTCATAGGGTTTCCAAGGAGCAGGTGATGGATTCCAACTGCTGACCTCTTGTTTAGCAGCTGAGTTCTTAACCACTCCACCACCAGGGCTCTACTAGAGTCTATATTATAATAAATATAAGAGTCATTCAAAGATATACTCACCACATACTACTAAATGGTTAGTTTTACTTTATTATGCTCCATACAAAAATTATGAAACATTGTTTTTTTACCAGTAATCATCTATCTTCAAAATTGTAAGCTCATCATTGTAGTATAAACAGCTAATTGTAATCAAGACTGATGGAAAACAGTTAGCAATGACATCCAGACTGAGAGAATTAGATGATCTAAAAATCATAAATAAAAAATAAGGGAGTAACCATGAAAAATATTTTAAGATTATGAATGCTTTGTTCTTCAGATATTGAAATCTTGGACTAATTATAGCCCAAACTTAATATAGTCTGTCAAGGTGCTAAATATAGGACAAGCCAAATAAGACCTGCCTCTCCATTTTCTCTCACACATACTGCAGAAGTATCATCAGTTTTTGGTTCCCAGTCCATCTCAGGCATGTTATTTCTCAAATCACGTATCTGCCGTATCTTCTTTGTTCAGGCTGACAGTTTACGTGATTTTCTCAATCTCATCCTGCTGTACTACCCTATTAACAAAATACGTATGTTTCTGAGACATTTATAAAATACATTTATGTCAGAAATCTTACTTTTTCTTTTTTACTGAATTTTATTATAATCAAATGTTCTTATAAAGGAAATAATTTTATTTCAAGCTAAAACGTTTGCTTCGCCTTTTCACTATTTCATGTCAGGAGACTTTGATCACTACTGATCGGCATTTGTCTGTCTCTATTTCGAAATAAAGTTTCTTTCACAAGGCTCTGATTATCTCATTTGAATATGTAAATAATCTTCATTCTTTTCTGCAGCAATCTGAACTTTATTACCTATTCAAGGAATAACCCTTCTTTATTTCATTCTCCACAAATTCTCTCATTCTGCCTTTTATATGTCTCTCAAATCTATTCCCTTGCCTTTTCCTCCACTTCCAACGCTTTTCTCAGGATCTCAAAATCCCCTTTTTGAAATTGTGTATTAACCTCTTAACTAGTTTCAGGCCTGAAGTATTGCCAAGTTTCCAACTTAATATGCTTATTAAAATGGATTTTTGATATTCTAAAATCATCTTGACTTGATGCTCTCTAGTCAAAGCTTTCTACATAGTCCATAATAACGTCGTCCACATTGTGTTTCACAGAATATCAACTGAAATCCAGAACAGGAGTAGAGTGAGGGAAACAAGTTCCTTAGACAAATAACATTGGGAAATGGTAGATACAACAGTTTTTGTTACTGTAGGCCTCTTAGAGTATTTTGAGGTTATATGCAGTTTGGATTCCAAGAGGGCGAAATAGCATGCAGCATCTCCCAAATCTATTAGTTCATGTAATCAGGGCACATGAAGGGGGAAGAGAGTCACAAATCCTATGAACACAATGAGAAATGCTCACTCATGGGATAATTTGAAGTTCTCTTGGATAATAATATGTGTGTCTCTAATACTGTTCAACTGTCAGCTTTGCTCCTTCCTATGATTTCTGCCACAGTGAAACACTTACATTGCCTTCAGTGGTCATCTGACCCACTCTCATATTTGCCTAATAGCCTTTCTCCTGGGAAAAATCCTATCCACTCTCAAGAATTAGATTGAATATCTCTTCTTTTCATCCAATGTTTTCCCCACCTATCTGTTCTGTAGAATCATCTGCGGAATCTCTAGTAGCATGGCACTAGCATCTGTCCTTTTTCATGCTTGGGATTGATTCTGAAAGAGAGTAAGTATTGAGAATCTCTGCTCTGATTCTTCCAGACAGAGATCACTGTGACATTGAGCAATTGTTTGTGTGATGCCCCTATTATAGGACTTATCACTCTGTATTGTGTTTATTTGCTTACAGGCTTGTCATTGAGTCAGGGCTGCTATTATTGATGTTTGTATTTATGTACAGTATTACTGGTCTGTTACACAGTAGGTTTTAAATATATATCATTAATTAGAGAAAACATTTAGTCTAAAACTGGGTTTTAAATTCCTATAGAGGACATTTTTAAGTGTACATTATTTGGCTTTAACATAATAGAAAGCCAAATTACATCTTCATAGAATTTATATCATGTTGGGCAAAAGACTATCTGAAACAGAAAACTTAGAAAAGGAAATGTCATTAAAATTTTTCAGCTTGCGAGTAGAAATAATTTTATCTTCTTGCATTCGGAAAAAGATTGTGAAGAAAAACCTAGGAGGGCCAAATTAATAATCATAATTGTTGGAACACTGTAAGTCATTTGAACTTTGGAAAGATAGATTACACAAAAACCCAACAAATTTATTGTGGTAATAGTCTTTAGCATAATGAGATGAAAATCACTTTATGGAAGACTACATATGAAATAAATGATTTATTTTGCCAAGAGCACAGTATAAGTGTAGGGGAACAGTTACTGTCAGAATAAGCCTGGAAAGTAATTGTCAAAGCAATAAAGAAGAAAATTGACATTATATGTAAACAATGTGCCTGCGGATCACTCATCAATACTTGGAGCAACACTCTTAAAAATCTAGTTAAACGTAACAATAGTGGAACCCAATCTGGAACATTTAAGTAAAAATAAAAGCTCAGACAAAACTGAAAGAAAACATAGGTATTAATACGCAGTTAGTGTCATGGATTGAATTACGTCCCCCAAAAAATCTGTGTATCAATTTGGCTAGGCCATGATTCCCAGTACTGTGTGGTTGTCCTCCATTTTGTGATTGTAATTTTATGTTAAAGAGGATTAGGGTAGGATTTTAACACCCTTTCTAAGGTCACATCCCTGATCCAATGTAAAGGCAGTTCCCTGGGGTGTGGCCTGCACCACCTTTTATCTTACAAGAGATAAAAGGAAAGGGAAGCAAGCTGAGAGTTGGGGACCTCATACCACCAACAAAGCAGTGCTAGGAGCAGAGCGTGCCCTTTGGACCCTGAGTTCCTGCATGGAGAAGCTCCTAGTCCAGGGGAAGATTGATGACAAGGACCTTCCTTCAGAGCCTACAGAGAGAGAAAGCCTTCTCTTGGAGTTGACGCCCTGAATTTGGACTTCTAGCCTACTGGACTAAGAAAATAAATTTCTCTTTGTTAAAGCCATCCACTTGTGGTATTTCTGTTATAGAAGCACTAGATGACTAAGACAGGTAATCAGATTTATTTTAAAAAATAGCCTCATGGAGCTCTCATACCCCTGTCCAACTGTGATAAATGTTATTGCCCACCCAAAATCTATTCTTCTCTTCTTCCTTAGTGATAACAAAACTCTGAGTTTGTTGGAGTGGCACTGCATCCAACTGTAAAACCCTATGTTTTCAACTTTCTTAAATGAAAAGAGTGACTATACAGACAAGTTCTGGCCAATGAGTGGATGTTTCGAGTAAAGCTTCTGGGAAGCTCTTTATTAGGAGCTTAGTTCAGCTGGCAGGATTCTATAGGATGGCAGGAGCTCAGTGACTACCAACAACATTGAGATGGGCTTGAGCATGGAAGTCATCTGTGAAGAATGGTGGAACATAAGGATAGATAGTCTGGGGTGTTATGGTGTCACTGAATGACCATATTTACCCTACATTGTCTACCCTTTGGACTTTTTTTACCTTATTTTGCTAAACTTATTTTTCTCATGTCTATTGCTGATAAATACGATATCAGATGGATAGACAGTGCTACTTTGTGGATGACTTTCATCTAATAGGTGCCATTTAGTACTTCTTCCTCAGAAGCACATGCCTAGGTATCTGACCTATACATGTGAAAATAAACCTAAAGAGATGAAACTTGATTGCCTCTGGCATGTCTGAAGGTCCCGTCTGTCTGCTGGATGACTGATGTCTAAAATGGCATACTTTTAAAGGAGATCACAACCACTATCCATGAGCAGTGTATGAGGTATATACAAAGTTCCTCTAGTGCTGAAATAAAAGTTACCTAGTGTTAAATTAATTGGGGAGCTTCAAAATGTAGAATAAGCTCAATCATCAGCACATTTGTCTAAATCATTTGAATTAGGAGAAATTCTTTGTGCACCTATAATCTTATCAAGGTGACCAAAGAATGCTGTTAGGAGGCATGAATGTATTTGACTGTAACTAAGGAAACACATATTAAAATAATTGCATTTAACTGTGTTCAAAGAGCTTGTAGAATGTGTGAAGAGAGAAAAAGAAAGGGGCTGTGGTGATGTCTCTAGCATTGGTCAGAGGAGAGTGTGCTTAATTTAAATAAAAAAATTAGTATCTCTGTGAGCTTCATTAATTAACATAATGCCCAGAGGTGTCACTAGGGCTGGTGTCACCCAGTGCAGTAATTTATGTGTCATCACCCCATGGACCTCCTCCCATACCAGAGCATACAGAAGCCTTAGTAATATTTTTTGTACTAATGTTACTTGTAAATCGT
This sequence comes from Trichechus manatus latirostris, assembly GCF_000243295.1. Taxonomy (NCBI): domain Eukaryota; kingdom Metazoa; phylum Chordata; class Mammalia; order Sirenia; family Trichechidae; genus Trichechus; species Trichechus manatus. The sequence goes on from NW_004444019.1 coordinate 6,556,624, forward strand.
AGTTCCCGTATATCATTTTTCCTTTAATTACTACTTTATTCTCAAAAAATTGACACAGTTTCACAAATACTAATTACCACAATATCGTGATTAAAATACCAGAAAATTTGACAAAATCAGTGACTATAAAAACACTGGCAGCAATGAAAACATCAGTGCATGCTTCTAGCACATGCAGAAAAAAACCACATGATTCGAAGCATCATCGTAACTGGGTGATAATGACAGGTCTAACCAGAATGCATTAGAACGTTCAAAAAGTAAATTAATATAGAGTTTTAGTCTTGTAGGTATATTGATACATGTAAGCTGGGCTTACAAAAAATACTTTCGTTGTTATAACTACAGGGACATTTTTATTAAAAATAATAAATTTCTGCTGAATCAGTCCACGAAAATTTTAAAGGCAGTCATTTTGGTGCTACCCCTCTGACAGTATCACCTGGTGCAGTCTGTACCCCATACCCCCTTACTGACACTACTGATGATGCCAATTCTGACAGTTAGGCTATAATGAATTCACCAAAATAGCTCCACCCTGTTGGGATGTGTTTGACTGGTCAGCTGGATTCCTCAAGTGATTTCTTTCACTAGCATGCATTTCCTCAAACACATCACCCATACAGGAGTATGGCTTTGTCCAATACTCTCCAGCAAACACTTATATTCAGATTACAACCTACTTACTCCAAAATCCATCTAAGGAATGTAATAAATAAGGAAAGGAGTGTTTTGTCAATCTCATTCTTGACTTCCTTGAAATCTTTCCTCTGATTTCTCCTTTTCTTATTATCTAGCTTCATTTCCTCTGTCACTATAAAGTGTTTTCACTTCCCTAAGTTTCAATCTTCTCTTCTCACTTTTCGGTTTTCACTTTAGTGGATAATGCCCTTCATTATAATATCTTCCATTTATAAAAATGTCCCCCTAAGAGTTATGGCCTCATTTCCCGGCTCTTTTTGCAATAAAACTCCTCCAGAGTTGCTATATTTATTTTATTCAATTATTCTCCCTTTCTCTACTTAATCTACTTCAGTTAAGCTTTTACCCCCATCTCTCCCTGATACTTGTTTATAGATATCACCAATGTCATTTATGTTGTTAAACCCAATGGTCAATGTTCCTTCTGTCTTCACCTTACTTGACCCAACTGCAGAATTCCACGTAGTTGATCACTCCTTCATCAGTACTCTTTAGTCCTTGTTTTCCAGAACTCCATACCCTTTGAATGTAATAACTCAAGGATTACTCCTTTTCAAGTTCTTATGCTGATTTTTACCTTTTTCCCAAATCAGTCACGTCAGTGTGCTAAGGGGGAATCTTTGTCCTCTTTTCTTCTCTATCAATAGTCATTGCCTTAGTAATCTCTCCATGTCTCAGGGTTTTCAATAACATTTATATGACAAAAAATCCCAAAGATTTATATCTCCAACTTAGACCTCCCCTCACTCAAACTCCAGACTCATATCCAACTACCTATTTGACAACTTTCTTACAATGTCTAATACCCATCTCAGATATTACCTATAAAAACCAAACTTGTAATCTTTCCGAAAAGCTAGCGCCACTAGAATTTTCTCTGTCTTACTTGATGACATATCAATTACTCAAGCTAAAAAAAATTTGAATCCATCATTGATTCGTCCCTTTCTATCAGGCCACAGAGTCAATTGGTCAGAAATTTTTCCCATTTCTACTATCAAAATATATTTAAAAGTTGACCATTTCTGACTACCTTTACTAACCTAAAGGTCAGCAGTTCAAATCCACCAGGCGCTCCTTGGAAACCCAATGAGGAAGTTCTATGCTGTCCTATAGGGTCACTATGAGTTGAAATCGACTCAATGGATATGGGTTTCTTCTTTTTTTTGTTGTTGTTGTTGTTGTTCCTACACTAGTACAGGAGCCCTGGTGGCACAGCCGTTAAGAGCTTGACTGCTAACCAAGAGGTCGGCAGCTCGAATCCACCAGCTGCTCCTTGGAAACCCTATGGGGCAGTTCTACTCTGACCTATAGGTTGCTGTGAGTCGGAATTGACTCAATGGCAATGGGTTTGGTTTTATGGTATGCTAGTACAAGTCTCTTACTTGATTATTATAATAGTCTCCTGATGGATATATCAGATTCCACACTACCTCATTAGACTTCTCACTGCACAAATTAGAATTATTTTTTAAATGTAAATCAATTCATGCCATTTCTCTGCTCAAAATCTTCTCATGGGTCCTTTTTTCTCTCAGAATAAAAGCCCAACAGATCTTTACCTGAGCTGGCTTCTTGTTACCTCTCTGATCTTACATTTAACTACTCTTAACCACCTCTTTTCCAGCCACACTTGTTGCCTTACTGTCCTTTGAACATAACAAACAATGCTCTTGTCATAGAGACATTGCACTTACTTGCCCCCATTTCACTCCAAATATCTGCATCTCTCTTTTCACATATCTTCCCAAATGTAAGCTTTTCAAGGAAATGTACGCCAATGATCCCAAGTAAATTACAACTCTTCCTCAAGTCCTCCCAAATCCCAACACCTACCTTGACTTCTTTTTAAGAAAGCACTTTTCATCTTCTATCAAAATATACATTTACCTATTTATTACATTTTTGTTTGCTCTTTGAGTATTTTCTCCCACTGGTATGTATGCTCCATCACTAAAATATTTTTTGTCATTTTGTTCATTGCACTTAACCTAGTGCCTAGAACTGCTGAGTACATATTTGCTGAATAAATGAATGAATTATATTGCCCATGCCTCCAGGTTCAATTGTCATTCCTATGATGATAATTTGTAAATATTGTCTGTTATGCATGTCTTAAGTGTAACTCTAGTCTCTCCAAGTAAATCATAATCTCTTAATGAGCAGTGACCATGCCTCATACTTACTTATTTTGAGGCTTATTGCAACCATATCTTGCTGGACAAAGAAAGGGTTTTGTATTTTCCCTTTCTGCATACACCTTATTTTCTCTGAAAATGTTCCGTTTTCTCTAACCGAGGCACAGGTGTGTTCCAGCAACCGAGAGTCAAGAGCCAAAGCATGTCTCAAAAGAATACTAAACAGAGATGACCAGGCAGAAGAAATAGCTGGTAAAAATGTAGGAGAGAAGGAAAAGATCTCAATGGCTAATAGTATGGACTTTGAAGTCAGAATACCTAAAGTATCATCTCATTTCTGAGAAATACCTGTGAAAACATGCATGAGTTCTTTAACCTCTCTGTGCATCATTTTCTTCACCTGTGGGATAGAAATAATAGGACCTATCTCATAAAGTTGTGAAAATTAAATGTTAATTATGTAAAGTACTTTGATCTTATCACATAGTAGGTACTCTGTGCATATTAGCTAGAAAGATGGGTAAAATATTAGGGAGAAAAAGTAGCAAGATAATTTCCTCTTCAGGTGTGGCCTGAAAAGCATCCATTTATCTGATATTCCCATTCTTGCTTCTTTCCTGAACAGTCTCTGTGACACTGAGTGTCTCACTTAAGTGCTCTAGTCTTGGTTTTCTTACTATTAAAAGGAAGGGGTTGATCTAGATGACTTTCTGGATTGCTGACAACACTAAGATTAGTAATTCTTTGAATGGTTGGCAGTAAGTCAAACTTTCAATCCCAGAATTGGTCCTTGGCCATTGAGCATGACAACTCTGAGATGGAATTTCTTTTCATGTCAATGTTAATTGTTATATTCAAGGAAAAGGTAAATTTTGCAGTTCTACCTTAATTGTTGTTGTTGTTGTTAGGCTATCAAGTTGATTTCAACTCATAGTGACCCTATGTGTCAGAGTAGAACTGCCCTATAGGGTTTTCTTGGCTGTAATCTTTTACTGACATAGACTGCCAGGTATTTCTCCCACAGTGCTGCTGGATGGGTTTGAACTGCCAACCTTTCAGTTAGCAGCCAAACACTTAACCACTGCACCACCAGGAGATGGAAATGTAGCTAATGTACATTCTGGCCCTTAGGATTTCTCCTTATATGTCATATTTCTGAATGGGAAGAGTTCTTGGAAAGAAGTTAGAGGACAATATGTGGATTGACAAGGACAAAGGAAATGGCATGAGCAGGGGTGATACTCAATATAATTGACAATAGGGAAGGAATGAGCACTAACAAGAGAATATCTGTCAGGTGTATAGGTGTATTCCAGCTAAATGTTATCCTTGGGTGTAGGGAATTTTCAGAGGATCAAGAAAGGTCAATAGAGATTAAATGAAGAGTAAAATAAAAAAAATTAATTTCAGATGACACAGTAATTAAAATTTTAAAACCAAATAAAGTATGGAAAGGAGAAACACCAAATACTCTGGCTAATTAGTCGCTGAAAATTGTTTTGTGAATCAGAAAATAGGCCATTTTATATTCTGCCAATTTGAACCACTAAGATAGCGGTGTAACCTTTTTAACTAGGACACTGACGTGAGAGTGTCTTACAACAGAAAACAGTGGACATATTTCAGTTGGAAAGGTTTGTTTTCATCACTCAGTATTAGAAAACCATTTTTGATCTCAGTAGATATGGTTCGTTTTACCCTGGCAACTTCATCAAATTCTGCTCTTTTTTGTGTGTGTGTGTGGGGAGGTTATTATACGAGGCAGAAGCCTTTTAAATCTTCGTTCTTCCTGTCTCTCATTTCTACCCCCTTGCACTGTAAAGTAGTAGCAGCTTATGTACTTCTAAGCCTCTCAACAGCAACACTCTCTGCCACTGGGCTACTGGCTTCTGGCAGCCCACACTGGCAACACGTTTCTTAGCTCAGCTCAGAAAGTGTGTATAGCACAGTAGTTAAGAATATAGGGCTAGTGCCAGGCTACTGGGATTCAAGTCCCTACTCTGACATGTACTAGGTGTATGATCTTGGGCAAGATTCTTAACATCATCATGCCTCAGTTTCCTCATCTGTAAAACTAGGATAATAATAGTATCTAATTTATATGGCTGTTGCAAGGATTAAATGAGTCGATAAATATAACTAAGGCATTGATATCAGTCCATGGCACTTAGCAAATACAGAGCAAAGGCATACTGTGGTTTATTAAGTTTCAGATAATTTATTAACACTAAAATATTTCACGGATTTCTAAGTTTTCTTTTGAAGTCTTCCTGCTTATTCTAGAAGCAAAGCCTTTTTAAAAATCACTAATATACTATAAAGATGAGACAAGCATTCAAATAATAGTTTGTAGAGTTCCGGCAAAATGGTGCTCTAGGCAGAAGCACCACACTGTCCCTCCACAGCAAAGATCCGAAAAACTAAGCCGAACAGAGAATATAACAATCCTGAAACCCTAAAACATCCAATGAAGAGATAAAGAAATCAGCCCAGCACCAAATGGCGTGAGAAACTGACAGAGAACAGAGAGTGAGGAGAGATTCATGCAGAGGTCCCCTACCAGCTAAAACAGCGTGGATCCACCATCTTGGACTCCTATCGGAGACCAGCAAACAGGGGGTACGAGAAAGCAGCATCGCGGAGCATCCAGCGGGAGACAAAACAACCGGTAATTTGCAATATACGCTTTCCCACCCCCCACCCTTCTTCACCCCGACTCAGCCACCTCTGCTTCCCGTGGCCACAATCTCTTGACCGGGAAACACCGGCTGCTTAGATTCCACACACATGAACGGGCAGCTCTCTGAGTGCCATTTGTTGGCTGCTGGTGTTGCTTTTTTCCGCTTCTTTTGATTTCTTGCTTGCCTCTTGCCACCTCCCCCACCTTTCACTTGAGTACCTAGCTCCGTGCGCCATCTTTGCTTCTTCCTGAGGGACTGCAGAGCTCTGGTAATTTGTGATATATGCTTTCCCACTCTCTACCCTTCTTCACCCACACACGGCCCCCTCTGCTTCCCGCGGACACAGTCTCTTGTACAGAAACACCAGCCTGCGCTAGCTGGCTCTCTGAGTGCTATTTGTTGGCTGCTAGTGTTGCTTTTTTTTTCTGCTTCTTTTGATTTTTTACTTGCCTCTCGCCACCTCCCCCTCCTTTCGCTCGAGTACTTGGCTCTATGCGCCACCTTTGCTTCTTCCTGAGGGGCTACGGAGCTCCATTCGAGCTCCATTCCTGGTCTGGGCTGCTGCGCTGGTGGGATCCCGGGGCTTTTGTTCATTGGTTTGTTTCCAATTATTGTTTATTTGTTTTCTTTTCCTTTTCTTGAGTTGGGAGCCCTTTCTGGCCAGGCGGAGTTGCATGGCAAGGAGACTCCCCATCGGCTTCCACAGACGTGCAGAGGTATCCCTGAGGGCATTTCTTTTTTTGTTGGATTTTTTTTTTTCTGTTTTTTTGGGAGCCTATCTTGTTCCTTTTTCTTTTTAATTTGTTTTGTTTTCTTTTGCCTCTTTATCCCTTTTTGTCTTTCTACATTGCTCAGTTTCTCGTCTCTCTATATCTTCCTTCTCTTTCTGTTCCCTGAATGCCTGGCTTTGTATACCTCTATGCCTTCTAGCCAGGCTGTACTGCAACAACTGAGAGCAACTTCTCCAGACCTCATAGCTGCACTGGTGGGATCCCTGGGAACTTTGCGGTTCTTTAAACTTTCTGATTTTTATTTATTCGTTCTTTTCTTCCTCTTCCCCTTTATGTTTTTTTCCATTTCATAGTCTCTCATCTCTCCACTCCAATGGCAGTCTCCCCTAGCATTCTTTATTGTTTGTTTGTATGTTTTTGGCTCCTGTTCCTCTCTCCTCTCTCCTATATCCATCTTAGCTCCACACATAACAATCTCCCTGCTGCATCCTGCCTACCTGCACCATGCACTTCACATCACACCACCAAGCAGCACAGGCAAGGCCTACTGGACCTTCCCTGCACTAATTACTGACCCAATCTGGTGGCTGTAGTAAGTGCCACAAACAACCCGTACCACTAACTCCTCTTCAGCTAGACCTGCCCTGCCATACCATATCTAAGTGACTGACCCTGCCAGTTGGAGAAGGAGATGAAAAGTATTGTGTCCACAGAGGAGCAAACAACAAAGAACACACAGTCCGCCTGCTCAGACATAGTCAAATTTTCCAAAAAAAAAAAGGGACGAAACAAACAAATCTACAATCAATAAACGATAAAAATAACTACTGAATGCCCGAAAGACAGCACAAAATATCAAAACATTTACAAAAACAGGACAGGATGGTTCCAGTAGGCATCTAAAATAAAATACCAGATGACTCTACTGTGGAAGAAAATGCACTAGGGAATTGATAGGGAATTCAAATCTCTAATACTCAGAATTCTCCAAGAACTGAGGCAAAAAAGCTTACAAACATGAGGAAAAAATAGACAAATTCATGGAAAATACAGACAAAAAATTAGAAGAGTTCAGGAAAATAATGCAGGAACAAAATGCCAAAATAAAGTCACAACTAGAAATTATACAAAGACAACACTTAGAAATCCAAAAGATAACAAGATTTCAGAATTGGAAGGTGTCATAGAAGGGCTGGGAAACAGATTTGAAACGGTGGAAGACAAGATAAATGGAATTGAAGGCAAACACTTTGTTACAACTCTGATTCAGGAAAACTCAGAAAAAAGAACAAAGAAAAATGAAGAGGACCTGAGAGTTATGTAGGACACAATCAAAGAGCAAAAATTTTCAAATGATTGAAATTCCAGAACAGGCGGAGAAAACAGAAAACACAGAGAGGATCATTGAGGAACTGCTGACAGAAAACCTCCCCAATATCATGAAAGATGAAAAGCTCGCCATCCAAGAAGTTCAACGAACCCCGTATAGAAGAGAACCCAAAAGAAAATCACCAAGGCATACCACATTCACATTTCCGAAAACAAAAGACAAAAAAAGAATCTTGAAAGCAGCGCGTGAAAAACAAGAAGTCACATAAGAGGAGAAACAATAAGACTAAGCTCAGATTATTAGGCAGAAACCATGCAGGCAAGAAGGCAATGGGATGACATATATAAAATCTTCAAAGAAAAAAATTGCCCACCAAAAATAATATATCCTGCCAAACTCTCATTCAAATTTGATGGTGAAATTCGGTCATTTCCAGATAAACAGAAATTAAGGGAATATGTAAAAGTCAAACCAAACTTACAGGAATTATTAAAGGGAGTTCTTCTATCTGAGGACAAACAGCTTCAGCTCACAGGCAGAA
>NW_004444019.1:6564846-6585583 GCF_000243295.1 Trichechus manatus latirostris
AAACTATTTGTTCTGTAAGCCTTCACCTGAAGTACAATAAAAAATAAAAAATAAAAAAAAAAATAAAAAAATAGTTTGTAATTTTTTATTATTCAGTTCACTGCTATTTTAACTAGTAGCCCCACAGCTTCAAAGGTTATCGCAATTTCACTTTATTCTGATTGTAAAACAAACAAAAAAATGAAACCTCACCCCCAATATATTACCTTCAAAATTGTAAAACTGCTTATTTATAATGTAATGACACTGTATTTTTTTATGTCCATCTGAAAAATAACCTGTTTTCAATGATTGGCATTAATAGTATTCAACTGCAACTGTTGAGCTAATGCTTAAGATATACTTAAACCTGGATTTTAACCATGCATCAGTTATCACGGAAGCATGCCAAGGTAGCATAGGTGATTTTTGGTGACTTTAAGGTAGTTCCTAACCCCTGGGCCTGCTATGGAATGATAAAGGAAGGCCAAATTTGCCTTTGATATTTTCTGGGACATTTGTCATCATTTCAATAGGGAGGAAGAACAAGGTGGTCCCAGAAGCTCATTATGTTCTTCTGGTCATTTGCCTATAATTCTGGGAGCTGTCAATCTGGAGCCACTTTTTCCAGTTTAGGGATATGGACAATATTTCTTAAAGCCATTCTTTGGAGTCAGAATAAAACAGTAAACCACTGGGACATTTTGATGGTAAGAATATTGGTGTGGTTTTTGCTCCTTGAAAATGAAAGTGAAGTTTAAGATCAGACAGTGAATATGTTTGGCCCAAAATGTATTATAAATCAAAGCTTGCTTTATACTGCAGAGCAAAACCAAGAAGTCAGAGACATGTTCTAGTCTAATACATTAAATATAGTTCTCTAAGTAAGTTAAAGTAGATACAGTTAAGCTAGTTGAATAAATATTAATTACCCTTCCCCCTTCCCACCCCTATTTTTTTAGCAGAGGCTTAGGAGGAAATAGACCAATGAGGTTTAACTCTGCCCTGATACCACCACCTTCAGGGAAAAGAAACAGTACAAGTTGATCCTACTTTGATTGCTAGGGACTGGAGAGATATTTTAAAATGTCTGAGCCTTGATCAAAAACCAGAGCTATGGGGGTTAGATCATCCCTGTAATAGGCTGAACTGAGACCCAACCCTAAGCCTCCAGCTCTCCCAGGCTTTATAAGATATGCAGGTAGGAACCTGCAGAGCGAAGGCATTATCCAGAAGGAGCCATTAACACCCCTTCCACCAGAGGGCGCAGCCCTCCTGACATGAAGGAAGCCAAGAGAACAAACTCCTCCCCTTCTAGAACCAGCGGCAGGTAAGAATGAAGGAGAAAGAGATAATACAATTCATGCCACATACTGTATATCTTTTTCTTTTTGTCCGGAAAGTCAGTAAATGGATTCTACCCTTTATGTGCCTGTTGTTAAAATGTGCTTAATTTAGTTGAATGTGAAGAGGTGGTGCAGTGGTTAAGAGCTTGGCTGCTAACCAAAAGGTCGGCAGTTCAAATTCTCCAGCTGCTCCTTGGAAACCCTATGGGGCAGTTCTACTCTGTCCTATAGGTAAGATGGAATCGACTCGAAGGCAATGGGTTTTTTTTGGTGGGTGGTGGGGGGAGATTTCTGATATCACCCAAAATCATTCTGTAAAGGGATTACCTAACCCCAGTATACAGACCATCTCCAGGTCTGGGCAATTGATGTAATATCGGGGAAAAAAATTATATAGTACCTTCTAATTATTTTTATCTGTAATGGCTATATTATGTTTATTAAAATAATTTCAAGGATTTTCCCTGGCAGTGTAAAAGTCTCACTACTTACTTAGATGATTTCAGTACTACTGCAAATGGCCTGGTTTCTTTGCTGTCTCTTCAGTCTATACAAACGTGTCTCAGTAACCACCCTTGAGAGTTCTTTTGTTTTATCTCTAGGATCTGACACAGTGACTGGAACAGAGGAAATACTCAGAAAACAGTTACTGAGGTAATCAAGGAACCCAAAATCAGATCTCTGGCAATGCAAACTTCCTGCTCAATAATTCTGCAATGTAAAGTTTATATTTCTAAGTATAATATTCATATCCTCTACAACCTAACTACAAATCTTTACTCCAAAAAAAATCTAATCAAGACATGAAACAACGTACATTCCAGTTAGACTAGTCTCTCAACCCAGTTAAACTAGATCATCCTCAAAGAACGTCTTGCCCTTAGATGTCTTTGCACAATGTTGTTACCTCAGCCAGGAATCCCTTTACCTCCTTCAATCACATTAATCTTTCAAATCATATTCATCCTTCAATAACCAGTTCAAATTTCACCTCATCCATGAGTGATTGTCCAGGTGGAAGAAAGGTCTGAGTTTACAAACTCTTTGTTTATAAGCATTTTCATTAAATGATTACTTTGTGTATGAGGCATTGAGTTAGGTGTAACAGTCAATGAAACATGGTGCCCACTCCTGAGACATTCTTAGACTAGTAGGAGTTCCACACAAGCAAGAGATCACGGTGAGACTAGTGCTTTGGTAGTTCTAACTGCAGGGTGCCAAGAAACACATAATGGAAGCATTCAACTCAGGCTCTGGGAGGGCAGGGAAAACTGCCTGGAAGAAGTGAAGTCGAATGTGCCTAGAACTCATTATTGTTTAAAATAACAAATGAGTCCCAAATTAGAAATCTTATTATGCCAACTCCCTGCTCAAAAACGTATAAAATCTTATTGTCTATAAAATAGAGTTTATTCTGCTGCGGCCTTATGACTGCGTAGAAGTTAGTAAAATAAATGGAGGACCACGAGAGGGAAGGAAGACTATTTGTGCAGCCTGTGAAAAGACCTAAAGTGAGAAAGAGCACGGAACTGGGTGATTGCCATACTCTCATCCACCTCACTCCCGCCTCAATCCTCCATCAGAGAGTTACAAAACAGGCCTTACTTGTTTTTCTGTGTAAATACTTGAGGTTTCTGTTTGTTTGTTTCAATTTTCACTACCAGATGGTAAGTTCCTTTATTTAGGGGACTTATATCCTCCAGAATGTCTAGTAGAGAGCATGGTACACTGCTCAACTAATTATTTTGAATGTAATTAGTTATGATAGTCATATTCAAAGGAGAAAGAATCAGTGTAAAGGAAAATAAGGTATTCTGTCTATACACTGTCAACTGTTATTGATTATTAATTTATATTGAACTTAGCTTCTGTCTTCTGTAGAAGTTATTTTAACTTACTCTCCACTCTGATGCTTCCAGTTTATTCATAGCCAACGACGATTACTTTTCCTTCTATCTGTCAGAGCTCTCTACTTAAGATGTCAGAAGTTAGTATATAGTTACTGCCTCGGGCACCAAAAATCTTTCATCTTTCCTGACTATACCAAACGAGAGCTTTATCTCTCTTTTTTCCTTGGGTTTCTATTTTGTTTACCTGCCTGGATTTCTTTCACGGTTAGAGCAAGAAAGTACTTCCATCTGTATTCACTTCTTCTATGGTTTGAAACATGAACTAAAGCCTAGGAAAACACGTGGTGGCCACGTACTAAATAACACCATTGACTCACCACCGTCTCATCCTTTTCCTTAGTGTGACATTTATGCCTCTTCCATAATGCCACTTACAAGTTTCTATTTTTATTGGTCCTACTTTTTTTTTGAAAGAATAGCGTAAATAACTTTTTTTTTTACCTGAAGAGTAAGTTGAAGATAAGATTTCCTGTCATTTCCATATTCTTTACAGTTGAATTCCTAAAAACAAAGACGTTCTCTGACATACCATATAAAACCACCAAAATGAGGATATTCATACATGTTAATACCATATATTCCACAGATTGCCTTCAAGTTTTGCCAACTGTCCAATAATAAAATATATAGTGAAAATATCCATAGTTGTCATGACCCTTTATTCTCCTTCAGTCAGGAACAATTCTTTACTCTTCCATTGACTTTCACCAGCTTTACACTTTTGAAGAAGATACTTCTGAAGCACCTCAATTTGTATTTTTTTCCTTATGTTTCCTCATGATTAGATTCAGATAATTCATACTGTGCTTTATTTTATTGAACACTATTTTGGACTTTGTACCAGTCACGGTGATGCTAATTTGGCTACTTGATTAGGGTAGTGTCTGCTACAAGTTTCCAATTTAAGCATAATGTTTTTTTCTTTTGAAATTAATAAATTTGTTGTTATTGTCCTTTTTCATGGGGTGATAGTTTGATACTATGTAAATATCCTGTTTCTCATTACAGTTTTACCCACTATGTTCAGCATCCATTGATGAGTCTTGCCTGAATTAACTACTGTAACGTTTACCAAATGGTGATTTTCTAATTCTATCATTTCTGCTATATTTATTGCATGGCTTTCTACTATAAGGAAAGATTGATCTTCTCTATATGTGTATTTATTCATTTATTTATGTATTTACATGTTCATTTATTTTGATACTTAAAGTGTCTCTGATTTCACCAGTGGGAGCCACTTCAAGTTGACTTCTTTGTTCTTTTGATATGTCCCAACATTCTTTCATGACTTTCTTGCACAGAGAGTTGCTCCAGGCTCATCTTATACTTTCACTGCCACACCTCTGGAATCAACCAGGTTTTCAGGAAGCCCGGTTCCTTTTAGTGACAGTGGTATTTAGAAGCCAAGAAGTAAGCATTAAATTCACACTGGTAACTCCAATTCCAATCCAACATCACAGGATTTATTATAGTTTTCTTCATTTCCATATTTCCATTTCCTTGCAGTGAGAAATCTAGTTCCTCAATACATTTATGGTATAAATAGGATCATTTCCCATGTAAGTAACAAAATCTCATGTTGCTGACACCACCCCAGGGTAGACACCCTCCTTACCTTTCTTGGACTCTGACACTCTGTGCTTGACCACTACTACCACCCCCCAATCAGACACCCTCTTCACCTGTCTAGGGTAACTGAAGGTGGCCCAAGCTCAACAGCCATCAAAACAGGAACCTCAGTCCTACAACTGCGAGGAGATGAATTCTGCCTGAGGGAGTTTGGAAAAGGATCTTTCCCAGCTTATCTTCTAGATGAGAATGCAACCAAGCCAATACTTAGATTTTAGTTTCTTGAGACTCTGAGCAGAGGACCCAACTAAGCTGTGTCCAGACTCTTAAAACACAGAAACTGTGAAATAGTAAATGCATACTGTTTTAAGCTGCCAAATGTGTGATCATTTATTATGCCATAATAGAAAACCAATACAGTTACAAACCACCTTTTGGCTGCCAGGAAATGTTCCCATTCTTTACAAGTGATTGATCTTATTTGGATCTTCAGATGAAAAAAATAGAACATTGGGCACAGGTAGGAGATCAATAAATATTTTTGATGGATGGAAAATATCAGGCAAAAACAAACTATAGTATGCTGAGCATGTCTTATATTTCAGCCTCTCAAAGAATATTTTCACTTTCAAAAGCACTCTTGATGTCACTTGCTTTCTTTCCCTGTGATGGAAAAAACTCAGCAGTTCGGTATTCTTTTTCTGGAGGGCCATATCCTTCTACCTTGGAACATTAGTGGTCAATTGTGATAAAATAAACAAGTGGGAGTAGACTCTAGCACTAAGTGCTTTTTGAAATAGATTATATTTTATGATTTATGTTCTTCAGTGAAAATAACGTGGATTCAATAAAGCCTACATCACCCCACCAGTTCGTATTTACTCAAAACCGATACATACATATTCTTCAATCAGAAAATCTATGAAAGCTCTTTTATTTACTCTCAACCAATTTGATAATATTTCTCTTACAATGTCTATGAAAAACTTCATAAATACATTCATAGGGTGAAAAAAAGTGACTTTCCCTTAGAGGGAAATTTGGCCTGGAAAGGAGAAAATGAAATAAAGTACACCAGAGCTGGAGATTCTAACAACCTTTTAAACAATGTTTGAAGCCCCCTGAGAGTACCAAGAGTGGCCTTTCATAAGTGCTGACCATTACTGTGACAAGAGGCTGATTTGGTCTAAAATTTTGGCACTCCTTTCTACCATACCAAACTCATACTCCAGAAAAACTTATATCCTCGATCCTATATTACCTGAGCCTTTAGTTCACTTTCATTTTCTACTACTCATCTATTTAAGAGTAAGTTCAAGTTCTATTTTCTCTATGAGGAACACTAGTGTTCCCTTGAACTTTCTGTATATAATACAGAAAAAATATGCCTGGGAAGGAGAAAGTATGCAATGCAGTTACTGAAGACTGCATGGTGCAAAGTTTTTACTGTAAAGTCCTAAGACAGGAATTTTCATGACTTTGAATAAAAAAAAGTCAAGTAGATGTTAATTAATTATCCTTCTAAAAAGGTTTAGAATAAAATAATTTGGAGAACTACTGAGTTTAAGAAAATTAAACAGATATGTTTTCTTTAGGATTTCTTAGAAACTTTGCTGCAAATCTCCAAGAAATAGGGTCATATAGTCTATTGCATTCCCTAACCTTTTTTTTAAATTTTTTTTTAATTGTACTTCAGGTGAAGGCTTACAGAACAAATAGTTTCTCATGAAACAGTAGTACACATGTTGTTTTATGACATTGGTTAACAACCCCACAACATATCAACCCTTTAACTTCTCAACCTTTTTTTTGGTGAAAATACACATAACCAAAGATACACCATTTCAAAAATTTCTACATGCAGAGTTCAGTGACATTGACTATGCTCTTCCAATTGTGCTGTTATTCTCACTTAAGATGAAGGCTTACAGAACAGAACAGTTCCTCATTTAACAGTTACTACAAATGTTGCCCTATGACAATGGTTAATAATCTCACAACACATCAACAATATCCTTACTCAACCTTAGTTTTTTTTTTTAATTTTATTGTTCTTTAAGCGAAAGTTTACAGCCCAAGTTAATTTCTCATTCAAAAATTTATACACATATTTTTCTGTGACATTGGTTGCAAACCCAACAATGTGACAGCAAACTCTCCCTTTCCACCCCAGTTTCCCTGTGTCCATTCATCCAGTTCCTGTCCCTTCCTGCCTTCTTGTCTTGCTTTTGGGCAGGAGTTGTTCATTTGGTCTCATAAATTTGATTGAACAAAGATGCATGTTCCTCACGTGTATTATAGTTTGTATTACAGGCCTGTCTAATCTTTGTCTGAAAAGTAGGCTTTGGGAGTGGTTTCAGTTCTGGGTTAGCAGAGTATCCAGGGGCGATAGTCTCGAGGTTCCTCCAGTCTATGTCAGACCAGTAAGTCTGATCTTTATTCATGAATTTGAATTCTGTTCTACATGTTTATCCCACTCTATCTGAGACTCTCTATTGTGATCCCTGTCAGAGTGGTGGTTGGTGGTAGCCAGGCGTCATCTAGTTCTTCTGGGCTCAGGTTGGTGGAGGCTCTTACCCTATACGGTGTGTTGTCTTTCCCTTCACCAAAGTTGATACTTGTCTACTATCTAGCTAGTGATTTCCCTTTCCCCTCTCTCCCCACACTTGTAGCCATGAAAGAATTTTTTTTCAGTGTATTTTTCTTAAGTTCTTATAATAGTAGTCTCATACCATATTTGTCCTTTTGTGATTGACTTATTTCATTCAGCATAATGCCCTCTAGATTCATCCATGTCATGAGATGTTTCACAGATTCATCATTGTTCTTTATCATTGCATACTATTCCATTGTGTGTATGTACCATAATTTTTTTCTCCATTCATCTGTTGATTGGTATTTAGGTTGTTTCTGTGTTTTTATTATTGTAAATAGTGCTGCAGTGAACATGGGTGTGCATATGTCTGTTTATGTGACAGCTCTTATTTCTCTAGGGTATGTTCCTAGGAGTAGGATTTCTGGATCATAAGGTATTTATTTCTATTTCTATCTTTTTAAGGAAGCACCATATCGTTTTCCAAAGTGGTTATACCATTTTACATTGCCACCAGGAAAGCATAAGAGTTCCAATCTCCCTGCAGCCTCTCCAACATTTGTTATTTTCTTTTCTTTGATTAGTGCCAGTATTGTTGGGGTGAGATGGTATCTCACTGTAGTTTTGATTTGTATTTCTCTAATGGCTAATGATCACTAGCATTTCCTCATTTATCTGTTAGCCACCTGAATGTCTTCTTTGGTGAAGTGTCTGTCCATGTCCATTGCCCGTTTTTTATTAGATTATTTGTTTCTTTGTTATAGAGGGGTTGAAGTATTTTGTAGATTTTAGAGATTAGACCCTTCTCAGACATGTCAGAGCCAAAAAATTTTTCCCAGTCTATAGGTTCTCTTTTTAGTCTTTTGGTGAAGTCTTTTGATAAGCATAAGTGTTTAATTCTAGGCACTCCCAGTAATCTAGGATCAGGAACCAATAGTACTGAAGGAAGAAGTCCAAGCTGCACTGAAGGGGTATTGGTGAAAAACAAGGCCCCAGGATTTGACAGAATATCAAGATGTTTCAACAAACGGATGCAGCACTGGAAGTGCTCATTCGTCTATGCCAAGAAATTTGGAAGACAGCTACCTGACCAACCGACTGGAAGAGATCCATATTTATGCCTATTCCCAAGAAAGGTGATCCAACCAAATGCAGAAATTATCAAACAATATCATTAATATCACAAGCAAGTAAAATTTTGCTGAAGATCATTCGAAAGCTGCTGCAGCAGTATATCATCAAGGAACTGTTAGAAATTCAGGCCAGATTCAGAAGAAGATGTGGAACCAGGGATATCATAGCTGATGTCAGATGGATCCTAGCTGAAAACACAGAATACCAGAAAGATGTTGTCTTAGGCTGGGTTCTCTAGAGAAGCAAAACCAGTAAAGCATATGAATATATACATAGAGAGAGATTTATATCAAGGAAATAGCTCATGCATTTGTAAAGGCTAAAATGTCCCAAGTCCACAGATCAGGGTAGAGGCCTCTCCCAGTTCACGTAGCTGCAGAAGCTGGTGAACCCAAGGTCGGCAGGTCGGAGAGGGGCTCCCACTCATAGGCTGTGAAGGTCAGTGAATTCCAAGATCAGCAGACAAGACAGGTTTCTCCTGATTCACGTAGCTGCAGGGGCTGGCGAACCCAAGGTCGGCAGGTCGGGGAACCGGACTCTTGCTTGCAGGCTGAGAAGTTCGACAAATTCCGAGATCAACAGGTAAGCTGTTAGCTCAAGTCCCACGAACCGGAGGTGAGACAAGAGGCAGCTGCTGAGTCTGGAACAAGCCAAAAACCTTGGCAAGGCAAGCAGGCAGAAGGTAACTAGTGGATGGAAGAGAGATGAAACTGAGGGGGTGGTGAGCTGCCACAGGCCCCGCCTCGGCCAGTACCATTCATCAGATTCCATCATGGGGGTGATCACAACATTATACAACTACTAAAACACTGAGAATAATTGTCTAGCCAAGTTGACATACAATCTTAACCATCACAGGTGTTTACCTGTGTTTTATTGACTATACAAAGGCATTCAACTGTGTGGATCATAACAAATTATGGATAACATTGCTAAGAATGGTAATTCCAGAACACTTAATTGTGCTTATGAGGAACCTGTACATAGATCAAGAGACAGTTGTTCAAACAGAACAAGGGGATACTGCATGGTTTAAAGTCGGGAAAGGTGCGCTTCAGGGTTGTATCCTTTCACCATACCTATTCAATCTGTAAGATGAGAAAATAATCTGAGAACCTGGACTATATGAAGAAGAAAGGGGCATCAGGATTGGAGGGAGACTCATTAACAACCTGAGTTATGCAGATGACACAACCTTGCTTGCTGAAAGTGAAGACGACTTAAAGCACTTACTGATGAAGATCAAAGACCACAGTCTTCAGTATGGATTACACCTCAACATAAAGAAAACAAAGATCATCACAAATGGACCAACAAGCAACATCATGATAAACGGAGAAAAGACTGAAGTTGTCAAGGATTTTGTTTTACTTGGATCCACCATAAACACCCATGGAAGCAGCAGTCAGAAAATCAAAAGACACAATGCATTGGGGAAATCTGCTGCAAAAGACCTCTCTAAAGTGTTGAAAAGCAAAGATGTCGCCTTAAAGACTAAGATGTGCCTGACGCAAACCATGGTATTTTCAATTACATCATATGCGTGCAAAAGCTGGACAATGAATAAGGAAGACCAGAGGAAAATTGACGCCTTCGAACTGTGGTGTTGGCAAAGAATACTGAATATACCACGGACTGCCAAAAGAATGAACAGGTCTGTCTTGGAAGAAGTACAACCAGAATGCTCCTTAGAAGCAAGGATGGTGAGACTACGTCTTACATACTTTGGTCATGTTGTCAGGAGGGACCAGTCCTTGGAGAAGGACATCATGATAGGTAAAGTACAGGGTCAACGAAAAAGAGAAAGACCTCAACGAGATGGATTGACACAGTGGCTGCAACAATGGGCTCAAGCATAACAACAATTGTGAGGATGGCACAGGACTGGGCAATACTTCGTTCTGTTGTACATAGGGTCACTATGAGTTGGAACCGACTTGACAGCACCTAACAACAACAACAGTAATCTAGCTTCTCTTCTGGTGTTAGTGCACTGTTAGTTATGGTTTGTATTGTGTTTATGCCATGTATTAGGGCCCCTAGCACTGTCCCTATTTTTTGTTCCATCATCTTTGTCATTTTAGATTTTATATTTAAGTCTTTGATCCATCTTGAGGAAGTTTTTGTGTATGGTGTGAGCTTTGGATCTTGTTTCATTTTTTAACAGATGGACATCCAGTTATGCCAGCACCATTTGTTAAAGAGACTGCCTTTTCCCGATTTAACGAACTTTGTCAAATATCAACTGCTCATAGATGGATGGATTTACGTCTGAATTGTCAATTCTGTTCCATTGGTCTATACATCTGTTGTACCAGCACCAGGCTGTTTTGACTACTTTGGCTGTATAATAGGTTCTAAGATTAGGTAGTGTGAGGCCTCCCACTTTGTTCTTCTTCAGTAATGCTTTACTTATCCGAAGCCTCTTCTCTTTCCACATAAAGTTAGTAATTTGTGTCTCCATTTCATTAAAGAATGCTGTTGGAATTTGGATTGGGATTGTATTGTATCTGTAGATTGCTTTGGGTAGTATTGACATTTTCACAATGCTCAGTCTTCCTACCCATGAGCATGGTATGTTTTTTCACTTATGTAAGTCTCTTGGTTTCTTATAGTAATGTTTTGTAGTTGTCTTTGTAAAGGTCTTTTACGTCCCTGGTTAGATTTATTCCAAAGTGCTTTATCTTCTTGGGGGCTATTGTAAATGGTGGTTTACTTGTTGAAGTTCTCTTTGCAGGTGCAGAGGAATCCAATTGATTTTTGTATGTTAATCTTGTATCCTGCTACTTTGCTGAAGTCTTCTATTCATTCCAGTAGCTTTCTTGTAGATTCTTTGGGGTTTTCTGTGTATAAGATCATATCATCTACAAATAGGGATAGTTCTACCTTTTTCTTACCAATTTGTTGTTGTTGTTGTTAGATGCCATCAAGTCGGTTCCAATGACCTTATGTACAACTAACACAGAACAAAACACTGCCCAGTCCTGCACCATCCTCACAATTGTTGTTATGTTTCAGCCCATTGTTGCAGACACTGTGTCAATTCATCTCATTGAGGGTCTTCTTTTTCACCGACCCTCTGCTTTACCAAGCATGATATCTTTCTTCTGGAACTGATCCCTCCTAATAACATATCCCAAGTTTGTGAGATGAAGTCTCGCCATCCTTGCTTCTAAGGAGAATTCTGGCTATATTTTTTCCAAGACAGATTTGTTCATTCTTTTGGCAGCCCATAGTGTATTCAATATTCTTCACCAATACCATAATTCAAAGGCATGAATTCTTCTTCACTCATCCTTATTCATTGTCCAGCTTTCACATGCATATGAGACAACTGAAGACACCATGCCTTGTGTCAGGCACACCTTAGCCTTCAAGATTACATCTTTGCTTTTCAACACTTTAAAGAGGTCTTTTGCAGGAGATTTGCCCAGTGCAATGTGTGGTTTAATTTCTTGACTGCTGCTTCCATGGGTTTTGATTATGGGTCCAAGTAAAATGAAATCCTTAACAAAGTCAATCTTTTCTCCATTTATTATGATGTTGCTTATTGATCCAGTTGTGAGGAGTTTTTGTTTTCTTTATGTCATGTAATCCATACTGAAGGCTATATAGTCTTTGATTTTTATCATTAAGTGCCTCGAGTTTCCTTCACTTTCAACAAACAAGGTTGTGTCATCTGCATATCACAGTTTGTTAATGATTCTTCCTCTGATCCTGATGCCATGTTCTTCATATAGTCCAGCTTCTCAGATTATTTGCTCAGCATACACATTGAATAAGTATGGTGAAAGGATACAACCCTGACACACACCTTTCTTGACTTTAAACCATGCAGTATCCCGTTGTTCTCTTTGAACAACTGTCTCTTGATCTATATACAGTTCCTCATGAGCACAATTAAGCGTTCTGGAATTCCCATTCTTTGCAATGTTATCCATAATTTGTTATGATCCACACAGTCGAATGCCTTTGCAGGGTCAATGAAATACAGGTAAACATCTTTCTGGTATTCTGTGCTTTCAGCCAGGATCCATCTGACATCAGCAATGATATCCCTTATTCCACTTTCTCTTCTGACCCAGCCTGAATTTCTGGCAGTTCCCTGAGGAAGTACTGCTGCAACTGCTTTTCAATGATCTTCAGCAAAATTTTACTTGCTTGGGATGTAAATGATATCGTTAGATCATTTCTGCATTTGGTTGGATCACCTTTCTTGGGAATAGGCATAAATAAGGATAGCTTCTAGTCAGCTGAGCAGGTAGCAATCTTCCAAATTTCTTGGCATGGATGAGTGAGCACCTCCAGCGTTTCATTTGTTTTGTTGAAACATCTCAATTGGTATTCTGTCAATTCCTGGAGCCTTGTTTTTCACCAATGTCTTCAGTGCAGCTTGGACTTCTTCCTTCAATACCATTGGTTCTTGATCATATGCTACCTCCTGAAATGGTTGAACATGGACCAATTCTTTTGGGTACAGTGACTCTGGGTACACCTTTCATCTTCTTTGGATGCTTCTTGTGTCTTTCAGTATTTTTCCCGTGGAATCCTTCACTATTGCACCTGGAGGCTTGAATTTTTTTCTTCAGTTCTTTCAGCTTGAAAAATGCCTAGTGTATTCTTCCTTTTTGGTTTTCTAACTCCAGGTCTTTGCACATTTCATTATAATATTTTGCCTTCTCGAGCCACCCTTTGAAATCTTCTGTTCAGCTCTTGTACTTTATCATTTATTCCTTTTGCTTTAGCTACCCGACATTCAAGAGCAAGTTTCAGAGTCTCTTCTGACATCCATTTTGGTCTTTTCTTTATTTCTTGTCTTTTTAATGACCTCTTGCTTTTTTCATGTATGATTCCCCTGATGTCATCCCACAATTTGTCTGATCTTCAGTCATTAGTTTTCAATACATCAAATCTATTCTTGAGATGGTCTCTGAATTCAGGTGGTATATACTCCAGATTGTACTTTGGCTCTCGTGGACCTTTTTAAATTTTCTTCACCTTCAACTTGAACTTGCATATGAGCAATTGATGGTCTGTTCCACAATTGGCCCCTGGCTCATTCTGACTGATGATCTTGAGCTTTTCCATCATCTTTTTCCACAGATGCAGTCGATTTGATTCCTGTGTATTCCATCTGGCAAGGTCCACGTGTATAGTCTCTGTTTATGTTGTTGAAGAAAGGTATTTGCAAAGAAGTCATAGGTCTTGTAAAATTCTGTCATGTGATCTCTGCATCATTTCTATCACCAAGGTCATATTTTCCAACTACCCATCCTTCTTCTTTGTTTCCAACTTTTGCGTTCCAGTCATTGGTAATTATCAGTGCATCCTGACTGCATGTTCAATCAATTTCAAACTACAGAAGTTGGTAAAAATCTTCAATTTCTTCATCTTTGGCCTTAGTAGTTGGTGCGTAAATTTGAATAATAGTCGTATTAACTGGTCTTCCTTGTAGGCTTATGGATATTATCAATTTGGATGCCCTTTATTTATTTTTATTGCCTTATTGCTCTAGCTAGGACTTCCAGCAGGATGTTGAATGAGAGTGGTAATAAAGGGCATTTTTGTCTCGATTGCATTCTCAAGGGAAATGCTTTCAGTCTGTTTCTGTTTAGAATGATGTTGGCTCTTGGTTTTGTATAAATGCCTTTATTATGTCTAGAAAATTCCCTTCTATTCCTATTTTGCTGAGAGTTTTTATCAGGAATTCGTGTTGGACTTTGTCAAATGACTTTTCTGTGTTGATTGGTATGATCATGTGATTCTTTTCTTTTTATTCATGTGGTGGATTACGTTGATGGATTTTCTAATGTTGAACCATCCCTGCATACTGGGTATGACTCCCACTTGGTCATGATGTATTATTTTTTTGATATGCTATTGAATTCTATTGGCTAGAATTTTGTTGGGAATTTTTGTATCCTGAATTTTTGTTTTATTTTGTTTAGATACATCCAAGTAGGCTGGGCATATGTGCTACTCTGGTCGTTAATCTGGCCACGTTGAAGCTCTCACCTCCTGTCTCCATGTGGGTAGAGGAGCTACTAGGTGTGTGAGCCCAGCAGTCTGTTCACTGTTCTTGGGGGTCTGCCGAGGATGTAGGTGGAGTTTTTGGTGAGGTGATGAATCTGTTCTATTGGTCACCTGGACGTGGGTGCAGGGGGTGTTCTCCCTGGTCACTGGATTGGGTGTTGTGTGTGTGCTCCACCGCTTGCCAGTTTATCAGGGTGCAGGTACCCAGATCATCAGTCACCAAGTGTGTGATATGGAGACTCTCACCTACAGTCCTGGGTGGGCAGGGCTGCATGGGGATGTTCAGAGCGTTCACAGCAGACACGGGTCTCTGGTTGCAGTGGGAGGGCAATACAGGGAGCAAGGCAGGGGGCTGCTCCAGGTGCCTGGAAGGAGGGCATGCCCCTGTCTACTAGAGCATATAGTGTGGGGGATAGTGGAGCCAGTTCTTGTGTGCCTGGTGCGATTGGCTGGAGGGATTGGGGCTCGCCACTGGTTCTCAGGCCCCTGTTGTGGGCAGCTGGATGGAGTGGGTGGTACTGCCAGCCCTCAAGCCCCCCCGTGTGGGTGGTTGAGGCCATTTCTTAGGCAGCAGGATGGTGTCAAATGTCACAGATCTGCAGCTCCCGCTTGGCTGCTCCTGGTGAAAATGGGCTTCAGCTGAGAACTCTGCCCACCTTATGCAAATTTGTGGGTGCTGTCTCAAGTCGGCCAACAAGGCACTGGTGTGGGTGATTGGAGCGGGCAGAGGTTGCTGCAGGCCTATGGATTATGGACACCCTGTGCCCGTCCATGACTGGGTGAAGGGGAAGGCATCTCTGGCCTGGGGCGGTGAGTTCCCTGCTTAAAGCGTGTGATTCAACAGGACTAGTGTTGGAACAGGACAGGTGATGGATGAGGGTAAGGGAGTGCTCCTTGGCCCGTGGAGCTGTGGTGGGGGTAGGGCTGTGGTATGCAGTGTGGGTTGGGAGCACACTTAACTTTCACAGGTCTGGTGTCACTCCTGTTTAGTTCTGGAGGTGTGTGCAGAGTTGCTCCGGCTTAGCTGCACCAGATGGGGTGGGTTTCAACTTAGGATGCTGCTATTCGCCTCAATGTGTCCTCGCTGTGCAGATTCAGCTAACAGGATGCCGGAGATCCATAATTTCCCACCGCTGTTTTTGAATTGTCTCTCCTTCCACCTGTCTCAGTCCGATTCTTCAGCTTTGACTTTGATGTGTAGGGTTCCTAGATTATCATAGACATCTGATTCATTTGTGTTTATGGGTCTTTGTTGTGAGAGGGACGACATGAAGCATCTGACTATTCCACTATCTTGGCCCTTTCCTAATTTTTTTTATTATTGAACACTTTAGCATAGAAAGATAATTGGGTCAATTTATACTCAATATTTATTTAAATATTTACTCAAAGTGTGGCTCCCAGACTAGCTGTCTCAGCGTAAGCATCTCCTGGGAACTTGTTAGAAATGCAAATTTAGGGGTCCCACCCCGGAACCATGAATCAGAAATTCAGGGTGGGACCCAGCAATCTGTGGTTTAACACACCTGCCAGGCGTTCTGACAGATGCTGAAGTTTGAGATCCATTGCTCTTTTCCACGTATGACTTGAAAAATCCCAACCCACTCCTTCTTTCAGAACAGATATTTACTCAAAAGGATATTTTTAAAGACTAGAAGTATTAACATTGGGAACTGTGTAACCAATGACACTGGGAGCACAATTTCTCCCTGTGGAGTTTTTAAATGCTTAGTGAGAGTAATTGAAGAGACGTGAACAATGCTTAACAGCTCTGAAAGACTTTACTAAAGACATTGACTCTCAAATCAAAGGTGTTTAATTGATAGGCAAAATATGGATATTTTTCCTCTCCCCACTCTGTCAGGCTTATAATTTACAGCCTAAGAGATTTCTTTTCAAATGAACATCCAAGAAGTAAATGTGCTAAACGTTAACATCTGTTCTGAAGTCATTTGTCAGCATTGCCATACGCAGATGAGGTGAAACTTTCTTAAATGCCCATTTGAGCCATTTAAGGTTACATGCGTTAGTAATGAATGCTGTGTACATCACAACTTGAGCTGCTGTTCTCAGAAAGACTGAAAAATCCCAGTGAATATGGTACCATATTACAGCTTTATCATTATTAATAAAAATAGTTATGTAATATCAAAAGGTAATAAAATTGGTGGAGAGGGGAATAGGGTTCTATCAGTATAGCATGAGAGGAATCAAAGATGATGAAGTTTGGGCTGACGCACTGTGGTTTATTTAGATAGCCCAAAGAGGAAAGTGGTAATTTGCTGGCCACCTTTCTAATTAGGTCAAGAAAATAAATCCCATTAAAATAACCTATCAGAATTTTCAGTAAGAGATAATTCTGTTGCAAACATATATATCAGGTAGTTCAATAGAGTGTATCTATGATTAAGGATTTAGGCCTGGGTAAATAAACCAAGACTAGCTCTCCGTGAGTCGGAACCAACTCTACAGCACCTAACAACTCTCCATGAATGTGTTACCTAGTTAACTATTGGCTTTGATGTGCTTGTTGTTTCACCTATATTGAAAGCTTAATGCCTGCTCATGTGGGGGAAGGTCTGATACAAGCATTGTTGCTGTTGTTAGTTGCCGTCAAGTTGATTCCAACTCATGCCAGTCTTTTATCTCTAGTAGTTTTTTTTACCAAAATTGTTTCCCACATAATTCAGCAGATTACATCAGATAAAACAATGAGGCTGTAGAGTCAAGTAACGTGTAAGTGAACAAACCTCTCTCTTAACTTAAAAAAATTTTTTTAATGCTGTCAGTGTAAAAAGCTGGCAATTCTCATTTAAATGAATTGCTTTGTTGTTAGCCACTCCTCCCCCCGACCCCGCACACACCCTTATGGCAACCACATACACAACAGAACTAAAAGTGCCCAGTCCAGGCCTTTCTTCCTAGTTCTTAGTCTGGAAGTTTACCGAAACCTGTTCAGCCTCATAGCAACAGGCAAGCCTCCACTGACAGACAAGTGGTAGATGAGCTTGAGATGCATTATCATGGATTGAACCGGGGTCACTCCCATTCAAGGCTAGAATTCTATCACTGAACCATCTCTTTTCAATGAATTACTCTTGCCTTAATACGGGAATGCAAAAAGTGAGCCAAGCTCTTACTACCCATTCACTGACAGGCGATTTATTGCTGTTATATTTTCTCAACAAAGACAATTTATCAAGTTCTGTGTTTCCGTTTCAGGCTAGCTATATACAGAAATAATAAATTACGTATTCTTTACTAATTGTTTGCTCATCCTCAAAATAACAGGGTTCATGCACACTGCCAGATGACAGATGGAATAAAGCATTTATAAATCTCATAAATGTCCAGCTTATCTATTCATGGTGGAGGGGCTGAAACGCAGTGCACTAGCCCAAACACTGAGTATATTCTGTTTATGGCAAGCATGAGAACTTCAGAGTATTCCACTTTAGTCAAACTGGGAAAAAATTCATTCATTATTTCATAGATATGATAAATTGTTTTTTTTTCGTCCATATGATCTTTTGATAGCAAGATTGAAAGAAAAAAATACAAGCAGTGACTTTAACTGTAATTCACTTCTGAATAACTAACCACAATCACTATTCAATTTTTTTTCTAAATTTTGTTTATATTGTTGTTGTTTTTGAGAATATACACAGCAAAACATACACCAATTGAAAATTTCTACATGTTCAATTTAGTGAGATTGATTACATTCTTCGAGTTGTATAACCATTCTCACCCTCCTTTTCTGAGTTGGTCCTCCCTCATTAACATAAACTCACTGCGCACTAAACTTCCTATCTAATCATTTGAGTTGCTGTTGTCAATTTGTTCCCATACAGACAGTTCTTTAAAAAGCATGAAAGCAGAACTTTTTTTTATTAGCTAAGCTAAGCTACTGTTTGGTGTTAATAATGTTTCAGGAGATATATCAGTTTAAGGTTTAAAGATTATCTCAGGCCAATAGTTTAAGGGGTTGATTCACCATCCATGGTTCCAGAAAGTCTGGAGTCTATGACAGTTTGAAATTCTGTTCTGAATTTTCCCCCTTTTAATCAGGATTCTTCTATGGAATCTTTGATCAAAATGTTGAGTAACAGTAGCCGGGCACCATCCAGTTCTGGTCTCATGGGAAAGGAGGCAGTTGTTCATGAAGGCAATAAGCCACACATTCCAGATCCTCCTCCTTTTCCTGACTCTCCTTCTGCTGCTCCAGGTGGATAGAGATCAATCGTTGTGCCTTGGATGGCCACTTGCAAGCTTTTAAGACTCCAGGCCCTACCCAATGAACTAGAAGATAGAGCAGAAGGACTAAATACATTGATAGGTCAGTTAACTGGGATGTTCCATGACACAATGACCCTAAAACTCCAAACCAAGGACCCAAATCCCATGAGATGTTTTGTTGTACATAAGCAGCCTCAGCAGCTATTCTTTATTTATTTATTTATTTGTTTGTTTGTTTGTTTGTTTTATTGTACTTCAGGTAAAGCTTAACAAAACAAATAGTTTCTCATGAAAAAGTAGTACACACATTGTTTTATGACATTGGTTATCAACCGCATGACATGTCAACCCTCTCCCTTCTCAACCATTTCTTTTCTTTTTTTGGTAAAAAATATACATAGCCAAAGATACACCATTTCATAAATTTCCACATGCACAGTTCAGTGACATCGAATACACTCTGCCAATTGTGCTGCTATTCTCACTTTAGATGAAGGTTTACAAAACAAAATAGTTTCTCATTAAACAGTTAGTACACATGTTGCCTTATGACAATGGTTAACAACCTCACAACACATCAACACTATCCTTATTCAACCTTGGGTTCCCTATCACCAGCTTCCTTGTCCCCTTCTGCCTTCTAGTCCTTGTCCCAGGACTGCTGTGCCTCATTAGTCCCATTTGGTTTTATGGGGCTGTCCACTCCCCAGCTGAACAGTGAACCTCAGAAGTGACTTCAACACTGAGCTAAAAGGGTGTCCGGGGGCCATACTTTCAGGGTTTCTCCAGTATCCTTTAGGCCAGTAAATCTGGTCTTTTTTTTGTGAGTTAGAATTTTGTTCTACATCCTTCTCCAGCTCTGTCCAGAACCCTCTGTCGTGATCCTGGTCAGAGCAGTCAGTGGTGGTAGCCGGGTACCATTTAGCTGTACTGGACTCAGTCTGGTGGAGGCCTTGGTAGCTATGCTCCATTAGTCCTTTGGACTAATCTTTCCCTTGTATCCTGGTCTCTTCACACTCCATTGCTCCTGAAGGGATGAGACCAGTGGAGTATCTTAGATAGCTACTCACAGGCTTTTAAGACCCCAGACGCTACTCACCAAGGTAGAATGTAAAACATTGCCTTTATAAACTGTGTTATGCCAGTTGAGCTAGATGTTTCACAAGACCATGGTCTCCACAGCCCTCCGCCCAGGAATTCAGTCCCTCAGGGAATTTGGATGTGTCTATGGAGCTTCCATAACCTTTCCTTGTACAAGTTGTGCTAGCTTCCCCAGTATTGTGTACTGTCTCACCCTTCACCCAAGATACCACTTATCTATTGCCTGTTTAGTATTCTCCCCCCCACCCCTCCCATCCCTGGTAACCAACAAAGATTGTTACTTTTTGTGTGTGAACTTTTTTTCAAGGGTTTTTACAATAGAGGTCCCATACAATATTTGTCCTTTTGTGATTGACTTATTTCACTCAGCATAATGTCCCCCAGTTTCATCCATATTATGAGACGGTTCACAGATTCATCATTGTTCTTTCTCGTTGCATAGTACTCCATTGTGTGTATGTACCATAGTTTGTTTATCCATTCATCTGTTGATGAGCATCTAGGTTGTTTCCATCATTCTGCTATTGTGAACAATGCTGCCAAGAACATAGGTGTGCATAAGTCTATTCGAGTGAGGACACTTATTTCTCTAGGTTATATTCCTAGGAGTGGGATTGCTGGATTGTATGGTATGTCTATTTCTAGCTTTCTAAGGACGCGCTATATCATTTGCCAAAATTGTTGTATCATTTTGCATTCCCACCAGTAGTGCATAAGACTACCAATCTCCATGCAGCCCCTCCAACATTTGTTATTTCCAGTGTTTTTGATTCGTGCCAGTAATGCCGGGGTGAGATGGTATCTCATTGTGGTTTTAATTTGCATTTCTC
>NW_004444019.1:6589860-6631243 GCF_000243295.1 Trichechus manatus latirostris
ATTGTCTGCTGTCTTCAGGACATTCAGTAGTTATTTTTCTCATTTCTTAATTGTAGATTTATTTGTTTTGTCCTTTTTTTTTTTTTTTTTTTATTTTGCTATGTCTGAGCAGGCAGGCTGTGCGTTCTTTGTTCTTTGCTTGTCTGTGGGCGTGATACTTTTCGCCTCCTTCTCCAATTGGTAGGGTAAGTCGCTCAGATATGGTACAGCAGGGCAGGTCTAGCTGAAGAGGATTTACTGAGCTGGATTGTTTGTGGCACTTACTCTAGCCACGAGGGCAGGTTGGTACTCAGTACAGGGCAGGTTCCAGTAGGCTGTGCCTGTGCTGCTTGGTTGTGTGATGTTAAGTGCACGGTGCAGGTAGACAGGATGTAGGGTGGAGATTGTTATGTGTGGAGCTAAGATGGATATGGGAGAGAGGAGAGAGGAACAGGAGCCGAAAACATACAAACAAAAAAGAATGCTAGGGGGAGCTTGCTGTTGGAGTGCAGAGGTGAGAGACTAAGAAATGGAGAAAAACAAAAAGGGGAAGAAGAAGGAAAAAAGAAGAAAAGAATGAATAAATAAAAATCAGAAACGAAAAAGAATAGCAAGGCTCCCAGGGATCCCAACGGTGCAGCTATGAGGTCTGGGGAAGTTGTTCTCAGGTGTTGCAGTACAGCCTGGCTAGAAGGCGTAGAGGTATTCAGCGCCAGGTATTCAGGGAACAGAAGGAGAAAGAAGGTATAGAGAGATGAGAAACTGAGTAATGAAGAAAGACAAAAAGGGAAAAAGAGGGAAAACAAAACAAAACAAATTAAAAAAAAAAAGAGAGAGCAAGAAAAACCTCCCAAAAAACAGAAAAAAAAATACTCATGAAAAAAGAAATGCTCTCAGGGATCCCTCTGGGCGTCTACGCAAGCTGAGAAGGTAGGCTCCAAGCCACACAGCACTGCCTGGCCAGAACGGGCTCCCAACTCAAGAAAAGGAAAACAAAAAATATACAAACAATTCAAAACCAACAAACAAAAGCCCCGGCATCCCATCAATGCGGCAGCCCAGACCGGGAAGCAGCTCCACACTCAAATGGAGCTCTGCAATCCCTCAGGAAGAAGCAAGGATGGCACAGGGAGCCAGGCATTTGAGCGAAAGGAGGGGGAGGTGTTGAGAGGTAAGAAAGAAATCAAAAGAAGTGGAAAAAATACAACCCCAGCAGCCAACAAATGGCACGCCAAGAGCCAGCCAGTGTGGGCTGGTGGAATCCAAGCAGCCGGTGCTTCCTGGGCAAGAGACTGTGGCCACGGGAAGCAGAGGAGGCTGAGTAGGGGTGAAGAATTGTGGGGGGTGGGAAAGTGTATATCACAAATTACCAGTTGTTCTGTTTCCTCTGGAATCTCCGTGAAGCTGCTTTCTCATACCCCCATTTGCTTGTCTTTGATGGGAGTCCAAGATGGCGGATCTGTGCTGTGTTAGCTGATAGGGGACCTCTGCATGAATCTCTCCTCACTCTCTGTTCTCTGTCAGTTTTCTCACTCCATTGGTGCTTCGCTGAGTTCTTTCTCTCTTCATTTGACTTTTTAGCGTTTCAGGATTGCTGTTTTCTCTGGCTTAGTTTTTCAGATCTTTGCTGTGGAGGGATGGTGTGGTGCTTCTGCCTAGAGCGCCATTTTGCTGTAAATCGCTATTCTTTATGTTGTTGTTGTTGTAAATATATTTATCACATAGTTTTTGCCAATTCAACTTTTAACAGATGTCCAACTTATTGATAGCAATTATAATAATCAGCTTTGCAACCTTTCCCTTAATCAATGTGATTTTTCCATCTCTGTTAACCACCCCCCCCCCCACTTTTCCCCTTCTTCCTTCTCCTGGTAACCAGTAAGAAACGTTGGTTTCTGTACATTTGCCTTTCCTTGCCTTTTTATGTAAGTGAGCTCATATGTATTTGTCTTTTTGTATTTGCCTTATTTCACTCAACATAATGTCTTCAAGCTCCATCCATATTGCGGTATGTACCAAGACTTCATTTCTCTTATTGTCTGAGTAATGTTCCATTGCATGTATGTACCACATTTTGTTTATCCATTCATCTGTTGATGTATATTTAGGTTGTTTCCACCTTTTGGCTATTGTGAATAGTGCTGCAATGAACAGTGGTGTACAAATCTCTTTTTGAGTCTCTGCTTTCAAGTCTTTTGGGTCTATACCCAACAGTGGAGTTGCTGGGTTATATGGTAGTTTTATTTTTAGTTTTTTAGAAACTGCCACACTGTTTTTCACAACTGCTGTGTCGTTTTGCATTCCCATCAACAATGGGTAAGGGTACCAATTTCCCCACATCCTTGCCAACATTTATTATCCGTTTTGTTTTGTTTTGTTTTTAGCCATCCTAGTGGAAGTGAAATGGTATCTCTTTGTGGTTTTGATTTGCATCTCTCTGATGGCTAATGACAATGAGCATCTTTTCATGTGTTTGGTGACCATTTGAATATCCTCTTTGGTGAAATGTCTATTCAAGTGCTTTGCTCATTTTATGATTGGGTTATTTGTCCTTCTGTTATTAAGTTGTTGAAGGTTTATACACATTTTAGTTATTAGATTTTTATCAGATGTATGGTTTTCAAAGATAGTCTCTCTGCCAGTAGCTTGTCTTTTCATTTTTTGGTAAAGTTTTTGATAAACAAAAGTTTTTAATTTTTATGAGATCCTATTTATTTATTTTGTCCTTTGCTGTTTGTGCTTTTGTTATTATATCAGGTAATCCATTGTTAAAAGCTAAGCCTGACAGCATTGCCCCTTCATTTTCTTCTAAGAATTTGATTGTTTTAGTTTGCACGTTCAGGTCCTTAGTCCATTTTGAATTTTTTTTGTGTATGGTGTGAGGCATGAGTCCTATTTCATTTTTCTGCACTTGGAAATCTAGTTTTCCCAGCACCATTTATTGAAGAGACTCTTCTTTCCCCATCAAATAGACTTACCACTCTTCTCAATAATCAATTGGCCATAGACGTGTGTGTTTATTTCTGGACTCCCAATGCTATTCCGTTGATTTATGTGTCTATTATTATTACCAATGCCAGGCTGTTTTGATTACTATACAGCTGTATAGTGTGTTTTAAAATCAGGAAGTGTGAGTGTTCATACTTTGTTCTTCTTTTTCAACATTGCTTTAGCTATTCGGGACCTCTTACCATTGCATATAAAGTTGAGGATTGGTTTTTCTATTTCTATAAAGAAGGCTGTTAGAATTTTGATTCGGATTGCATTGAATCTATAGATCACTTTGGGTAGCACTGACATCTTAACAATATTAAGTTTTTCAATCAATGAACATGGAACATCTTTCAATTTATTTAAGTTTTCTTTAATCTCTTTCAGCAGTGCTTTATGGTTTTCATTGTATATGTTCTTCACATCTCTGGTTAGATTTATTCCTAGGTATTTTATTCTCTTAGATGCTATTTGAAATGGAATTGTCTCCTTAATTTCCTTTCAGATTTCTTATTGCTGGTGTATAGAAACCCAAATGATTTTTGTGTACTGATCTCATACACTGCAACTTTCCTAAATTCTTCTATTAGCTGTAGAAGTTTTCTTGTGTACTCTTTGGGATTTTCTATATGTAGGATCATGTCATCTGTGAATAGAGATAATTTTACTTTTTCAATCTGAATACTTTTTGTTTCTTTTTCTTGTCTTATTGCTCTGGATAGGGCATTTAATACACTATTGAATAGAAACGGTGAGTCAGGGCACCCTTGTCTTGTTCCTGATTTCAGGGGAAAAGCTTTCAGTCTTTCTCCACTAAGTTTATTATTGGCTGTTGGTTTTTCATATATACCCTGTATCATAATGAGGGATTTTCCTTCTATTCCAATCTTCTTTAGGGTTTCCATCAAGAAAGGGTGTTGGAGTTTATCAAATGCCTTTTCTGCATCCATAGAGATGATTGTGTGGTCTTGTCCTTTGTTCTATTGATGTGGTATATTATGTTGATTGATTTTCTAATGTTGAACCATCCCTGTATTCCTGGAATAAAGCCCACTTGGTCATGGTGTATGACTATCTTAATATGCTGTTGGATTCTGTTCGCTAGTATTTTGTTGAGGATTTTTGCATCTATATTCATGAGAGATATTGGCCTGTAGTTTTCTTTTCTTTTGATGTCTTTGCCTAGTTTGGGTATCAGGGTTATGTTTGCTTGATAGAATGAATTACGTATTCCTTCCATCTCTATCCTCTTGAAAAGTTTAAACAGTATTGGTGTCAAGTCTTCTCTAAATGTTTAGTAGAGTTCTCCAGTGAAGCCATTTGGTCCAGGGATTTTTGGGGGGAGGTTTTTGATCATTGATTCTATGTCTTTACTTGTTAGGAGTCTGTTGAGACTTTTTATTTCCTCTTAAGTCAGTTTGTGTAGGCTGTGTGCTTCTAAAAATTTGTCCATTTCATCTAGATTATCCAGTTTGTTGCTGTACAGTTGTTCATAATATTCTGTTATAATTCTCTTTTTTCTATTGGGTCAGTTGTAATGCCCTCTCTTTCATTTATTTTGGTTATTTGCATCTTTTCTATTCTTTTCTTTGTCAGTCTTGTTATGGGTTTGTCAATTTTATTGATCTTTTCAAAAAACCAACTTCTGGTTTTATTGATTCTATTGTTTTTTAATATATTTTATTTATTTCTGCTCTGATCTTCATTATTTCCTTTCTTCTGGTAATTTTGGGCTTGGTTTGCTCTTCTCTTTCTAGTTTCTGGAGTTGTTGAGTTAGATGTTGATTTGAGATCTTACTTCTTTTTCCATGTAGGCATTTATTGCTATATGTTTCCCTCAGAGCACTGCAATTGCAGTATCTGATAAGTTTTCATATGCTGTGCTTTCATTCTCATTTGACTCTTAAGAAATTTGTCATTTCTCTTTTGATTTCTTCCTTGATCCATTTGTAGTTTAATAATGTGTTATTTTATTTCCATATGTTTATGTATTTTCCAGTTTGTGTTTTGTTTTGTTGTAGGCTTCTAGATTCATTCCATTGTGGTCAGAGAAAATACTTTGTATGATTTAAGTCTTTTTAAATTTATCAAGACTTGCTTTGTGACCTATCCTGGAGAATGATCCATGTGCACTGGAATAGAATATATATTGTGTTGTTGTTGGGGTGGCATGTTCTATATATGTCTGTTAAGTCTAACTGGTTTACAGTGTCATTCAGGTCCTCTGTTTCCTTGTTGATTTTCTTTCTAAATGTTCTGTCCAATATTGAAAGTGGTGTATTGAAGTCTCCAACTATTATTGTAGTGATATTTCTCCCTTCCATTCTGTCAGTACTTGCTTTATATATTTATGTGCTCCAATGTTGGGTGCATATATATTTATGATTGTTAAATTTTCTTGATTAATTGAAACTTTTATCACCATATGATGTCCATCTTTATCTCCTCTAACAGATTTTATCTTAAAGTCTACTTTGTCTGATATTAAGATTGCCAGCCCAGCTCTGTTTTGGTTATTATTTGCATGGAAATTTTTTTCTTTTTTTTTTTTTGCATTCTTTCACTTTCAACCTATGTGTGTCCTTGGGTCTAAAGTGTGTCTCTTAAACAGCATATAGGTGGAACATGTTTTTTATCCATTGCCACTCTCTGCCTTTTGATTGGAGCATTTAGTCCATTTATAGTCACTGTAATTACTGATAAGAAATGACTTAATTCTCTGTTTTTTTCTTTTTTTGTCTTAAGCCTTCTTTGTCTTTGTCCTTTACTACTGCTTGCTTTTGTGTTTTGTTGGTTTACACTAGTGAGTCATTTTGGTTCCGTTCTCCTTTCTTGTTGTGTATGTTTTTTAGATATTTTCTTAGTGATTACCATGAATATTAAATTTAACCACTTGTATTTACAACATTCTAGGGTAAGTTGGCACCAACTTAACTTAAGTAACATACAAGAAGTTGTATATCTATACCATTCCCCCTTCCCTTTTGTTGAAGTTATCACTAATTATGTCTTTATATTTCATGTATCCTGTAACATAATTTTATCCTTGCTTTATATATATTTGTTATTAAGAAACACAAAGGACAACACAATTAGAATTATTAAGCATGAATACCTTATTACTAGCTCTTATACTTGCCCATGCATTTCCCTTTATTAGGGATCTTTCTTTTTATGCACAGCTTTGAATTACTTTCTAGTGTCTTTTCCCTTCTATTTATAGAACTCCCATTAGTATTTTTTGTAGGGCAGCTCTGGTGGATATGAACTCTCTCTGGTTCTGTTTATCTGGGATTGTTTTAATTTCACCCTTGTTCTTGAAGGATAGTTTCTCTGGGTATAGTATTCTTGTATGACTTTTTTTTTTTCTTTCTGTACTTTAAATATTTCATTCCATTCTTCTGGCCTCCAATGTTCCTGAGGAAAAATCAGCACTTAGTTTTATTGGGGATCCTTTGTATGTGGCTGTTTGCTTGTCTCTCACTGTTTCAGGATTCTCTATCTTTACTTTTTGAGAGCCTAATTATGATGTGTGTCTTGATGCAGACCACTTTGAGTTTATCTTATTCAATGTTTAATATCTCTAACAAAAAAACAAGCAAACAAACCCATTGCCGTTGAGTTGATTCCCACTCATAGCAACCCTATAGAACAAAGTGGAGCTACCCCACATGGTTTCCAAGGAGCGGCTGGTGGATTTGAACTGCCAGCCTTTCGGTTAGCAGCCATAGCTCTTAACTACTTTGCCACCGGGGCTCCTAATCTCTAAAGCATTAAAAAAAATCAATGTTTTCATCTGTTGGATAACATAGAATGTAAGATGTTATGGGACTTAAAAATACTTGGATTTAAATCCTAGATCTACTTCCTCTCTGTACTCTTAAACTCTTTTAACCTAAATTTCCTCCCCAGCCCTCAACACACACACACACACACACACACAAAGGAAGATAATGCTACATACTTTAATGATATCTTCTTGAGGATTTAAATCAATTGTTTGTAAAGTATTTAACATAATCCCTGCACACGGTAAACACTCATTAAATTGTATTTTTGTAACAGTCTTTGTTATTTAGATGATGGTGTAAGCAGTGACATCATTGGTCATGTATCATGTTTATTTCAGTATGACATGAAGAAATTTAGCAAACAGAGAATAGGAAGAAATGCTCTTTTGGCAGAGAAAAGACGGTTTAATGGTGAATGCCAAGGGAAAAGAGCAGTAGTTGTAACGGTCACTTTGGCAAATGAATTGTAGTTGTTTTTCTTTTTTCTGTTTTTTCAAGGTAAAGGCAACATGAGCTCTCTGGGCGCTCTCACTCTCCCTGGAAGATTTCATCTTTTCTATGGTTTTACCGATCACTTATACACTGATTAGACACAAGTATCCTAATATCATTCCTGAGTTCCTTGCTCATATATTTGGATATCTATTAGATGTCCTTACATTGTCTACTCCACAGATTCGTCAGTTTAACGTTTCCAACCCAGATCCCTTCTCGCTGTTAAAGAAAAACTACAGGTGGTCCCAGACTTATGTCAGAGTTCCATTCCAACAACTCTCTCATGAGTCCATTCTGACATCTTTGAACAGCTACAGGTGAACATCTGAGAATGATAACATCAGTAAATTACATGCTGCAACACTGTATGTGCACTGCAACATTGTATGTAAGCTGCAACATTGTGTGTAGTACATATTACTAATGATAAGATGTACAAAAAAAAAAAGATGGTCATAAGTGCAGTTTGTTGTAACTTGAATATGTTGTAAGTTGGGGACTACCTGTACCTGCTTCTCTTTCAGTGCTAACTGTCCAAAGGACCAGACTACATTTTAGAAATCATCCTTTACTCGTCCGTTCCCTAATCCCATCATATCTGACTGGGAAACAGACTCTGTGCTCTTGGCCGACTCCTTGCACCCGCCATCACAATGTTCCTCTACTATCACTGCTATCTCTTTGCTTTTGTCTCAAAGACTCTTTCTAGGTTCTGCCTCCTGACTTGGCCAGATCATCTTCTCTATTCCCAGAGTTTAGACAGTTCACTTGGTACTATGGTTGCTCATCAACTTTTGCTTTAAACATGACATTTTGAACCTTCCTTTATGTAACAATATAATTTGTTTTGTTTTGTTTTCCTCACTGCAGAAGGCATTTTCCATGTTTCTATCTCATAAAATTTGTCAAGTCTTAATTCTAACTTCAGAGCTCTTTGCCTAGGGCACTGCGTGGGTTGTGAATAGGAAGCGATAGTTAAAGACTTTTTAAAGCTTTTTAAAAACTGATGGGCTGAAAGAATTTGCAGACAACTCGAAGTTATCTTTACCCAGACTTTGGTGGGGAAA
This sequence comes from Trichechus manatus latirostris, assembly GCF_000243295.1. NCBI lineage: Eukaryota > Metazoa > Chordata > Mammalia > Sirenia > Trichechidae > Trichechus > Trichechus manatus. The sequence continues at coordinate 6,598,184 of NW_004444019.1, forward strand.
AGAAAGCCTGAGCTGAGAGAAGTAGAAATTGGCCAATCTGGAAAGGCTGAGATTCCTGAAGGTGGTGGTCCTGGGGATGTTCTCTATGCCTGTGGACACAAGCCCACATCAGCAAACAATGTCCACATTGGAGCTTGCTGTCAGAAATCTGTAGAGACTGTACATGATGACTTCCACACTAAGGAACAGATTGAAAGGTCAGTGTGGGCAAGTTTGTGGGTAGTGTAGTGTGATTGGCATTTATGCTAGTCGTTAGCATGATTTGCCAAATATATATGGTTCTTTTTCTGGGTACATGGTAGAATTTACTTTATTACCCTTTGGAATTTAGATGTGGCCTTGATACTTGCTTTGTCCAACGTCAAATGTGAAAGAAAATATTATGTTCCTTTATAATAAAAGCTTTGAGAACTAATGAGGGACTCATGACATTCTTTCTTTCCCTCTGTATGGTGCCTGGAAATATTCCATCAGCCTGGGTCCGAGAGTATCTATGATGAAGATCTGGCCTGAAGTGGACATGTAGCACAACCAAGAAAAAACTATGGAGATTCTGGATTTTGTTTCTTCCACAGCATAGCCTAGACAAATCTGATGAATAAAATAGCTTTGAGTCCACTACAAGCAGTCTCCTGAACACCTGAAGACCATTTCTTGTCATAGTGTAGGGTAGCAGAAGAATCCAAGGAAGTAATGGCGCCACTACATATTAAGAACCTGGCCCTTTCCCTAAATTTTTGGTAAAATATGGGATCTTCTATAGGAGAGGATTCTCCAATAGTACCTAACATTGAAATTCTTATATCAGGAGAGACCTTGATGCCGTTTTAGTATGAAACAGATTTTAGTTTGTGCACTAAGATTCCTGCCTGCTAAACATGCTTTGTTTCTTGAAATCTCTGTAGCCAGCACACCAGGTCTGCTTCATCAGCTGTGACATTTACCCCTGACTTGTAAGATCAAAACATGAGCTAACGCTCTACTTCCTGCTCCCTGAGAGGACTATCAGCATTGATTTTGTAAGCAATAATATTAATAATAAATAATTAATAATAATAACATCTCTAATTTATTGTATTTAAAATGTATCAAGCAATATGTTAAGCATTTTATATGGATTATCACATTTAATCCTCTCAATAAATCTATGAAGGAGTTATTACCTTCATTTAGGAATGTGGAAATGAGAAAGGTTAAAAATTATCCCCGAGTCATACAGCTGGTAGGTGGCAGATCCAGAACTCCGGCCCAGGTATGCTTGATGCCAACGCCATTGCTCTGTACAACCCTCATTAATCATCTCTCACCTGGATTAATGGAGCAATTGTCTAACTTCTGTCTCTGCTTCTTTTCTGGTTTTCTTCTTTGCCTCGCTCCCATTCTAGTTAGACTGATGAATAAGTAATGCACATCTGACCTTGCAAATTCTTGTTCTAAAAAACTGTGCTGGCTCCCAGTTGCCTCTTATATAAAATTTACAGTCTTCATATGACAAGATCCCAGTTTATTTCTCCAGTATAATCTTCAACTTTCCTATCTTTCTAATCTATGCTCTTCTAATGCTAAACTACATTTGCTCTATTAATGTGCTGATAGCCATCTTGCTTTATGCAGTCTCTTCCATATGCAGCACCTCCAGGGGAAGACCCAGTACTTTTTCACCTAAATCACCTGCTCCATGGAGACTTTTGTGATATTCCAATATGGGTTAGACGTTCCTGTTCTCCCATAGTTATTTATGAAGTGCTCTATTGTCGTATGCATAATGTGATGCTTTAAGTACATGGGCCCTGGAATCAGAAAGACATGGGTTTGAATATCAACTATGCCACTCTCCAGCTGAATTTTGTTAGTCAAGTTATTTAACCTCTCAAAAGTTTGTTGTTAATAAAAAATAATATAATGTAGAGCTTCCTGCGTAGATCTGTATTTTTATTATGTTTTATCTGGGAATTATATTAAAATAGTAAGTTTAGCACAGTGTCTGGCATATAGTCAGAATTCAGTAAAATATTAGTTGATATTCTTATTTTACTGACCACATTTTAATATGATTATCTAAATATTAATTTGTGAACTCCTTAATGTCAGAAAATATTTAATTTTCTTCTTTCTAGACCCACTGCCTAATGTAGTAGGTCCCAGTAAATATTTACTGATTGAATGACTAATGGATAAAAAAGTAGGAGGATGACATTTAAGATGCTTACGCTCAAAGGAATCAACATACGTTTAGGACCCCTTAGGGTGCTAGAAAATGGCATTGAATGTAGAGTTGAACAAGCGGAGAGTGTATTCTACTCGCGAATGTGTATAAACAGAGAAAGGGAAAATAGAGGAATGCTGAGATAAAGAAAGGACTCCTAGATTGTTCCAGTATGCCCAGTGAAGTAAGAACTCTATCCTAACTGATACTGCGAAGGAGAATTTGGAAGCTTATGGGCTGAAGAGATTTGGACTAGTTTCTAAGAGCAACGAGCCAAGGAGTCAATGAGGGAGAAATATCAGGCATGCTGAGCAGTGATCAGGGCCAAGTTGTGGTTGGTTGGTATAAACTTTAAGAAGGCCAGGTCTGCTTGGCTAACTTTCTTTCTCTAGCATGGATGCAGGCATGGAGACGGTGGCCTTCATGACGAATCCTGTGAAGGAGATCATCAAGGGCAATACAAAACGGGAAGAAATTGGCAGAGTATAGAATTTTAATGTGATGTTTTGCACTGGACCAATCAAGTTCAAAAGTGTTAGCACATATTATTTTGTATAAATATTTGTTGAAATTTTTTAATGGTATGAATGACAGATATGTTATATTTGGGGAATTTATTTTGAAGGTCCAGCTCAAAAGCACTAATAGGGTATTACTTTCAAAACCTAATACTTCTCCTGGGAAGAAAGTATTTTGTGTTTGAGTCACAAAATTCCCAGATTCTACTTTCCAAAATGTACTCAGAACAAGATTACTAGAAATAAGTAAATGACTCTACAACTAATGTCAAACTGCCTTCCCATGTTGAACTATATTGAAGGAATATTGAATTTAGAGGGTTAGATGTTTGTGATGAAATGAGTCATCACTTGAATTTTTCTTTAAAAATCACTATAACCACAATAGGGATAATGAATTCAAGTTAATTTAGAGAATTAACCTATACAAACATAATCTACTTTGATATGATAAAAACTAACAGGCACTACAATAAATTAATATAGACACATGTTGTGTTTTTTTTTTTTTTTTTTTTGTTCTGACTTCACTTTGACTCACATAGGTCTTTAATGGCATGATGGGAAACGGAGATGGAGGAGAAGATGAAAAAGAAGAAAGAATAGATAAGGAAAGGAAGCAGCGTAAGTAAAACCTGGAGTTTGGGATGTTTATCTTTCCAGATAGAAGGAGAAAAAAAGAACTGACTTTCTTTTGGACTATTTATTTTGATTCTTCCAAACTCATTAGTGTCTCTGTATTTACCATAGGATGGTATATCAGAAACAGATCACAAGGAAAAGCAACTAGGTGAATGGATGGTCTGGTTTGGGTGCTTAAACACTGTAGATCACTTAATTCTTCCTCTGCTTGAATAGTCACAGCCAACAAAAAGTACAGTTTATTCCAGTGTGGTTTCAGAAAGTGTGGGTGCATTAAAAAAATTATACAGAGCCCACTGGTTCGATAGCAGTACTGTAAATATATATTATAGCATGTAACATGTCCTTTTTTGTTTGTGCCCATAAAATGTCTCTTTACATGTACTTGCAAATTATACAAAAGTGAAATCTGACAATTTTTTTCCCATAAGAAAATATTCCAAGTTTAGAATTGTTTCTCTACATTGACTCTACTTTGACTGTGCCTCTCCAGTGAACCAGGAAGCAAGTACAACTCCTTTCCTAAGTACCATTAAACCCATCTACCCCAGAGAAAGAAAACATGGGAAATATGTGACATTTTGGTAATTTTTAACCAAAAGGTCAGCTAGCCTTACAGTGGAATTGAATGTAAGAATTCCAAAATAAAATATATGATCCATCCAAAACATTTATTTGTGTCAAGCAATGGGATTGGGGAAACTGGATCAAACTTCTTAAGTCTGGGAGGATTCTTCATATGGACTTGCCCTCTCTCTACATCTTTGTGCATCTCCCCAGTCTTCTCTAGCCTTCCTTCCATAGACCATCTTCAAGCCCATCCCCACTCACCCTGCACATTTGGTGTATTTACCATCTCCATTGAAAACTACACTCCATCCCTAATGCAGAATGCACCCTTATTCCTTGTGGCTTGTAGACAGTGTGCCACCGGATTCAGGCAGATGTTAACAGAGGTTTTCCTTTTTCCTAGAAACAGGTCTAGGTTGAGCTCTGAAATATAAACTATTTTAAAATTTCTGAAGGCAAAAGAGGCTATGCAATGAAAGCATATATGAAAAAGGCCAGTCCAGTCTGTGGGGTTAGAGACACTTACTGAAGACTTTTTTTTTTTTTGAGATGAGATCTGAACATGATGCCACAACCATAGCAGAGAATGAGTACAAAAGGGAAGCAAGAAGAAAGGAGGAGGAGGGGCACAAAAAGTAGTATTTTGACTTTCTGACCCTCTTTAAATATCATATCCCTGCAATTAAGATATACAGGGGATATTATTATTTTTATTTGCTGGATATTGATATCTATGGACAGAAACAAATGGAAATTCTGGGAATTCGTCTAACATTATTACCTTTTAACAAAATATTTCATATACGTACTCATATTTTGTAGCATAATTTGGCTTTGCCTTTCTTCAAAACAAATATAATAACAAGTTAGGAAGAGAAAATGAATATTAAAGAAAACTGAAATGCTTCAAGATGTAGTAACAAAGAAAATAATATTCTCTGTGTATTTTGTAGATGAATTAAATATATTGGTTTGAATTGCAATGTATTTCCCCAAATGTCATGACTATTATAGTGGATATAATTCTTTTCCCTGGAATTATATATGAATTTGATGATATTTTTATTTGTATTGGCTGATAGATGGCGGAGAGAACACGTCTTACTATGCATATAATCTTTCAATAATGAGAGAGAAAGGGGAGGAAAGGCTTATTCACTATAATTAATTTGGCTAGCTATATATAAACACAATCTCGTTTCTTGTTTTTCTTACTAAACCTAGTCTGTGTCCATATGCTAGGTTAGCAGGGAGTGCTCCAAAGGAAGAGTTCACAGCTCTCTCACCCAAAATATCACACACACACACACATACACACACACACACGCTCACAGAGCTATCTAATAATCCTATGGTCTTACTTACTGGAAAGGAATGGCCTATGCTTCGGTTGCCATATGGGAAGATAGCATGCCCCGGTATTATACTGCCATTGTTTTTTCATTTTGTGACACAGTATTGCTTTGAATACTAGCCCTATTGCAAACTCCATCCTTTACTGTGATCAAGTCTTTGATTGTCCAGATCCTTGCCCAGGCAGCAGTGGCTGTTCACGGAAGGGCAGTCCTACTTTTTCCTCCCACTGCAATCACTGTATACTCACATACAAGGTGTATTGTGAAGGCTAGTCACTTTCAAATCACCAAAAATTTTTAGGGTGTTTACTATATTATTTACTCCAACTAACCAGTAAAAGATAAGCTAATGGAAAGTGTATATTTCCTGCAAAACTTACATAAACCATGAAGTTGACTCCTACTCATAGCAACCCTAAAAGACAGAGTAGAACTGCCCCATAGGGTTTCCAAGGCTATAATCTTTATGGAAGCAGACGGCCACATCTTTCTCCCACAGAGCAGCTGGTGGATTCAAATGGCCAACCTTTCGGTTAGCAGCCAAACACTTAACCACTGTGCCACTGCAGTTCGAATCAAACAGGAAAACCTATGGGGCATTTCTGCTCTGTCCTATGTGGTCGCTATGAGTCAGAATCCACTTGACGGAAATAGGTTTGGGTTTAGTTTTAAAACAAAGATGGTGTTAGTGATGAAAATCAATAGAAGGGAAGTGTTCAGCATTTTTTCTGGTAGTGTTCCATTAATTCAGTAATACCTCTAAAATACTCTTTGTGTGTAAATCAATTTCCTAGATCCTGGAGGAAAAAAACTGATATGATATAGACCTGGCCTTGCAAAGCACTCAATCTGGTAGAGAATACAGATATGTTAATCTCATATACGTTTTTCAGTGTCATTATAAAGACAATGATAAAATACTGTGGAGTAAAAGGAACACAACAACTAATTCGGAAAGTGGCTTTCAACCAAATAATGCCAACTCATTTACATTTTGAAAGGTAATGGTGAAGAGGGTCCTGGTGGCACAGTGATTAAAGCAATTGACTGCTAACCAAAAGGTCAGCAGTTCAAAACTACCAGCAGCTCCATGGGAGAAAGATGTGGTAGTCTGCTTCCATAGAGATTTATAGTCTTGGAAACCCTATGGGGTCACTATGAGTCAGAATCAATTCAACTGCCTTGGGTAATGGTGAAGAAATAGGGGAAAAAATCACCTCATCTTGGGGAGAAAAGTTGCACTATGGCAAGACCTGCTACCAGCGAGTAGCAAACAAGGGAAAGCTATTTGTCTGTGTGAAAACTGACAGGAATTGCTCAATTACATGGAAGGAATGAGGGAGAGAAAGACATTAGTTTGAGGTATTCTCAGGAATTCCACATGGAAGAGTAGACTATTGATACGTAATGAGGGCTATTTTAAAAACGTGTATGTCATGTTCTCTTTGTATTTGCCCCAGTAATTAACCTTTGACCTATACCATCATAGAAATCCATGAAATGAAGTAGACTTGGAGTTGTTGCTGAAGGAATACAAAATAAATTGCTATTTAGATTATGCAAACCATGCTGTCTTAATAGGAAAATTTCCACATCGATTTTCTTCTCTATCCAATCTGGTAATTTCAATAGTCCATTTAGGCAGTATTCTGTATCTTTTTTTTTTTTTTTACATTTATATACACAATTTTTTTAAAGGAGCACAGTACTCATGGGTGATAGTCTTTATTTTGTGAGCCAGTCTGTTATTTAACTAACAGGTGACCTCAGGGTTTAAAGACTATCTCAGGGCAATAGTCTTAGAGAGTCCTTCAGTCTCAAACAGTCCAGTAAGTCTGGGTTTTTTATGAATTTGAGGTTCTGTTCCACATTTTTCTCCCATTCTATCTGGATCCATCTATTGTGGCCCTGATCAGATGGCCCAAGCACCATCAAGTTCTTCTGGTCTCACGGTAAATGAGGCCATGGTTCATATAGTCTATTTGTTCTGTACACTAGTTTCTTCTTTGAGTCTTTGGTAATAACAAGTTACTTTACATGGGCTCCCTGACTTCTTCCCCTCATGGTGCCTGATTTACCCTCGCACAAATCTGTTGGAGCAGAGGCCATGTAGAGATGAGCCTGAAGCCATCTAGAACATTCCAGCCCAGTTCTGTATCTTTTTGATAAAAAAATTTTGTTTACTGCCGAATCTCTATCATCTGGCCAGTGCATGGAACAGAATTAACATTTAGTACTTTTTGTACTGCGATATGCAGATGATACAAACATGCTTCCTGAAAGTGAAGAGGACTTGAAGCACTTATTGATGAAGATCAAAGACTAAAGCCTTCAGTATGGATTACACCTCAACATAAAGGAAACAAAAATACTCACAACTGGACCAATAAGTAATATCATGATAAATGGCGAAAAGATTGACACTGTCAAGAATTTCATTCTACTTGGATCTACAATCAACGTCTGTGGAAGCAGGAGTCAGGAAATCAATGTATTGCATTGGTCAAATCTGCTGCAAAGACCTCTTTAAAGTGTTAAAAAGCAAAGATATCACTTTGAGGACTGAGGTGTGCCTGACCCAAGCCATGATATTTTCAGTCTCCTCTTATGTACACAAAAGCTGGACAATGAGTAAGTAAGACTGAAGAAGAATTGATGACTTTGAATTACGGTGTTGGTGAAGAATATTGAATATACCATTACAGAAGAATGAACAAACCTGTCTTGGAAGAAATACAGCCAGAGTGCTCCTTGGAAGCTAGGATGGTGAGACTTCGTCTCATGTATGTTGGACATGTTATCAGGCTATCCCTAGAAAAGGACATCATGCTTGGTAAAGTAGAGGGTCAGCAAAAAAGAGGGAGACCCTCAACAAAATGGATTGACCCAGTGGCTACATCAATGGGCTCAAACATAACAACGATTGTGAGGATGGTGCAGGATGGGGCAGTGTTTCATTCTGTTGTACATAGGCTCACCATGAGTCAGAACCGACTCAGCACTGACTCAGCAGCACCTAACAACATCTTTTTGTATAACTGAATGATAAAAGGTTGTACTACAAAAAGAGAACTTCAAGTCAAAGGCTGTAATGGGACATTAATCTTCAAAAGAAAGCCATTTTGGCTACAGTAAGTTCAGGGAAAGTGGAAATTGATAAGGTTAAGGAGTTAACCAGGGATCAGATCTTGAAGGGTCTTGCAGGGCATGGTAAAATTTTTGGATTTTATTCTAAGAGGAATAGGAAGCTTTTGTAGGATTTTGCACAGTGGTTGAGATACGATATTATTATATTTTTAAAAGCTTATTCTGTCTTTTCTGTTGAGATTATACTATAAAGGTTAGAGTAGAAGCAGAAAGAAGAATTAAAAGGCTATTTAGTTTCCCTGGCTAGGCAGAAGGTGGTTATGATCGAGGTCATGAGCGGTGGTTTCATTCTGAAGTTAAACTAAGTAGACATTGTTAACTAATTGTTTGCAGAGTGTCAGGGAAAGACAAAATCAAAAATGACTCCTGAGTAACAAATTACAACAAACTCAGCTACTTAAAAAACACACATTTATTAACTCAGTTCCTGTGGATCAAGAGTCTGGGCTGGGCTTATCTGAATCTTCTGTTTAGGGTCTCACAAGGCTGCAATCAAGGTGTCAGTCAGGCTACATTCTCTTCTGGAGGCTCTACTGGTAAAGAATTCACTTCCAAACTCACTCAAGTTATTGGCGGAATTCATTTTGTTATGATTGTTAAGACTGAGAGCCCCAGTTTCTTGTTCACTGTGGGATAGAAGTACTCCTCAGTTCTTAGAGGCCACCCTCAGCTCCTTGCCATTAGGGCCCCCAATGGTCGCTTACTTCTTCAAAGATAACAAGAGTCTCTAGAAAGAGTCAGCTAGCAAGACTATATAACATAATCAAAGGAATGATATCTTGTCACATTTGCCTTATTCTATTAGTTAGTAGCAAGTCACAGGTCCCATCCACATCCTGGCAAAAGGAAATATTTAAGGGCATGAATACTAGAAGTTGAGGAACATGATGTACCATACTTGAATCTGTGCCCCATAGATGGAAAGTGACTGTATTCCTATGTTATGCAGCTGATCTGACCCTGCAACCAACTACTTTAGAACTTCTTGTTAAGCAAGATAATAAGTCCTCACTCTTTAAAGCCAGTTTTGTTAAGAAGTTCTGCTACTTCCAGCCAAAAACATCCTATCTGACATAGCGACAAGAAAGATTAAGAACTTCTTACTTGAGGGTTTCTATTTTCTCTTTGAATTAGAGAAGGATGATATATTTAGACCTTACTGTGAGTGAAGGTTTAACATAGCTGCTATAGGAAGTCGGAAAGGGAGATGATTCGGATCACATAGAAGAAATTGCAGGTAGTGTTTAGGGACCAGGTGAGATTAGAAAGTCTGAATATTTAATCACACAAATTGACAAACTGAATTTTTCCCCACTCTGCTCAACAGCCTGGATATTGGAGTGGAAAAAGTAAACAGCTAATTGGCCAAGTGAGAGCTAATGAAGAGAGGAGATGTGGGAGGTGAAGGTATTTAGAAGAGAATGGCTGAATTGATGACTGACATACTCTAACTAAACGGAAAAAGAAGATTGAGAGAATTGTCCTCGTAAACTAGGAAAATATAAGGTAATCAGAGACAGGCTGTCTTGATGCAGTCAGAAAACAGAAGTAAAAGGAAGAAAGGAATGAGCAATTTAAAGAAAGATGGCTATAGCTAGGGAGTAGAATATAAGACACCAGAAGTGAAAATGTGGTAGCAAAAACCAAGTCCAGAGTGTAGAAAGATGTGAGAGTGACTCAAGTGGACCGGGAAAAAGGGTCTTAGAAGTTGAAAGCAAAGAAATGGGAGGTGAGGAAGCCATAAATTTTGCCCACATGGACCATTAGCTTAAAGCATAGGGTAAAACTGCTAACCAGGGTCAGAGGTTTCAAGGAGGGTAGATGTGGAAGTGGGGTGTTGAAAAGTGATAGGTAGATGACAGAAATGAGGAGAAGATAAAGGTGATAAAGCCGGATGTCATGAGCCCAAAGTAGAATATGCCTATTAACATGAGCTTGGGGTTGTAATGGTTTAGACGCAGCAGCAAAGAAGTAAAAGAATAGTAATGTAGCTTCCAGATCCTGCATTCCATGGACTTTGAGAAATAAAGAAGACCACTCTTAAGAAGATTGAAGGTGAAGCCATCGTCTTAAAAAGAGCCAGTTGTTAGTGAAGGCCAAATGAAGAGACAGCATCCTGTAACATGATACCAGATATTGTTTACACGAGATTTCGTTTCCTGGGTAAAGAAAGTCCTAAGGTCTGGGTGAAGTTGGAGGATGGGTCTGTGCAGGAGAACACTAAAACGTATGCGAATGACAATATCAACGAGAACACATTATCTACCACTACCAAATTTATCAGATTTGTTGCTTTTAGCAAAATGAGGCTTCCAGCAGATGTCCAGATATTGGAAGTCCCATATTACCACTATATCTTGCTTTTGTGACAGTTTCATGATCTGTGTTAGAGGAGCATCTGTTGGGCTGAGTGAGCTGTCATCTACTTCCACAGAAACATCAATTATGGTTTTTCTTCCTTTTATCCTCACCCAAATGTTCTCTGCTGTGATCCACCCTCAGATCCATGGATCCCCATTCAGTCGCACACCTCCTTGGCATGTGGAGATACTCCTCCACCACTTCTGTTCCATCTGTTTTTTAATTTTTTTTAAGAAATCAATTTTAACAATCTCATCCTTAAAATTTTCAGTGATATATAAGAAATGATATTTACTGCTTGTGTTAAAATGTTTCTTTCTATATAATCTGTTCTCAGTATTTTTATATCCACATCTGAGGGCCTTAGCATGTTATTTCCTAATGAGATTCTCTGATGCTTTATATGACATACTAGAAATTAGCTCTTCTACCACTGTTCCCGTTATTTCCTTTCTATTTCTTGTCTTTTATTTTCCATAATATTCTATTTTTCATGGCATTTTTTTCAAGTCAAACTTTCAAATTTTTTAAGTGTTTTCTGTACAGATTGGCTTAGCATCTGACAAATTTATTTTTCTTAGTTCTCAGGATGTGTCCTCTTTCATGCTTCCTAGAGCACTATTATTAGATGCTATGATTATTAAAGTTGCTTTGATTCAAAGCCCTTTTAGCATATAAGTTTATATATAAGGAGCTAAAACATCTTTGATCATATGAACTCCAGTCATCACCAAGTGTGCTGGCTCCTGGGCTCCCAACAAACCTTTCTGCTCTGGATACTGCCCTTTGCACATAACTTAGTCAAGCTTTTATGGGCTCAACTCAAGGTGGCCAATCAGATTGTCCTCCTGTGAATTTGAAACATAAATGAGAAATACAGGCTGGTGGTAGATGAGGCAAATTTATGACAAAGTCTTGGCTATAACAACTAGGAATTCCTTGCTCCTATAGCTGTTTTAAATGGTAGTGCAGTGGTTAAGCACTCAGCTGCTAACCAAAAGATTGGCAGTTTGAACCCACTAGCCACTCCATGGGAGAAAGATGTGGAAGCCTGCTTCCATAAAGATTTATGACCTTGGAAACACTATGGGGCAGTTCTACTCTGTCCTGTAGGGTCACTACAAGTCAGAATCAATTTGATTACATTGGGTTTGGTTTTGGGTTTTGGGTAGCTGTTCTGGTACCTCCTCTTGTAGAAGCCTTGTTGCTCACTTCTTCCTTTGCCTTTTGAGTACCAGCAGCCTTGTAATAAATCTCCTTTGTACTTAAGTAGGTCAAGGTCCATTGCTTTCTGTTGTGTGTACCCAAAATAACCTTAACAGATAAACTTGTTAGTACTACACAAAAAACTGTTCTGTGTCCAAGGACAGAACATTTAAACTTAGCCAGACTTCTTCAAAATCTGTGTAATGAATAAAAGTTGATTCTGAGCCAGAAAATATAGGTGAATCAGTGAAAGTCCATTATCTCTCCTGGAAAAGCAAAGAAAAATGTACAAATCATTCTAAAAGTGGATTATAACTTAAAAATATACTTCAAATATGTTATGTGCATGAGTTGTGATTATAAAAGTTATGCTTCATTTCTTAAATGTGTCATAGAAGTGATTTCATTGCTCGTTACATCATATGTTTATCATTTATGAGCAAAATTTTTATATGCTGCATTTCTGTGACAATTCCTTTTTTGTGCAATTTACTAAGAAAAAAAAAATGAAGGGACATAAGATTAGTCCATCTCTTATATTTACTCCAGTACTCTCCATAAAATAAAATGAAGGTAGTTGAAGAAGGCAATTACAAGATTTAGTTTTCTCTCCAAGAAGCTCAAAGTACTTCCCCATGAGAGTTGTGGGAAGCAGCTATTTTATAACCAAAGAAATTAATGCAGAAATGCCACATGCTGTGTTAACTCTAAGAGCAGGATTAGGAATCACAACGTCAGAGTTTATGAAATGTTGTTAGCCCATTAAATTATGCTGGGCCCATCCCAGTGCTTATACAGTTACCTCCTCTTAACTGCGCTTCCTGGGAAGCAATGAACTAAATGGCTAAACATTTTATGAACCTTCTGGTTTAAGGCGAAAGAAATCATTTAATGCCAATTAACTTCATTCATGGACCGACCCCCGTCTTTGCAATTCTCTGTGATAGCGTGTGGATCGTTGTTAAGATGTCACATGCATAATGATTAGGCAAAACCATTTTAGAAGTCACAGTCACCTTTTTTAGCCTTGTATTAAATGTCCTGGTGTGGCTTTCTCTGTGTCTCTGTCTTGTCTTTCAATGTCACCTGCCTTTGATTTTCTACAATTACCATCCATTCAGCCAAACTGATTTATTCCCCATGAGGGGAGCATTACTTTGTTCTTTCTCACTTTCTTTCTTTACATTTCTTCTTAAAAAAAAAAAAAAAAAAAAAAGACATGCCACTTCTCCTGACAAAGTGCCTTCTCTTTCATCTAATTCTACCCAAATCCTACTTATCCTACCTTCTCCATGTAGCCTTCCCTGGAACTTCAAATTAAGTGATCTGTCTCATTTTTAAATTCATCAGTGTCTGTGTTATGCTGTCGTTCTTGTTAGTTACCATCCAGTTGATTCCAATTTATGGCAACCCCACATGTTCAAGGTAGAACTGCTTCATAGGGTTTTCAAAGCTGTGGCCTTTCGGAAGCAGATCCCCAGGCCTGTCTTAGGAAATGATAGTACTGCTTTACTGTGTTACTTACTGTTCCCTTGCACATTTACTTGACCCTCTTATAAAGCTCCTTCTCCAAGAAATTAAAATCTTTCAAGTTGCTGTAGAGTCGGCTCTGACTCATGGCAACCCCCACGTACAACAGAATGAGACATTGCCTGGTGCTGCACCATCTTCATGATTATTGATATGCTCAAGTCTGTCGCTGCCTCCCCTGTGTATTTTGAGAGGCTCCCAACCTCGGGGCTCATCTTCCAGCACTATGCTAGAAAATATTCTGTTGTGATCCTGAAGGTTTTCACTGCTCAATTTTTAGAAGTAGATCACCAGCCCTTTCTTACTAGTCTGTCTTAGTCTGTAAGTTCCACTGAAACCTGTCAATCATGGGTGACCCTGCTGGTATTTGAAATACAGATGACACAGCTTCCAGCATCATAGCAACACACAAACCACCACAATACAACAAACTGACAGGAATGTTTATGAAACGGAAAGCCCTTATTAGATGCTTTAGAAATGGATAGTGCAGGTTTGTTGATTTAATTGTCAAACATGCTTAAGTGTATTTGAGGGCACCTGATGATTTCGAAAGTAACGAAAATTTTAAAAGTGTCTAATTTGTACCTATTAATAAGTGGTAGAATTAAATATTCCTCTATTTTTGAAATGAAGAATGGCTCACAGTAAACATGATTTCAGTTTCTAATTTCTTAACACCAAATAAGAGACCATTAGATAGCAATTTAATGTGTATATAATGGGCTAAATAGCACAATCACCAGAAATCTAAAGCACAATAGAAACTAGGTTAGTATTAATCTTGATTGTGTCACGGTCTTAAAAAAAATACCATTTTTGTTGTTTGAGCATTTTACTCTATTTTCTATTCAGCCATTGGCTTCTGTATGAATAGCCAAGAGCTACCCACAACCCTACTTTAAAATCATATTCTTCATGCTTGCTGCTTTGATCAAACTCATCCACAATTTTGGTTACCTATTGCCTACCTAATTGCATAGTTGATAGCTGATTGAGTTCATGATTTGTACCTTTTGTAGACAAGCACTTTTTCCAGTGTGCCATAGACCGTCTAATTTTTCTGAGATCTTTCTACATCTCACCTTATTCTTTTACTCGAAGTCCTACATATTCAGTCAAACAAATATCTCTTGGGCTCTTGCTAGCAGTAGGATACTGGACTAGCTGCTGCCAGTGAATCTACGGCTTGTGTCAAAACATTTAAGAAGTCATAGAATGTTAATCGTTTGATCGAGCTATTCCATTCTAGGATTTTATCCCAAGGAAACAGTCAGAATTAAGCAATAATATTCATGCACAATGATATTTATTATACCATTATTTGAAATGCCAAAATAGTCTAAATCAAAATATGGAAAATAAATATTGTATATTCATGAACATGCAACAATACTTCAGTATGAAAGGATGTTTTGAAGTGATATTTTATGACACACAGAAACAAAAACTGCATATGGCATGATTTGTTCCTTTATTCAAACATATTTATGATCACCTACATCAGACATAATTCTAGGAACTGTTTAAAAAGTTATAAACAAATAAGTCCTTGCCCTTGTGAAGCTTACGTATTTGTGGGGAAAATAGATAATAAAGAGATAAGCAAATAAATATTTTATAAAGTGTCAGGTATGACAGACAGAATAAGGGGGACCCTGACTCAAGTGCTATTTTTAAGGATGCCCAAAGAAGATACAATCAGTCAAGTGAAAACCTGGGAAAGAGCAGTTCAAACAATGCAAATATTAAAGCCTTGAGATTGGAATATGATTGGTATTGAATACAGTTGGCATTCAAAATGAATAAATGAGTGAATGAATGAATTCTTTCAGCTGACTGTTCCCAGTTGCTGAAGTTTTACTGATCAGTTCTGTAGAAGCACGCACTATGAATTTGGTTGGCCTTAGGTTTGTAATAATTAACAGAGTGCCTATTATTTAGCTAGTACTTTTTCCATCTTATTTGAAATTCTTATCTCAAATCTAAAATTTAGGCATTACACCTTCCCCTGTAACTGATAAGGGAAATGAAAAGCCAAAAGTTAAGATTTTTGCTCACGATTGTATAAATCTGGGATTCAAATATAGGCCATATTCCAAACTCTTTCTGCTTCCTCCCCCTGATGTCCATGACCAATGAAGGTGCAAGCAGTCACATAACTCATAAAACAAAAAGTAAGAGCTATGCCAGGTACAAACTGCTAACAGAAAACTGAAATAGTATACATGAGCTTTCTAGAATGCAAAATATGTTAAATTTCTGATGTACTTAACTACTTCTGCTGAGGTTAGCAAAAGTATGTAATGTCAAATATGATTTTTTAATGCAAATATCTAAAAATATACTCTATTTCCTAAAACTGTCAACAGGAATTGGTTACTGCTCACATTAACCTGGAATTTCCCTAGTAGGAAATTCAATATTTTTTAAATTTAGAAACATCCCACTTTGCAGTTCTAACTGTAGATTAAGACAATGTTTCAGAAGTTTACATTTAACACCAAATTTTACCTACTACCTACCTGCCATCAGTGGATGACCGTTTTCATTTAATTCTAATCAAACCAGTTGGAACTTACGTAGCTCTCTCCTGATAATCTTGCATATCTAAAGTCCTTTTGTTTGCTGGTAGAAAATCACCTTTTTTTCAGTTTATCTGCATTCTTCTTTGAATCTTTCCTTTTTACTGTTTCAAAGTAAGAAACGCCAGAATCCTGAAGAGTTACCTGACTCTTACCTGATGGTCTCAATCTGTCAGACAGAGCTTACTCTGAAAACCAGCCGTCTTTATCATTCCACTACACCCAAACCCTTCCCTTCTCACCTCTTGATCAATGAATATGTTTTGCATTGAAATAATTTATTTTATTAAACAAAGTTTGACAATATTATTACCCTGCCATTTAGAGTAGGGCCATTTATGTCAGTTAGACTCAGGTTGAAACACCAACTTCTGGTCTCATTATGTATGTTACATGATTCTCTAAGCCTTCGATTTGCAATAGTAAAATGGGAATAAAAATAATGTGAACCACATAAGGTTGTGTAAGAATTACACGTGTGTGTGTGTGTAAATGTATATGCATATATATATAAATATAAATGCATATATATATATATATACACACACACACATATTTGCAGTGTGATAGATCACTTTTGTGTATGGCTTTTCTAGCCATGATCTTGTAACTCCCACCCAGGCAACTGGGCAGGACTGTGCAAATAAGGTAATTGTAAGACATCAAGGGGATTGGTCAGTTTTGCCATCCCACTGGGCTTAAAACAAGCCATACCAGAGGACAAAAAGAGAAACCCACCACCACCAAAGAAGAACAGCCAGGAGCCAGCACGTCCTTTGGACCAGGGATCGCTGTGCAGAGAAACTTCTGAAAGCAGGAGACTTAGAGGGAGAGTGAGCTATAACCCTGAAGGTGGTGGGAAGCGGTGGCAGCAAAGACCTGGCATCAGGAGACGGTGTGGTGGGCTTCCTGGCCCACGGAGAAAGTTGAGTGCCTTTGGGCAGAAGCCTAGGGCCAGGGGGAGGCGTGCAAGGCTGGGAAGAGGCTGTCCTGATGGAAGAACTATATCCAGAGCATTCCTGAACCTGGATTGTAAATTATGACTTCCCTAATAAACTCCATAATCATCAGTATTGTCTGTGAGTTCCGTGAGGCCATTGTAATTAATTATCAAACCCAGCAGAAATGTAGAGAGTGCTGTGGGAGGGACGGTTATCATCAGAATTGGTAAAGATGTCAGAGAGAGGAGGCATGTCTGACCTCTGCTTCATAGGGAACAGTCTCGGGCTGTTGATCTTGTTCTCCTTTCCCCTGGTGAGGTCAGAGAAGGTCACATGCCGCCCCCATGCTGTTTTTATAATATTTAAAAAAGTATCTATCACATAAGGAAAGGTAATTATTATTGTAAACCAATTTCAGATATCTAGTTCCAGTTTGATTATTTGTAAAGGCTCTAACCTCTCCTTTTTTTTCCTGAAAATATTTAAACACATTTGAACAAATGTAAACATGCTTCATTAAAATTAGAGTTATAGAGTACATTTATACATTTCTGTTCTGCTGTATGCATGACTAAACATGCATTAAGAGTTCTTTGTTTTTATTAAATTATTTTGATATAAGAAAATTGATTTTATTTAATTAGAACACAAAACTGAATTTTAACATTAGAAAAACTGTGTTGACACGTTGGTTATAATCAGAAGACACCTGATTTAATGAAGAGACTTTAGAATTTGAAGGCAAGCATTTCTAGGTTTAACATATCTAGCTGGGGTATTCAATTTCCATGAACCTCAGTCTCCTAAAAAGAGGGTAAAACCTAACTCATGAATGTTTATGATGAATAATTAAAACAGTATGTTTACATCAGAAGCCATGTACTGGGCACAACACACAAGTAAATCTATATGTGTGTTGTATATTCACAAATATATATATTTCTTTTAGAAAAATGCAAACAGCTGTTACTTAAGGTGAAATTCCTCTATACTCATTTTTATGTAGTGCTGTTTAAATGTAAAATGGACAGAGTTTCATACTTCATAAAGTTAAATAGTATCAGTTTTGTTCAGATATACATTTTAATATATTACATTATATTCCTTCTGCATCTCAAATCAGATTGTCTTCTCCTTTCTGAATACAGGTAGTCCCTGCCTTACTACGTATTTGAGTTACAACAAACTGCACTTACAACTGTCTGGTTTTTCGTTTTTTTAGTTTTTTTAATACATCTCATAGTAATATGGACTACACACAGTGTTGCAACAAGTAATTTGCTGATGTTATCATTCTCGGATGTTCACTCACAGATGTTCAAAGATCGAATTTATAAAGATACTGATATAAAATACAATGATAATGAAAGCTAAAAAAAAGAGATATTCGACTTACGTCAGAACTGACTTATGACAGAGTTGTCGGAATGGAACCCCGAAGTAAGTTGGGGCCTACCTGTAATTAGTTCCCATGCCATAACAGTTCTAGTTTAAAGGATTTTATGCTTTCTGTTGAGGATCAGTTGAGATATTTGTCTTCTGTATATTTTTACTAAACATTCTAACTTATTTTCCTTAAGCGTACACATCATATAAAAACAAAAGATTAGAGTATTTCTGGGGGTGAAATACACAAATTGTTAGAAATGTAAATAATTGAACTATTTGCCTAATATATTTTCTGGGGGAAAAAAAAAGTTGCCTTTGAGTGATTCTGACTCAAGGTCGCTCCACGTGTTTTAGAGTAGAACCATGCTTCATAGGGTTTTCATGGTGTCACCTTTTAGAAGCAGAGTGCCAGACCTTTCTTCCTAGGCATCTCTGGTGGGTTCAAACTGCCAGCCTTTCAGTTAATAGCCCAGCACTTAACTGTTTGTGCCAACCAGGGTCTCCTTCTACTGTCTAAAAGACATAACCTATTAAGAAAACATTTAGAAATACATATGTGCTTACAAATGAATAGAAATATGTGTGAATATTATTTTAATATATGAAAATATTTTGCATTAATCCAATCTGTATATATTGAAACTACTTGTGTTTCATTTTGTGAAGATAAAACAACTTTACTGTAGAGAAACTACAAACTAATTATAATGCTTTATTATAGTAAATAATATTTGTAAGAATACTAGCTAAAATACTGATTTTATTTTAGGAAATTTATCTATTATACCACTTTCCCCTGTTTTTGTGCAGAATTTTGGTACTCAGTGAACTGAAATTATAAAGACTAAACAGACTGATTTGATGTATTTTTGCTAATTGGTAACTAATTAAACATCTATATATAAACTATGTTTTCTTACAATGATGATAAACATACATAAAACTGCAATTTTCTTTCTAATGTAGAAATTTCACAATTTAGCAACACCATTTTATGGTTAATACTTATTAATTTAAATTTATAAATTTAATGACATAAATCAGCATCCGACTTTAAAGTAGGTAAGTCATAAAGAAAACACTGGTGACTGATATGTAGTAGAGGACTGCTATATGATAAATTATTTAAAGGTATCATATTAATTACAATATAATAATTCTACAAAATATCAAAATTTTACAAATGAGGACACTTATGCTTAAGGAGGTTAAATAACTAAGACATAAGGCAAATTCAAGCATAAAGAAAGCAGAGGTTGAATTCAGGGAAGCAAGCATTCAATGAAACAAAGCACACTCTAAAGATCTAATAGTTATGAATGTATGTGGACAAACAACAGAGCATCAGCATTTAGAGAACTACAGGAAATGCGTATTGTAATAGAGACAAACACTAATATTTTAATCTATGTTACGTTCCATTACAGATCACGTGGATAAATAAGTAAATAAAAACAAGACAGTAAGTTATTTCAGCTGACATAGATCAAACACTGATTATACTCTGAGAATAGAGAAAAATTCTTATTTTTCAAGTGACCATCAAACATTCACAGAAAACAACTATATATTAAGCCATAAAGAAAACCTCAATAAAAATTTTAAAAGCAGAAAAAGCATCAACAATATTCTCTGATCATGATTCAATAAAATTGGGAAGTAATAAAAAAAAAAACTGGGCTAAACTTCAACAATAGCAACAACAAATTTCATATGGAAAAACATGCATAACCAAGGAAATCAAGCTGAAATTGTAGAAAATCTAGAAAATAACAATATTAAATAAACTACCTTTCAGTACTTATGGAATATAGCTAACATGTCCTCAGAAGATTTATAATCTTATAGACTTCTGTTAGGAGTCCCTGGGTGACACAAATGGTGAAGCTCCAGGATACTAACCAAAAGATTGTGGTTCCAACCCAGAGCCACTCTGGAATATAGGCTTGGCAATCTGCTTCCAAAAGCTCAAAGTCATGAAAAATCTATGGAGGGCAGTCTACTTTGTAACGTGTGGGTCACCATAAGTCAGAATCAATGCTGTGGCTACTTCTATTATTAAACAATACATAGTTAAAAGAAATGAATATTCATGTATCATTAAAATTAACAAAAAGTTATGAAGTGAAAGAAGTTAATAAAGAACATAGCAGAAAATATTAAATTATAAAACAAAAGAAAGAGAAAGCAGATAGGGAAGGAAGGAAGGAAAGGAGGGAGGGAGGGAGAGAACTGGTTCTTTAAAAAAAACTTGCGTAGTAGTTAAAGACTTAGCTAAAATAATGACAAAAAAAGAAAAAAAGCACAAAATCTAAAACAAGATACAATGATGAAGGTGTTATCAGAATAAATTCATAAATCATAAAAGACCACTTTGCTCACTATTTTAGCTACAATACTGTGGTCATAAGTACTTGTGAACCTATATCAATAACTCTTTTGAGAATGAAGTAGTAATTAAAGGAAAAGAAGGAGAAAAAATTTTTAAAAAAGCTTCTGCTCAGTTACTAATAATGTTATTAATAATATTGTAGTTCAATGTAGATATATTTTACAAAAGAATTTTTTTGTTGTTGTTAGGTGCCAGTAAGTCAATTCCAACTCATAATGACCCTATGTACAACAGTACGAAACACTGCCGAGTTCTGCGCCATCCTCACAATTGTTGTTATGCTAAAGCCCATTGTTTCACCCATTGTGTCAATCCATCTTATTGAGAGTCTTCCTCTTTTTCACTGACCCTCTACTTTACCAAGAATGATGCCCTTCTCCAGGGACTGATCCCTCCTGACAACATGTTCAAAGTATGTGAGACATAGTCTGGCCATCCTTGCTTCTAAGGAGCATTCTGATTGTACTTTTTCCAAGACAGATTTATTCGTTCTTTTGGCAGTCCATGGTATATTCATTATTCTTCACCAACACAATTCGAAGATGTAAATTCTTCTTCAGTCTTCCTTATTCATCATCCAGCTTTCACATGTGTAGGAGGTGATTGAAAATACCATGGCTTGGGTCAGGCACACCTTAGTCTTCAAGGTGACATCTTTGCTTTTCAACACTTTAAAGAGATCTTTTGCAGCAGTTTTGCCCAATGCAATGTGTCTTTTGATTTCTTGACTGCTGCTTCCATGGGTGTTGATTGTAGATCCAAGTAAAATGAAATCCTTGACAACTTTAATCTTTTCTCCGTTTATCATGATGTTGTTTATTGGTCCAGTTGTGAGGATTTTTGCTTTCTTTATGTTGAGGTGTAATCCATACTGAAGACATTAGTCTTTGATCTTCATCAGTAAATGCTTCGAGTCCACTTCACTTTCAGCAAGCAAGCTTGTGTCATCTGCATAACACAGGTTGTTAATGAGTCTTCCTCCAATCCTGATGCCCCGTTCTTCTTCATATAGTCCAGTTTCTCAGATTATTTGCTCAGCATACAGATTGAATAAGTATGGTGAAAGGATACAATCCTGATACACACCTTTCCTGACTTTAAACCACAGAGTATCCCCTTGTTCTGTTTGAACGACTACCTCTTGGTCTATGTACAGGTTCCTCATGAGCACAATTAAGTGTTCTGGAATTCCCATTCTTGCCAATGTTATCCATAATTTGTTATGATCCACCTAGTCAAATGCCTTACCACAGTCAATAAAACACAGGTAAATAAATAAAACACATCTTTCTGGTATTCTCTGCTTTCAGCCATGATCCATCTGACATCAGCAATGATATCGCTGGTTCTGTGTCCTCTTCTGAATCAGACTTGAATTTCTGGCAGTTCCTTGTCAATATACTGCTGCAGCCACTTTTGAATGATCTTCAGCAAAATTTTATTTCAGTGTGATATTAATGATATTATTCGATAATTTCCACGTTTGGTGAGATCGACTTTCTTGGGAATAGGCATATAGATCTCTTCTACTAGTCAGTTGGCCAGGTAGCTGTCTTCCAAATTTCTTGGCATAGATGAGTGAGCACTTCCAGTGCTGCATCTGTTTTTTGAAACATCTTAATTGGTATTCAATTCCTGGAGCCTTGTTTTTAGTCAATGCCTTCAGTGCAGCTTGGACTTCTTCCTTCATTACCATTTGGTTCCTGATCATGTGGTACCTCATGAAATGGTTGAACGTTGACCAGTGCTTTTTGGTATAGTGACTCTGTGTATTCTTTTCAACTTCTTTTGATGTTTCCTGAATCGTTTAATATTTTCCCCATAGAATCCTTCAATATTGCAACTAGAGGCTTGAATTTTTTCTTCAGTTCTTTCAGCTTGAGAAATGCAGAGCATGTTCTTCCCTTTCGGTTTTCCATCTCCAGGTCTTTGCATGTCATTATAATACTTTACTTTGTCTTCTTGAGCTGCCCTTTGAAATCTTCTGTTCAACTCTTTTACTTCATCATTTCTTCCTTTCACTTTAGCTACTTGACATTCAAGAGGAAGTTTCAGAGTCTCTTTTGACATCCATTTTGGTCTTTTCTTTCTTTGCTGTCTTTTTAATGACCTCTTGCTTTCTTCATGTATGATGTCCTTTCACAACTTGTCTGGTCTTTGGTCATTAGTGTTCAATGTGTCAAATCTATTCTTGAGATGGTGTCTAAATTTAGGTGGGATATACTCAAGGTCGTACTTTGGCTCTCGTCGACTTGTTCTAATTTTCTTCAGTTTCAACTTGAACTTGCATATGAGCAATTGATGGTCTGTTCTGCAGTTGGCCCTAGCCTGGTTCTAACTGATGATATTGAGCTTTTTCATTGTCTCTTCCCACAGATGTAGTCCATTTGATTTCTGTGTATTCCATCTGGCAAGGTCCACGTGCATAGTCTCTGTTTATGTTGGTGAAAATGTGTTTGCAGTGAAGAAGTCATTGGTCTTGCAAAATTCTATCATGCAATATCCAGCATCATTTCTATCACCAAGGTCATATTTTCCAACTACCAATCCTTCTTCTTTGCTCCCAGCTTTCAAATTCCAATCTCCAGTAATGATCAATGCATCCTGATTGCATATTCAATCCATTTCAGACTGCAGAAGTTGGTAAAAACCTTCAGTTTCTTCATCTTTGACCTTAGTGGTTGGTGCATAAATTTGAATAATAGTCATATTAACTGGTCTTCCTTGTAAGCCTATGGATATTATCCTATCACCGACAGCGCTGTACTTCAGAATAGATCTTGAAATGTTCTTTTTTAATGATGAATGCAACACCATTCCTCTTCAAGTTGTCGTTCGTGGCATAGTAGACTATATGATTGTCCGATTCAAAATGGCCAATAGCAGTGCATTTCAGCTCACTAATGCCTAGGATATCAGTGTTTATGTGTTCCATTTCATTTTTTATTCCAATTTTC
Organism: Trichechus manatus latirostris; assembly: GCF_000243295.1. NCBI lineage: Eukaryota > Metazoa > Chordata > Mammalia > Sirenia > Trichechidae > Trichechus > Trichechus manatus. The sequence goes on from NW_004444019.1 coordinate 6,621,983, forward strand.
TTAGATTCACACTTTTGTACATTCCACTTTCCAGTTATTAGTGGATGTTTGCCGCTGTTTCTTCTCATTTTGAGTCATGCCACATCAGTAAATGAAGGTCCTGAAAGCTTGACTCCATCCACGTCATTAAGGTCAACTCTACTTTGAGGAGGCAGCTCTTCCCCAGTCATCTTTGGAGTGCCTTCCAACCTGAGGGGCTCATCTTCCAGCACTATATCAGACAATATTCCACTGCTATTTATAAGGTTTTCACTGGCTAAATCTTTTCAGAAGTATACTGCCAAGTCCTTCTTCCTAGTCTGTCTTAGTCTAGAAGTGCAGCTGAAACCTGTCTGCCATAGGTGACCCTGTTGGTATTTGAATACTGGTGGCATAGCTTTCAGCATCTCAGCAACATGCAAGCCCCCACAGTACAACAAACTGACAGACACATGGGGGATTTTGTTTTCAGTATTCATATAATCTAGAAATATTACATTTAAGCAATTTACAACTATATTTGTTATACATTATTCTATGATGGAAATTGATAATAAACATTACTAAGGATTCTGTATGGTCTCATATGGGAGGGGGTCCATAGGGAATGTGACATCATGAGTTACCACACTGGGTGACACCAACCCTAGTGATGTCACTGACCTCAGGAAAGAGTGTTGCTCAGGGTAGGTAAGTCATAGCAATCAACGATAAAAGGCAGATAACAGACATTGTGATTAGGTTAACCAAGCCTATTCACACCCCTTTTTCTGTGGCCACAATCTAGATTTGTCTAGAGGTGGCTGTATGGTCCAGTTCTGCCCAGTGCAATAAACGTGGAAATCTTTGGGTAGAGTTTCCAGAAAGCCTTTTTAAAAGAGAGGTCCTTGGCAAGCATCCCTCTTCTGCCCTTCACCTTTACTTCTCTCTTAGCAGGACCATATAAATAAGTGCAGCAGTCATCTTGCAACCTTGAGGAAAAAAGACACATCCTACAAATGGCTGCACAGAAATATTGAAGAGATCTTGGTCCCTGATAGCATGAAGCCAGTGGACCAGCTCTGTCTGTTTATCTCCAGCTGCTTGTGAAGTCAGAAAAATAAATCCATATGTATTACTTGGTTTCTGTCATTTGCAATGAAATGCATTTCTGAAAATATAAGGAGAAATGATGATTCAATGAGAAAAAATTTTATTCAAGCACACACTATAGGAAAGGAAAGGCTTAAATAAATAAAAATAAACATAGTTATAAAATAATTAATCATAGTGCAAACCCCAATCCTAAAATCCTGTGCAGAGCTAGTGCTCTTTGGGTATAATAATGTCTAAGCCACAACTAAGGTGGAATGGAGGTTTATTTGAATCTCCTATAAAAGAATGATGGTAGCGAAACATTGAGAGACAGGTAGCAACTTATCATTAACTCCCCATATTTATTTACCCACATTTCACCCTAAGAGATAACTTTGGAAATTGAATCAAAATGAAGGTATTCATCTTTGCCCTGTTTTTTATAGTAATCCTATAAACAGGTTCTTAAGCATACAGTTACACCATAGTTGCTGAAAGAATGCCAAGTCATTGCTCAAAAGGTGTTATTCTGCTCCCTGAGGTCGTAGAGAGCCAAGGCACACGGCCATTGAGGTTAATTGATTTAAGAAACAAACAGTTACTGAATAACTTTTATATGAAGTACCCTTGTTAACTGCTGAAAAAGAGAATACAATGATGGCTAATTTATGGTAACTGTATAGAAAGTGAAGGAGCCCTGGTATTGCAGTGGTAAGTACTAGGCTGCTAACCAAAAGGTTGGCAGTTTGAACCCAGCCGCTCTGAGGGAGAAAGATGTGGCCATTTGCTTCCGTAATGATTTAGTCTTGGAAACCCGTGGGGCAGTCCAATAACATCAGTATGAGCCAGAATCAACTCGAGAGCAATGGGTTTGGTTTTGGTTTGTTGGTATATAAAGTGGGTTTCAGTCCTATAGGCGAGCCAAATATTTGCAGAAATTATACACAAATGTGATCTAAGGGAGTTAAGAGTGCTGAATGAAGTAACACCACAATAGTCCAAGTGCCATTTGTGAATTGTTCCTAGCTTTGGAAGTGATGGTAAAACCAAAAACCAAACCAGTTGTCACAGGGTCAGTTCTGACTCATGGCACCCCTATAGAACTGTGCTCTATAGGGTTTTCCCTGGCTGATTTTTTTGGAAGTAGATCACCAGGCCTTTCTTCAAAGGTGCCTCTGGGTGGACTCAGTCTTCCAACCTTTCAGTTAGCAGCAATCGTGTTAACCATTTGCACCACTTGGGAACTCTGTTCCTTCAATTATAAGGGGGCAATTGTTGAATCCACATAGAGATGAATGATCTCATAGGAATAATTTTCTTTTCTCTTACCCCACCTGAAGAAGAATCCTTGCAAACACATGAGTACTTCTATCTTATCTCTGCTTACCTCCCTTCAAGTCTTTTCTCCTGTGTTAATGCTTGCCTTATCTTCAAAGTTTTTGTAGAATTCTTCTTGAAATCCAGTGACTTAAATGAAACCTGTCCCTCCCTGCAGCCCTCTGTATGGAAGTTTGCTCTTCTTTCATTCGCCACATATTTAGGCTCTAAACTTAAGACATGCATATCTGTAATTATTTTAGATCTTTAGTTTTCCATTTTCAAATGATACTCCCCACCTCCACTTTTGAAGCTTTTGACTGGTTACTTTACCCACCTTTACCACTCCTTAAGGTCCCTGGGTGGCACAAACAGTTTGCACTTAGCTACTAAATGAAAAGTTGTGTGTTCTAATCGACCCTGCAGCTCCATGTGGAAGAAATCCCTGACAATCTACTTCTGTAAGATTACACCCATTGAAAATCCTACGGAGCTCAGTTCTACCCTGAAACACATCGGGTATCCATGAGTAGAAATCAACAGGCCAGCAAAGGGTATCACTCCTTATTAACTGTATTCCTTGGACCCAGTGAGGTGTGGCTAACAGAACTTCCCTCTACCATGATGGCAGTCTGGGAGGTTTGGAGGACATTTCAACACCTGTATAAATGGCCACTGAACATTTTAGACTCAAACTATTTGTTCTTTTTTCCTTCCACAGTCCTCACCTTTACTTTAGCAATTCACTCTCTATAGACAGTGCCATTTCCTATATCTATCAACATCCAAAATTTAAACTCCAGCATACTATGTTCTGATCCTGATCCCTAATCTATATATTTGATCATACTGTACTACCTCTAGTTATGCTCTTAATTCTCATCAATCCTTACATTTTATTGAATACTACCTTTTCTCAGCATTTACTAATTTTTCTGATTTTATTGACATTTCAATACAGCAGTCAACCACTCCAACCAAAAAATACATCATTGAAAGTACTTTCTAATTCTCTAACCAATATTCACAACATCTTGACCACTCATCTTCTTCCTCATCTTAAATCACTATAGATTTCTGAATTTTCTGTTTCTACATGGGCTGATGAGACTTGCTTGAAACAAAAATCACAATTTTCTTGGTACAAAGTATCTCAGTTAGCCACCCTAACACATACACACACACACACACACACACACACACACCAGCAGACTCTCTGAATCTCTGATCAGCTACTTCTCTCATTCCTTATATCTATTTCCATGTATTTATATTTCTCAAATTTCCTAACCTGTCCCTAGAAACTTGACTTCTATTTACTAGAGAAAGCTGAAGCAATTAGTGTTAGCTTCATTTATTTAACCAAACTACAAACTTATCATGATCTGCATGTACCCTATTTTCTCACCTCCAGCCTCAGGGGAAAAAAAATATCCTTATGCTTATCTAACACTAATTAACCCAATAGTTTCTAGGTCAGGGCTTTTAAAACATTAATGTGTTTATTAATTACTTGGGAATCTTGTTAAAATGTAGATTCTGATTAAGTAAGTCTAGAGCAGAGCCTGAGATTCTAACAAACTCCCAGTAAAGTTGATGGTCCTGGCCCACGGATTACACATTGAATAACAACATTCTTGGCTACCATCTTCTCTCTTCTCTTCAAAGGCCTTGATCTATCAATTATAACTAGTTTCTTCTGTAGTTTCAAGTTATTTAACTAAAGACTCCTTACATGATGCAAACAACAGAAAAATAAAAGGAAAACAATGATAATTGCCCACCCCTGAGTTTTCCTCTACCTGTCACGCCAATCCTTCATAGATAAACTACTTGAAAAATTCCAGTCTGCAGAGCTGATTCTGCCTCTTCATGGTCCAAGTACTCTTCAACCACTACAGTGTTATTTCTTTATCCATTACACTAAAAATATTCTGTCAAAAGTAACCAATGATGTGCCTATCCTAAGTGTCTATTTATTTCCTTTCATTACTTGACAGATGCATCATTTAACACTACGTATACTTCACCCTTCTCAAAAGTCTCTCCTCCTTCATATTCCATTTAATATTTTCTCTAGATTCTTTTACTTCCTCCAGAATCTAAGCATGACAATTGTAGTGCTTTGTCTATAGCTGTACCTTCTCTATCTTGTCCCATATCACCAGCCCCTTAAATGTTTGTGATTCTTCAAGTTTATCATGAGACCTATTTTCTCACCCTAAAAATTATCCATTGGTTAACTCATCTGAACCTACAGCTTCAATTATCCCTAATACAGTAATTACTTCAGTTTAGACATTGTCCATGCACTCCATTTGTACTGAACAGGTTCACTTCAATGTCCAGCAGTCACTTCATTCCAATAATGTCTAAAATCAGCTTACCATTTTCTCCTAAAACCTATTTTTTCTCTTGTATTTTTTATGATCAGTGTCACCATCTATCCAAGTGCAGGTCAACTTATCCATAAGGCACAGTGGGCACAGTGCTTAGGGCCCACAATACTTTCAAAATCAGAAGGAGAAAAATGAACTTTTAGGTCAAAGAAAATGTTTTAATATATCATAATAACACATGGGGCCCAAAGTGCCTAGGACACAGAAGGTAATTATGTGGCCCCAATCCTAGTCACCTAAGCCTTATAACTGGAAACTCCTCTAGGCACTTTTTTACTTCTTCAATTCTCACATTGAATCAATCACTAAGTGCTGGTAATTCTGTACAAATTTGGAGACATTGCCTTAATTCTAGCTCTTTCCTGAACTATTGGGTAACTTCTACCTTGGCTTTCTACGTATAGTGTTGCTCTCATGATACTACATTGCCTAGCTATCAAGTTTCAGTTTAAAAACCATCCAGGGCTTTGAGTATCCTACGGGAAAAATATTGAATACTATCTCTTTCTGGACCTATCCTTTGCACATCTTGCTAGTTTCTCTTCCTCTTATATATCTTGTTCTCTCTTTATGCTAAACTACTGGCAGTTCTTTGTGCTTGACATTCTTCGTTATACAGATAAGCAGTTAAGTGGGAAAAACCCTTCTCTTCAGTTAACCTAATAAATTCCTTTTCACTCTAAGAGCTTTCTGAAACTCCTGCATGAAAATATAGGGACATCCTCCTATAGCAAGTATATAATTCAGCCACACAACCCATCACATGCTTTTGCATCTGTTTCTTTTCTTGTGGGCTCACCCTAGATAGTAGGCTCCTGGAGGGTAGAAACTTTGTCTTATTGATCCATCGGTCCTCCCTGTCTGGCATAAATAGGAATTCAAAAAACGTAGGTTGTATGATTGAATAAATAAATTATTTGAATGTATACTATGCATACACATTTTATTTAAAATGCATATAATACCAACTGTACTTAAAAGTGACATAATTGCATCCTACATCCTATATCTATTTCTGATCATCTAGTTATAGTCTGTCACTCTACCTCTGAATGATCTAAAGCAGCATATAAATAAACAATAGTTTGATATAAACCTAGACCTCTTAATTAAGCAATATGACAATTATGGTCAATGTCAATGCATGTGATTCATGCCTTTAAATATTCAATGTAAAAAGCAAATACATATAAACTAATAGAAGATAATCATTTATTTAAAAAATGACCTAGGTAAAAGATTTCAAAATTATCTAGCTCTGATCAACTTTGGTAACCTAAATAATTTCTGGAAATACCCAAAGGTTTGAGAGATTCAATTCAAAGTTAAAATTTCTTTATATAGATTTTCTGAAAACAGAAATGTCATTTTAATATCAAAGTAAACATGTGATCACAAAAGCAGTGTAACTTTCTCTTAAGTGCTTTTCGCTCTGATCAGTGATTGGACAGTATGTTCAACTAACTTAGGGTGTATTATAATCAGTTTTGGCATCTGTTCTAACATTAAAAAAAAAAGGAATCATCAAAAACATTCCACAAAAATGTTTCAAAAACGTTTAGCTTATCACCTTTCTGCAAGTATAATTTTGGCTCAGAGACGTTCATTCATTAACTCAGCAAATATTTAATGAATATATGAGTCAGAATCAACTCGACTGCAATGGATTTTGGTTATTGCATACCTGGCACTGTACTAGGCACAGGAACACTGTAGGGAGTAAAACAAGGAGTTTGCATTCTAGCAGAGCACACAGACAAAAATAAATATTTATAAGTCAAGTAAGAATATGAAAGGTAGGGGAGGCGTGGCCAAGATGGCGGAGGAGTTAGACGCTTTCTATATCCCTCTCACAACAAAGACCTGGAAAAACAAGTGATTTGACTCTATATGAATATCTAGGTTCCCTGAACAAGGCAAAGTTGAGGAATCGGACTAAGTGACGGGGGCAGGGAGAGGGAGATGGTTTGGAAGAAGCGAAGCGTGCCAGAGCTGCAGCAGCGAAACTGCAGCACTGCAACCACACAGGTCCGCAGTGAAGCAGGCAAACGGCTGTGCTGTGCACGTGCTCAGGAAGCAGTTTCCACATCGAGAGAGACCCGGCAGCAGAGATTCTGCTTGGACACTCCGAACCAGTGAAAACCAGCTCCCGTGTGGCTAAGATAGTACATGCACACGGCCTTTCACAGGGATTTTTTAAAAAAGCCCATTTGGGAAAAACCTCTCTCCCTTTTACCTCCTCCCTCCATGCTCTGCACCAGGAGTCTGCTGAGCCAGAAGTAGATCCCAAAAGGTTCCCTGACCCATTCTTCTGGCCTTGGAGACGGAAAAAATAAGCTACTGCCTCCCCTAAGTCAGGAACACAGGGTTGGCACAGCTCATTTGCTAAGCGCAGGTATAAGGGGTCCTCAGACTCTGAGTGCCTTACACCCCTGTATGTACTTGTGGGGACCCATCTCAACAGCGTTAGCCCTCACTACCACAGGACAACAGGGCAAACATCTGAAGTTTAACTTCAACTGCTTCAGCTGTGAACTGGCAGATTTGTAACCCTCAAAACAGCCCTGCCCCTTAAGTAGGCACTTTTATCTATCTGCAACAGGGGCTTGAGGACTGGTGGTATCACCTAAAGCTCCTAGTCACCTGTTACAAGAGTCCAAGAAAAAATGGTGCCCTTGAATCTTTACAGCTGACAGAGTGGGGTGTTCGTAGTCCAGTTGCAAAACTCACCTACCTACTCACCTTAGAGAATAGGGACACCCTTTCCTTTCAGACTCTCAGGGGGAGCCATCAGTCCTCTGCCTGGCTCAGCACGTGATCCCCTATCACAGCCAGAGTCCAGTGTCTGCACCAATCACCCGTGCCTCTCTAGGACTGGGGGTGAGAGCCTGCATCACACACTTGGTGACCAACTGCCTGGACACCCAAGCTGAACCCATATAGGAAAATTTAAGGGACTCCTGTGTGCACATACTTAGTTAAAGAACTAACTACCTGTTGACAGGATGTTAGAGATTCAAAGGTGTCAAAAATCAAACTAGTGCACACGAGCAGCCTATTTGGGCATATCAAAACAAAACAAAATAAGGAGCTAGGTCTCACTAAACAAATATAAAATAAAATTATAATAAATTATTGATGGCTCAGAGACAACAGTCAATATCAAATCACACAAAGAGGCAGTCCATGATGGCTTCGGCAAGCTCCCAAAATAATCAATGAATTCTCTGGAGGAAGAGAACTTCTTCGAATTACCAGAGGCAGAATACAAAAGAATGATATACAGAACTATTCTAGAAATTAGAAAGGAAATTCAACAGAATGCAGCAACAGCCAGGTACATACAGACAAAGTACTAGCAGAACTTAAAAAAGTTATTCAAGAACATAATGACAAATTTAATAGGCTACAAGAATCCATAGAGAGACAGCAAGCAGAAATCCAGAAGATTAACAATAAAATTTCAGAATTAAAGAACTCAATAGAAAGTCATAAGAGCAAAATTGGGCAGTAGAAGTTAGAATTAGTGACATTGAAGATAAAGCTCTTGATGCCGACTTATCTGAGGAAAATCAGATAAAACAATTTAAAAAAATGAAGAAACTCTGAGAGTCATGTGGGACTCTATCAAGAGAAATAACCTACGAGTGATTGGAGTACCAGAACAGGGGGGATAACAGAAAATACAGAGAAAATTGTTGAAGATTTGTTCACAGAAAACTTCCCTGATATCATGAAAGATGAGAAGATATCTATCCAAGATGCTCATCGAACCCCACATAAGGTAGGTCCCAAAAGAAAGTCACCAAGATGTATTATAATCAAACTTACCAAAACCAAAGATAAAGGGAAAATTTTAACAGCAGCTAAGGATAAAAGAAAAGTCATCTACAAAGGAGAGTCAATTAGAATAAGCTTGGACTACTCAGCAAAAACTATGCAGGCTAGAAGGCAATGGTATGACATATAGAAAGACTTGAAGGAAAATAACTGCTAGCCAAGATTTATATATATAGCAAAACTGTCTCTCAAATACGATGGCAAAATTAGGGCATTTCCAGATAAACAGAAGTTCAGGGAATTTGCAAAAACCAACCCAAAATTACAAGAAATACTAAAGGGAGTCCTACGGTTAGATAATCAATAACACTAGATAACAATGCAAGACTAGAACACAAGACGGAGCAACCAGATGTTGACTCAGATACAGATATCAAAAATACATCAAAGCTAAAACATGGAAAATAGGGAAACAGATATCAATATGTAAAAAAGGACAACATTAAAACAAAAAAGAGGGACTTAAAAAATGGAGACATTGATTTTTCATATGGAAGGGAAGTTAAGGTGATACAAAGTAATAAAAGACTGGCATAAACTTAGAAAAATAGGGGTAAATATTAAGGTAACCACAAAGGAATCTAACAATCCTACAAATCAAATAAAAAAGTAGAAAAACATAAAGACCCAGCAAACACAAAATCTACAACAA
>NW_004444019.1:6644963-6707835 GCF_000243295.1 Trichechus manatus latirostris
TCAGACAGGGATTGGACTGGACTGTGGGACTTAAAGTGATACTTTCAAAGAATGTGTCTCTTAGTCAAGTAGATACAAAAGACAAAAGGGGCAGCTTCTGTCCAGAGGTGAAATGGGAAGGCAGATAGAGTTAGGAACTAGTTGAATGTTCAGGGGAAATCAGGGGTGGAGGGGAGGAGTGTGCTGTCGCAGAATGGGGTGAATGGTTGGGGTCTCATAACAATGTATGTAAAAAAAAATTTGTATGGGAGACTAACTTGAAATGTAAACTTCATTTAATTACAACAATATTAAAAAAAAATATATGAAATGTGGAAATGTAAGTTGCTATAAGATCAGTTTTTACAAATGCACCAAAACAGTTCAGTGGGAAAAGAAGAGTCTTTTTAACCAATGGTTTCAGGACAACTGGATGTTATCACTGTCAAGTGCCATCCAATTTCTTCCAACTCATAGTAACCCTATGTACAACAGAATGAAACACTGCTCAGTCCTAAGCCATCCTCATGATCGTTGTTATGCTTGAGCCCATTGTTGCAGCCACTGCGGCAATCCATCTTGTTGAGAGTCTTCCTCTTTTTCACTGACCTCTACTTTACCAAGAATGGTTTCCTTTTCTAGGGATTGATCCCTCCTGATAACATGTCCAAAGTATGTGAGATGAAGTCTCACCATCCTCGCTTCTAAGGAGTGTTCTGGCTGTACTTCTTACACGACAGACCTGTTTATTCTTTTGGCAGTCCACGGTATATTCAATATTCTTCACCAACATCGTAATTCAAGACGTCGATTCTTCTTCAGTCTTCCTTATTTATTATCCAGCTTTCGCATGCATATAAGGCAAATGGAAACACCATGGCTTTTGTCAGGCTCACCTTAGTCCTCAAAGTGACATCTTTTAAACACTTTAAAGAGGTCTTTTGTAGCAAATTTGCCCAATGCAATAGGCCTTTTGATTTCTTGACTGTTGCTTCCATGTTGTTGATTGTGGATCCAAGTAAAACAAAACCCTTAACAACTTCAATCTTTTCTCCCTTTATCACGATGCTGCTTATTTGTCCAGTTGTGAGGAGTTTTGGGGTTTTTGTTTTTGTTTTTTTTTTATGTTGAGGTGTAATCCATACTGAACGCTATGGTCTTTGATCTTCATCAGTAGGTGCTTGAAGTCCTCTTCACTTTCAGCAAGGAAGGTTGTGTCATCTGCATAATACAGGTTGTTAATGAGTCTTCCTCCAGTCCTGATGCCCTGTTCTTCATATAGTCCAACTTCTCGGATTATTTGCTCAACATACAGATTGAATAAACATGGTGAAAGGATACAACCCTGAAGCACACCTTTCCAGACTTTAAACCACACAGTATTGCCTTGTTCTGTTCAAACGACTGCTTCTTCCTGAGTAAAATTAAGTGTTCTGGAATTCCCATTCTTTGCAACATTATCCATATACTCAAGGTCATACTTGTCTCTCTTGGATATGTTCTAATTTTCAACTTCAACCTGCATACGAGCAATTTTGATGGTCTGTTCTGCAGTTGGCCCCTGGCCTTGTTCTGACTGATGATACTGAGCTTTTACATTGTCTCTTTCCACAGATGTAGTCAATTTGATTCTTGTGTATTCCATCCAGTGAGGTCTGTGGGATAGACACATGCAAAAGAATGAAGTTGGATCCCTTTCTCACCCTACAATCAAAAAAAAAAAAAAAACTCAAAATGAATTAAAGTACTAAATGTGAGAGTTAAATCTATAAAACTCTCATAAAAAAACATAGTTGTAAATCTTCGTGATTTTGGATTAAGCAATAGCTGTTATATACAACACCAAAACCACACAAAACAAAAGACAAGACAGATAAATTGGACTTCATCAAAATTAAAACATTTGTGCTTCAAATGAAACTATCAAGAAAGTTAAAGCACAGCCCACAGAGTGGGAGAAAATATTTGCAAATTATATATCTAATACAGCTCCCGCACAAAGAATACATATGTTAAAAAAAAACTATTACAATTCAACAATAAAAAACTCAAACAATTTTAAAAATGTACAAAAAATTTGAATAGACATTTCTCCGTAGAAGATATACACATGGCCAATAGCAACATGAAAAAATGATCAACATCATTAGTCATTAGAGAAATGCAAATTAAAACCACAATGGGATACCACTTCACACTCACAAAGATGGCTCTAATAAAAAAAGAGATGGACAATTGTCGCAGTGGCGACGGTTGTCGGGGCAGCGGAGACAATAACCAATGCCACAACTCTTACAGAGAAGTGGGGCCAGGAGGGTCATTCTGAGGAGTCGAACCCCGGCTCCAGTCCCAGAAGCTTATTTATAGTCAATACAGCAAGCAGTGAAGCAAATAACAGAACAATGGGCTTTGGGTGAATAACAATAAGTTTCGGGCAAGGGAGAAGGAATTCAGGTAAACAAGCCAATCAGTAACGGGACAATAGGTTTGGGAAAACAAGTCGTGACAAGTCTCAACATGTTGGGGACAAGTCTCAACATGCTGCACAGCATAGAGGCCTGTGGGAGCTGCAGTTGTCAATAGTGTAGCCACGTTTAAATGGCATATATCCCCACAGACAATAACAAGTGTTGGTAAGGATCTGGAGAAATTGAAGAACTCATACATTTCTGGTAGAATTGTAAAGTGATGAAAAAGCTTTAGAAAATAGTTTGATGTTCTTACAGAGTTATACAGAGGTTACCACATGACCTAGCAGTTCTACACTTAGGTATGTACCCTAGAAAGTTAAAAACATATGTATATAAGAAACTTGTACATGAATGTTCAGTGTAGCATTATTCATAACAGTCAAAAGTTGAAAACAATGCAGAGACTTATTTACTGATTGATAAACAAAATGTGACATAGCTATACATTGGAGTATTATTTAGCCACAAAAGGAAATGAAATATTGATATATGTTTAAATATGGATGAATCTTGAAAACATTATGCTAAGTGAAGTAGCCAAACCCAAAAGACCACATATTATTTAATTCCATCTATATGTACTGTCCAGAAATAGGCAAATCCATAGAACAGAAAGTTGATTAGTGGTTGTCTGGGGTAGGGGGAGGGAAGAATGGGGACTGACTGCTAAAGGATACCGGGTTTCTTTTGGGAGAGATGAAAATATTCTATTAGATCGTGGTGATGGTTGCACATTCTTGTGAATATACTAAAAACCACTGACTTGTACACTTCATAAGTGTGAATTTTATGCCACGTGAATTACATCTAAATTATTTTCAATAGAAAAAAAAAGATGCTATGAGGTCACAAATGAGACATTGACCTGGATTTCGGAGATCCAAGAAAATTTCCATGAGATGTATATCCTAAGATCAGGAGGTATATTAGAACTAGCAACATATGTGTGTGTGTGTCTGTGTGCGTGAGAGATGGTGTGTATATGTGTGTGTAAGAGCGAGATAGTGTATGTGTGGTTTGTTGTAATATACTATGCAAATGTATATTTGTAATATACATATGCAAAGCTATGACTGGAAAGGTAAGCAGGCACCCAATCATATGAAGACTTTGCAAACCAAGTTCTTCTAGACTCTTCCAGGAGCCATTGAAAGGTATTAAGCAGATGGGTAAATTCATTAGATTTGGAAAAAAATAATTCTAACAGTAAGAATACTGAATCATTTACAATGACACTGCCAAAATCCAGATGGGAGAGAATAGTAGCTTGTACTAGGGAAATGGCAGTGGTAGTGGAAAAAAAAAACAGTCTAATAGCATTAAGAAGGCACAGTCAAAAGAATACTAATTATCATAGAAAATTTCAATGTTTATGTCAGGTAGAAAAACTACGCATTCTACTTCCAGACTTTAAAATTAATCATTACTCTGCAGAGATTTTTGTGATGGTCTCTATATTTAATGTAATTGTGAAAAAATAGAAACTTTATACATGTTCCTTTTTCCCACCTCCTACAATCCAAAAAAACAAAAACCTTTAAAGCTTCTGAACTACAGTTTTAAATGATTAAGATGTTACTAACAAAAGAAAGCATAAATTATTTTTTAAAACCAACCTGCAAGGATATATATATCCTTATTATATGCCATCTCATCAGTTCCAACTCATAGAGACCCAATTTGACAGAGTAGGACTGCCCCATACGGTTTTCTAGACTGTAATCTTTACAGAGCACATCTCCAGGTCTTTTTGAACCACCAACCTTTTGGTTAGCAGTGGGGCACTTAACCATTGCACCACCAGGGCTATGCACACACACACACCGACACACATACACTTGTCCAAATAATGTTCTGTAGTGAAAAAATGTTACTATACTTAAAATTATAGAAAATTACACATATATAATTTATATTAAAATTATATACAAATTGAATCCAAATTGCATATCTAGAAATATCTATATCTAAAGAGAGAAAGGGAGAGTCCAGAGTGCAACTTGTGTTCACATATTGCATTTAGTTGTCATTACTATTTAATTCCCTTAATCTGGAGTAATTCCTCAGACTACCTTAGTTATTCAGGATCTTAATGTTTTTAAAGAGTTTAGGCTAGTTATTTTGTAGAATGCCCCTCAATTTTGGTTTGTATGAGGTTCAGTTATGATTAGAATAAGGTTATGTATTTTCAACAGGAGCACCACAAAATGTTTTAGCCTTATCATCTCATTATATCAGTCATACATGTTGTGGATTTGTCCCATTATTGGGTGATGTTAACATTAATCAATTGTTTAAGGTAATGTCTTCCAGGTTTCTTCAATGTAAAGTTACTATTTTTTCTGTTTTTAATTAATAATTATTTTGTAGAGAGACACTTTAAGACAATGTAGATGATCTATACCTCATTAAAGTGTCATCACTAGCTTTATTTATCTATGATGATTCTTCCCTAAGCAATTATGACTATGACGCTTGTCAAATGGTGATTTTCTTAACTTCATCATTCCTTCTCTATTCAATGTTTAACATTCTACTATAAAAAAGAGCTTGTAGTTCTTTTTTTATGTGTATCATCCTGTACTAGTGGATTTCTATTTTATTTAATGGGCTATAATCCATTACTATCCTTATTTATTTTGACGATCGAATTTTCTCAGATTCAGCTCATAGGAGCCCCTTTAAGCTGCTCATGTGTCCCTTTTTTCATGTACCCATCATTCTTTGAGCATTTACATAATTTCTGGCACAGTAGGATGTTCCAGGCTCATCTTGTACATTCCATGCTCTAGACTTGGAAACAGCCATTTCCCCAGAAACTTAGATCCTTTAGTGGAGAAAAGACAGGCCTGTACCTGATGATTCTCTTTGTCAAGTTATGGGGGCAAAAGATACAGCTGGAAGGGGATGGTGGCCCGTATTCTGATGGTGTGAAGATGTGACACAAATTTTAGGATGAAGAAATAACCCAAGGTTCTTGTAAAATACACCCCAGTGATGCTAGGCTTGAGTTAAAAACTCAGTCAGTTGCCAAAGACCTGCCTGATGTTGTCAGGATGTGGGGCTGGTATTTTCTAAATAGAGAGGGCGATGTTAAAATAGGAATAGATGAGGCCTGATGTGAGTGGTTAAACCCTCTTTGAAGGCATGCCATTCTCCTTGGATGAGGCAACCCAAAACCAGGATGAGAGTATGACAATTCTCTAGGAGATAAAATAAGTGGTTTTAATATTTTTTTCTCTCTCTGTCTTTCTCTCATTCACCATTTAAGGAGAGACTTGGTGGAAGATTTTGCAACGAGCGTAAGTTTTTTTTCTTACAAAGATCATATTAAAATTGTGAAAATTATGTAATTTTAACATATGATCCCTTAGTTAGAGACCTATAAATTTGAAAAGAGAAGTACAGTCAAATTGTAAAAGGTCTGGACGAAATTTTGACCAAGATGGTTATGACTTGAAAAACTTGAGAATATTAAAGAGGAAAACGTGGGGCAATATATTTAGAATAATGACCTCAATGCACTAGACATCAAATACAAGTTAGATTTACACAGTGCCAGTGTTCTCTGACTACTTCTTTTCTGCATGTATGTTGAGCTAACATGATAGATAGGAGACTAGCAGAGTTGTGAACAGCATGACTGTGAACTCAGGAAAACCATCATTAGAGAAATGACGAGTCTGTAACTCAGGGATTCCTGTCTGAGATTGTATAGGATGCATTCCCACACCTAACCCAACCATCTGCTACATTTTAAGTTGCTGTCTGATGACAGCCAAGACTGATTGAGATTAAAAAGGGCTACTAGTATGAAATCTTCAAACAAGATGTGTCAGTGTGAGGTGCTGTCATAGTGGATGGACAAACAAGGCACAGCCCATCAGATGTGTGCAGTGGATTAGGAGATAAGGCCCCGGCACTAATGGAAGGCAAATGCTAAGCTATGTCTATTAGTCAGAATTCCAGAAAGAAAAAGATGGCATAATCATATTGGGATAATTTGGAGAAGGTTTAACAGAGACAATGTGTATGAAGTTGTGGATAGAGTGTTCAAAAAAAAACAAATCCATTGCCATTGAGTCAATTCTGACTCATAGCAACCCTATAGGACAGAGTAGAACTGCTCCATGTGGTTTCCAAGGAGCAGCTGGTGGATTTGAACTGCCAATCTTTTGGTAAGCAGCTGAACTCTTAAGCACTGCACCACAGGGTGTTAGGAATCCATAAATGATGTTGCAGGATCCGTGGCTAGGGACAGAGGGCTATTACAGCTCCTAGTCCTGAACAAGTGCAGGAACAAAATAGTTACCAGAACTTGGAAGGAGAAAATCTAGTAGAGAGGGTCACCGTTGGAGGAGCTGTTACTAACCTCAAGGAATGCAGCTCAACCAAATTAACTACTCGAGGAAGGAACTAGGGATATGTAACTGATTTTAAATTCCTCTATCCCTCTAATCTCCTGACTCTCCTTTGGGGCTCCCTTTTAGTGAAAACCAAATGGAAGCCTTAGGGCAAAGGGGCCTATTGAGGTAATTTATATAGACAAGGGTCCTGGGTGGTACAAACAGTTATGTGCTTGGCTGCTAACAGAAAGGCTGAAGGTTCAGGAAAACCCAGGGGAGCCTCAGAAGGAAGGCTACTTCCAAAAAGTCAGCCACTGAAAACCCTGTGGAGCACAGTTCTACTCTGACATACATGGGGTCAATATGAGTTGGAATAGACTTGATGCCAACGAATTTTATACAGAGAAAACACCAAAGGCAGAGGGAAGGGTAGGGAAGGATGGAAAGCAAATCTGAAGTGGAAAGTAGATTACTGCCCATCAGCCACATTGCAAAACAAAGGAAGCATCTGGCAGTAAGCCAATGGAACCCCCATGCATCTAGACTACTGAATATTGCTTTCATGGACCAGGGTTTCATCATTATAGTAATGGGGTTTTCCTGGATGTTAACACTAAGAAAGAACTTGTTAATTAATACTAAAAATACTAAAAAATACTAGTTAATACTAACAAAGTACTTGGTTGCTTTTTTTCCATAAAAGTGCAGTATGAAAATTTTGTGATTCCCTGGCCCTGTTTATAAACAGCTACAGATATCTGTTGTAGATTTTTCCATCATTTCAACAAGATCATTCCATGATATAAAGGACAAAGACGCATGCTCATGTAGTCACATATATTTATATGAAAGCAGGTTGCTTACACTGTTTGCCATTTCTGTGCTTGGAAAATACAACAATGAGGATTAATAAATATGTATAAATACTTTGAGATCTTCATTAATATTCATAAGGATGTACCTTTATGTAATAATCCAATATCTATGTGAAACAAGTATGATTCTTTTTTAAAAGAATTGCACAAAATTGCTTTTAATGATATATGCTTGTGGGTGGAAGTAAAACTATATCTCTATATCTTTATAACCAAAGACAGAGTTCCTGCTGAGAATATTAACAAGCTATTGAGATTAATTTACCTTATATATTAAGAATATATCTGCTGTATATTTCAAATGCAATGGAAGAAAGCGTGCAGTAATATTGAACTTAATGCAAAATATGGCCACTGAGGATATAAAAGAGAACAAACTCCATGTAGAGTAAGCAGGAAACATAGAGATTACCAGGCATCTGAGCTGTGCTTATTGCACTCTGAATTTAATTCTAAACTTCTGAAAAGCTAAATCTAAAATTTTAAGATATATACTGGGTTACATAAATTTTATATTCTGAAATACAAGCACACACAGAGGCACAAACTAAGAAGAGAAAAAATCATAGAATTTTACTAAGGTAGAAAATTTACCATGGAAGTTTTATTTATGTTGTAATGGTCACACTGTCAACAATATCTAAAGCTTTAATTTTCTAAAAATCAGGAAAATGCTATTCAAAAAGGTAACTATACAAAGAATTTTTGTGAGCATTAACTGAATGCATGTAAAGATCTTTGACCTGTGCCAGGCACATATTGAGTATTCCATAAATGTTAGCATATAATTATCAGTATAAAGACTAAGGGAATAACATTAAGTAATAACTTAAAGGAAACATTACTTAAATGAATTAAAAAAATTTATCCTAGTACTTTGATTTCTGGTGATATATCTCAGTACCAAGATGGAACTTACAGACATAAGAAGAACAGATAGTTAATACATCTGCTGAACCCACATTCTCTTTGAAATTTCACAAGTCTTGAGCAAACCCTTGACAGTTTTTAGATTTCAATCAATTAGGACTGAAATTTTTAAAGAGAAATTTTAACGCAGAAATTCTCTGTTGTTGGTTAAAGTGAGACCCATATGCTTTAAATACAGAATGTGAGAAGGGACAAATTATCTCTCTGTTTGGAAATTATAAGAGTTGGCCTTGAGTCTCATTCATAAAGAATGCTAATATATTTTAGTGCAGTCATGAAAAATAGGGCTGCTTAAAGATATATTTCATATTATCCTAAAAAATGTGTTTGATTTTAATTTAATGAGATTATTTTGCTATATCATTGCCTATGGACTAACTGGTTCCCAGCTGAGTTTAACACCAAAATCTCCAAATTAAGAAAGGCATGATAAGAGCATACAGTTGAAAAAAGTCACTTGCCTATCAATCACCGAAAATTTGAATATTTATAATCTTGCAGAATATGTTGTTGTTGTTAGGTGCCATCCAGTCGATTCCAACTTATAGTGACCCTAAGTACAACAGAACAAAACACTGCCCATTCCTGCACCATCCTCACAATCCTTGTTATGCTTCAGCCCGTTGTTGCAGCCATTGTGTCAGTCCATCTCCTTGAGGGTCTTCCTCTTTGTCACTGACCTTCTACTTTACCAACCATGATGACCTTCTCCAAGGGGTGGTCCCTCCTGATAACATGTCCAACATATGTGAGACAAATTCTGGTCATCCTTGCTTCTAAGGAATATTCTGGCTATACTTCTTCTAAGACAGATTTGTTCATCCTTTTGGCAGTTGTGATGGTTAAGATTGTGTGTCAGCTTGGCTGGGCCATGATTCTCAGTGTTTTAATGTGATCACTCCCATGATTGAATATACTGTGAGTAGCCAGTCAAATGAAAGCGAATCTCCTTGGGGGTGTGACCCACATCTGAATATAAGCAGACATTCTGGCTTTTTGCTCTTTCTGGATCCTGCGGCTGCCTTCTGTCGTCTCATCTCCAGTTCTTGGGACTTCAGCTGTCAGCTTATCTGCCGTACTTGGGATTTGTTGATCTTCACAGCCTGTGAGCAGAGTCCTGCTCTCCAACCTGCCAATCTTGGGCTTGCCAGCTTCTGTGGCTGCGTGACTTGGGAGAGGCCTCTAGCCTGATCCACGGACTTGGGATGTTCTAGCCTCTACAATCATGTGAACAGTGTCCTTGATATAACTCTCTCTCTCTCTCTCTCTCTCTCTCTATATATATATACACACACTTTACTGGTTTTGCTTCTCTAGAGAACCCAGCCGAAGACAGCAGTCCATGATATATTCAATATTCTTCGCCAGCACCATAATTCAAAGACACCAATTCTTCTTTGGTCTTCCTTATTCATTGTCCTGCTTTCACATGCATATGAGGCAATTGAAAATACCATGTCTTGGGTCAGGTGCACCTTAGTCTTCAAGGTGACATCTTTGCTTTTTAACACTTTAAAGAGGTCTTTTGCAGCAGATTTGCCCAATGCAATGCATCTTTTGATTTCTTGACTGCTGCTTCCATGGGCGTTGATTGTGGGTCCAAGTAAAATGAAATCCTTGACAACTTCAGTCTTTTCTCCATTTATCATGATATTGCTTATTGGCCCAGTTGTGAGGATTTTTGTTTTCTTTGTGTTGAGGTGTAATCCATACTGAAGGCTGTGGTCTTTGATCTTCTTCAGTACCTGCTTGAAGTCCTCTTCACTTTCAGCAAGCAAGGTTGTGTCATCTGCATAACATAGGTTGTTAATGAGTCTTTCTCCAATCCTGATGCCCCATTCTTCATATGGTCCAGATTCTCAGATTATTTGCTCAGCATACAGATTAAATAAGTATGGTGAAAGGATATAACCCTGATGTACACCTTTCCTGACTTTAAACCATGTATTATCCCCCCTGTTCTGTTTGAATGACTGCCTCTTGATCTATGTACAGGTCCCTCATGAGCACAGTTAAGTGTTCTGGAATTCCCCCTTCTTCGCAATGTTATCCATAATTTGTGATGATCCACACAGTCAAATGCCTTTGCATAGTCAATAAAACACAGGTAAACATCTTTCTGGTGTCCTTTGCTTTCAGCCAGGATCCATCTGACATCAGCAATGATATCCCTGGTTCCACATCCTTTTCTGAATCCGGCTTGAATTTCAAATCAGCTGCAGCGGTACATTGACAGAGAACTGCCAGAAATTCAAGCCAAATCCAGAAGAGGACATGGAAAAGGGCATATTATTGCAGAATATGCAAGATATTTTCTCTTTGCCCCTCCACAGCCATTCTCCACTCTTATCAGAAAAGAGACCTACTGGAAGTATATTAAGAGACTGCCTTGCCCTCTGGCTGTTCTGGGTGGGGTTAGCCAACGGGAACCCCCCCCAAAAAAAGAAAAAAACAAACCCATTACCATCGAGAAGATTCTGGCACGAGGAAAAAATCAGAAGGAGAAAGGTGATAGAGTTCAAGGTATTTATTCTCCTGTGCCCTCTTTCCTGGTTTGGAGTACTCTGGCTACATCTCTCAACTGAAGGTCAAATATACTGACAGGCCACCTTCTGTACGTAGCTCTTTCTCTCTCCAGTTTCCAATGCTGCTCTTTCCCCTTGATGCACTCTCACCACAGCTGCTCAAAAGGCCACCAGACTGGGCATGGTTTGGAGTGCAGATAGAGGTAGAACATTAGGAAATCTGGCAGCATTGGCACTTAGCCACTATGGTAGCAAGAGTGTTTATAAGATATGGGAGTTTATACAATATGGGCTTCCTTTCACATCATAGAGAGCTTAGACAAGGAAAAGGAGTTGTATATCCAAATGAGGGTGTGACTAAACACTTAGCCTTGATGGCAGCTCTTAAGGGATCTGGGTTTCCTGCACTGCAATGCAGAGATCCATGCCTAGGTGACTTGAGTTACATAGTTGCAATGCCAAATAAATAGTCAAACTACCTACTCGTTTGCTAAATCAAGGGCACTCAGGGAAAGCCCTTAAACGCTGTACTGTGGATAGGACATTTTGGAGACAAAATTAACAGTTTGGAACTCTTAAATCCCGTTTAATTTCCCTTGCCAGAAGAGGTAGACCTTGTTCTTTTCTTCATTTCTCCAACAATTAAGAGAGAAACAACTTTTTCCCTTTATTAACTATTAATAATTATTCCATCTGGGTCATGTGCCTCACAAGCAATTGGACTCAGCCCCACTATGCCTTCGTTGAGCCATGTTCTTAATGAGAATTAGAGCTTAAGCTACCTTTGAAGAAAATTAATTTCTCCAGTCCAAAATTGCCTATATTATCTGAATTCACTTATACTCATCATTGGAGTCCGGGGATCATGAATGGGTATAGATTCTAAGGGCTCTAGACAAAGGAGAATGAAATATAAATTTGATTGTATCAAATTTACAGATATGGGTGTATGCATTCAAGATTAAAGATTGAATACATTGACTTGAACATGTAAGAGTGACATTAAAATCTTGTTAAATTAGCAAATCCAAACCTGTAGTCAAAGATGGCTTAAGTATATATATGTATATGTCTGTTGTGTGTGTGTGTGTGTGTGTGTGTGTGGAAACCCTGGTGGTGTAGTGGTTAAGAGTTTGGTTGCTAACAAAAAGGTTGGCAGTTCAAATCCACCAGGCACTCCTTGGAAACACTATGGTGTAGTTCTACTCTGTCCTATTTATGAGTCGGAATCGACGGCAATTGGTTTTTGAGTTTTTTATGTGTGTGTGTGTGTGTGTGTGTCTATGCCCTCTTATTCTGATAAATCTTCTATATTTAAAAAGAGGCTTCTGGCTTGCTACTGAGCCACACCCCTTGCCTTACTTTGGAACACTAAGTTTACCTGACTTGAGCTGGCCATTATGAACTAGGAATTATGTGATCTACCAAATCATAACAGTAATAGTAGACATCAAAATTCCATTGTAACATGAAATATTTTATGAGACAAACTTTAGCACATCTGGAAGGCACAAGTAAACTACATAAGTCGGTGGTTCTGACTCCCATGATATCTGCTCATACTGTTCATGGTATTTCCCTCAATCAGCACCTAAGTCTCTATGTGAATTTCCTTCCTTATGACAAACGAATGGAGAAAGAAAATGAACAGGCTTGGTTTGCAGATGAATCTAGATGTCAGGGCATGAACAGGAAGTTGTCAACTCCTTCATTATGCTCCCATTCACAAGGTGGTTGTCATGGATTGAATTGTGTCCCCCAAAAAATGTGTGTAGAAACTTGGCTAGGTCATGATTCCCAGTATTGTATGATTGTGTAATCTGATGTGATTTCCTTATGTATTGTAAACTCTATCACTATGATGAGGTTATACGTGATCTCTTTATGTGTTGTAAATTCTATCATTATGATGAGGTTATGCTGATGAGGTTTACAAGATTAGATAGTGTCTTAATCCAATCTCTTTTGAGATATAAAAGAGAGAAGGAAGCAGAGACACATGGGACCCTCATACCACCAAGAAAGCAGTGCTGGGAGCACAGCACATCCTTTGGACCTGAGGTTCCTGCGCTGAGAAGCTCCCAGACCAAGGGAAGACAGATGACATGGACCTTCTTCCAGAGCCTACAGAGAAAGCGTTCCCCTGGAGCTGAAGCCCTGAATTTGCACTTGTAGCCTACTGGCCTGTGAGAGAATAAACTTCTCTGCGCTAAATCCATCCACTTGTGTTATTTCTGTTAGAGCAGCACTAGATGACTAAGACAGTGGTCCTCAAAGACAATGACAAATCAAAATTCTTCCACTGGGTAGAATTTAAGTCAGTACATCTGGTTATCCACTTCACATGAAAGGAGAAATAATCTGAGTTGGGGATCTACAGAAATTCATGGGCAGTGGCCTATAGATTGGCCATGAACAAGGAGTTGAAAAACAAAATAAGATTGGAAAATTTTTGACAAGGATGAATGAAGGAAAAGTATGTGGATGGAATATCTCAGAATGAGTCCTGTTGTGAAGATAGTTAGCCCCACATAAATGCAAACCACTCAAGAGGATAAAATGATTAAGTTCTGTGTCAGCACTAGTAGAACACCAGAGGGAGAGAAGAGACTGACTAAAGTCAGACTCCCTATTTTTCTGGCTCTCTCCTTTTGTAATTACCCAACCCCTAGTGGTGGCTTTCTATACAGTTTTATCTCTCTCTCCCCAAGTTTTAGTAATTGTTCCCTCCCCTTTCCCTTTAGTTTCTTTCCATTTTGCATTGGGTCACCATGAGTCAGGCCACACCACAGCAGCTAACAACAACAGTATCGTTATAACTTTTTAAAAGATAACTTTAAATTTAGAATATTTTAAACCATATTTGAGACTAAGAATGGCCCATAATTCTCTTATCCCATAATAGCCTTGTCCTGTGATAATTCTCTGATTACTAATCTTATAAAATCAATTGCAAACATCTTTTCTTTCTCCATTTTCTGGAACAGTTTCTATTAAAAAATATTTTTCCCTCAATGGTTTTTAGAATTTGATTCTAAAACTATCTTGGCCTAGGGGCTTTTTAATTGATAAATATTTGAGAAGCAATTTAATTATTAAATGTGTAAATGTATTCACATTTTCTATTTCTTCTTGAGTCTGATTAGGTAAGTTATAGTGTTCTATGAAATAGTTCATAATGTCTAAGTTTTCATATTTGTTGGTACACAATTGTTATTTTTACTATTCTCTTAATTTTTGAAGTATTTTGTATTTATACTTATGTCCACATTTTTCCTTTTTTAAAAAATTTTGCCTTTTATAGTTTTGCTAGATCAATTTCACCTAAGGGCAACATTTAGTTTTGTTATACATAAGGTCACAATGACTTGGAGACGACTCAAAAACAACTAACAACAACAACAAAGGTATGTTTATTTTGTTAGAATTTCTAATAAACCATTTGGGCTTTGTTAGCCCTCTCTGCTGTATCTTTGTTTACTAGTTCTTAATTTCTCCTCTTTCTTATTTCTTTTCTTCTACCTTTTCTCTGTTTACTTTGCAGCTCTTTTTTCTAAATCTTGACCTTATTCTTAGTTCATTAATTGTTAGTATTATGACTATAATTTGTATCTAAGTACTACTTTAGCTACAGTCCAGCAATTTACACACACACACACACATTTTCCTATTATCTTTGAAATTCAATTATTTTCTAATTTCCAATGTAATTTCTTCTCTGATCCTTGTACTATTTAGGAATGAGCTTTTTGCCCCTTCCCCCTTAAGTTATTCTTGGTTATCATTTTAAATAGATGTCTATTTATATTGCATTGTGGTAAGAAACAAAGGTCTTTACAAGGTCCATTCTTTGAAAGTTGTTGAGGTTTTCTCTACGGCCTATTAAAAGGTGGTCAATTTTGTAACTTTTCCATGTATATTTATGCTATTGTTGGGTGCTGTTGAGTAGGTTCCAATTCACAGCGACCCTATGTACAACTGAACAAAACATTGCCCAGTCTTCTGCCGTCCTGACAATCATTGTTATGCTTGAGTCTATTGTGGCAGACACTGTAGCAATCCATCTCATTGAGGGTCCTCCTCTTTTTCACTGATCATGTACTTTACCAAGGTGATGGCCTTCTCCAGGAACTGATCCCTCCTAATAACATGTCTAAAGAACATGAGACAAAGCTTCACCATCCTTACTTCTCAGGAGCATTCTGCCTGTACTTCTTCCAACAGAATTGTTCATTCTTCTGACTGTCTGTGGTATATTCAATATTCTTTGCCAATAGCATAATTCAAAGGCTTCAGTTCTTCTTAGGTCTTCCTTATTCTTTGTCCAGCTTTTGCATGCATATGAGACAATTGAAAACACCATGGCTTGGGTCAGGTGCACCTTAGTACTCAAAGTGACGTCTTTGTTTTTCAAAACTTTCAAGAGGACTTTTGCAGCTGACTTGCCCAATACAACACGTGGTTTGATTTGCTGACCACTGCTCCCGTGGGAGTTGATTGTGGATCCAAGTAAATTAAATCCTTGACAACTTCAATCTTTTCTGTTTATCATGATGTTGCTTACTGGTCCAGTTGTGAGGATTTTTGTTTTCTTTATGTTGAGGTGCAATCCATACTGAAAGCTGTAGTCTTTGATCTTATAAGTAACTGCATCACGTCCTCTTCACTTTCAGCAAACAGGGTTGTGTCATCTGCTTATCGCATGTTGTTAGTGAGTGTTTCTTCAATCCTGATGCCCCATTCTTCTTCATATAGTCCAGCTTCTCAGATTTTTTGCTCAGCATACAGATTGAATAAATATGGTGAAAAAATACAATCCTGACACACAACTTCCCCAACTTTAAACTGCGTAGTATCCTCTTGTTCTGTTTAAACGACTGCCTCCTAGTCTATGTACAGGTTCCTCATGAGCACAATTAAGTATTCAAGAATTCTCATTCTTCACAATGTTATCCATAATCGGTCACAATCCACACAGTGACATGCCTTTGTATTGTCAATAAAACACAGATAAACATCTTTCTGGTATTCTCTGCTTTCAGCCATGATCCATCTGACATCAGCAATTGATATCCCTCGTTCCATGCCCTCTTCTGAATCTCGCTTGAACTTCTGGCAGTTCCCTGAAGATGTAATGCTGCAACTGCTTTTGAAGGATCTTCAGCAAAATTTTCCTGAAGTGTCATGTTAATGACATTGTTCTATAATTTATGCATTCTGTTGGATCACCTTTCTTTGGAATGGACACAAGTATGGATCTCTTCCAGTTGGTTGCCAGGAAGCTGTCTACAAATTTCTTGACATAGGCGATCGAGCACTTCCAGCCCTGTATCTATTTGTTGAAACATCTCAGGTGGTATTCCGTCAGTTCCTGGAGCCTTGTTTTCGCCATTCCCTTCAGTTCAACTTGGGACTCATCCTTCAGAAACATTGGTTCTTGATCATATGCTACCTCCTGAAATGGTTAAAGACCATTTGATCATAGTAGACCATATGATTATCTGTTTCAAAATGTCCAATACCAGTCCATATCAGCCCACTAATGCTTAGGATATCTATCTTTAAGCATTCCATTTCATTTTTGAGGACTTGCAATTTTCCTAAATTCAGACTTTGTATGTTCTATGTTATGATTATTAATGGATGTTTGCAGCTGTTTCTTCTTATTTTGAGTTGTGCCACCTAAGCAAATGGACGCCTCAAAAGCTTTAGTCCGTCCGCATTATTAAGGTCAACTCTACTTTCAGGAGGCAGTTTTTCAACAGTCGTATTTTGAGTGCTTTCCAACCTTAGGGGCTCATCTTCTGGCACTACACCAAACAATGTTCTGCTGCTATTCATAAGGTTTTCACTGGCTAATTTTTTCAGAAGTAGACCACCAGGTCCTTCTTCCTAGTCTGTCTTAGTCTGGAAGCTCTGCTGAAACCTGCCCACCATGGGCAATTCCGCTAGTATTTAAAATACTGGTGGCATAGCTTCCAGCATCACAGAAATATGCAAGCCACCACAGTAGGACAAACTGACAGACGTGTGTTTGTTTATAAAGATTACATATTCTCCGTTAGCTCAAACATATTAATTGTATAACAAATATTTTGTGCCTTTTTAAATTATTTTCTATTTGATCCATCAATTTCTGTTAGAGATACATTAAAATTTCCTTTTAAGATCAGGATTTATGAAATAGTTCCTCTAATTCTATTTTGTAGATTATACTATTATGAATATTTTAGTTTAAAACTCTTGTGTTTTCTCATTTTTTTAATTTTCCAAATATATAATGATAACTTTTATCTCCAATGTTACTTTTTGCCTTAAATACCATTTGTCTGATAGCTATATTGATCCACACTGCTTTTTGTATAATTGCCTGTGTTGTATTTCTTCTGCTTTTAATTTCAGTATTTCTGCATTCTTATACTTTACTTGTGATTTTGTTTCTTTATCCAACCTAACAATTTTGTATTATACTAGTAATTTATTGCACTTGTATATATCAAACCAAAACAAACCCATTGCTGCTGAGTCGATTCTGACTCATAGTAACCCTATAAGACAGTGTAGAACTGGCCCCTAGGGTTTCCAAGGAGCAGCTGGTAGACTCAAACTGCTGACCATTTGGTTGGCAGCCGAGCTGTTAACCACTCAGCCACTAGGGCTCCACTTGTATGTATGTTGCTGTTGTTGTTAGGTACCGTCGAGTTGATTCTGACTCATAGCAACCCTATGTACAATGAAACACTGCCCAGTCCTGGGCCATGCTCACAATAGTTGTTATGCTTGAGCCCATTGTTGCAGCCACTGTGTTGATCCATCTTATTGAGGGTTTTCCTCTTTTTCGTGACCCTCTACTTTACCAACTATGATGTCCTTCTCCAGGGACTGATACCCCTGACAACATGTCCAAAGTATGTAAGACATAGTCTCGCCATCCTTGCTACTAAGGAACATTCTGGTTGTATGTCTTCCAAGACAGATTTGTTTGTTCTTTTGGCAGTACATGGTATATTCATTATTCTTCGCCAACACAATTCAAAGGCATCAATTCTTCTTCGTTCTCCTCATTCACTGTCCAGTTTTCTCATGCATATGATGTGACTGAAAATACCATGGCTTGGGTCAGGAGCATCTGAGTCTTCAAGGTGACATCTTTGCTTTTCAACACTTTAAAGAGGTCTTTTGAAGCTATATATACTTGTATATATAGCATACATTAAAGTATTGAGATCTATTCCTATAATCTTTGGGGTTTCTACTTCCTAAATTTTTATTATGCTTTTCTATTTTCTATTTTATCTGTCTTCTTTTGGGATGATTAAGATTTTTGAAATTTAATTTATTTCTCAACTATTGTTCTGAAAACTACGCATTCTATTTCTACTCTTTTGGTTGTTAACATTAAATGTTCATATGTGTAATTTATATAACAGAATAATGTTTGTTAATATTTGCACTTATCACTTAACTAATACAAAGATCTTAGAATGCATTAATCCTATTCACTACCTTCGTGTAGTGAATGTAACATGTTATTGTGTTCTTTGTGTTATATCCTCAAATGCATCATTCTGTTATTAATGTTTTATATCACCCAAATGGAGCCCTGGTGGCATAGTGGTTAAGAGCTATGACTTCTAACCAAAAGGCAGCAGTTCAAATCTACCAGCCACTTCTTGGAAACCCTATGGGGCAGCTCTACTCTGTCCTAAAGGGTTGCTATGAGTTGGAATTGACTGGACAGCAACAGGATCACCCAGATAAATAATTTTGTTCTTTTTTTTTAATGTTTACATTTTTCCAAAAGTATAGCTGTATCTTCACCCACTGTTTCTTCTTTCATTTACTCTTTTCATCTGGGTCCATGTTTCTTTTTCTTGCATGACTTGGGTTAGTATTTTAGAAGTACATTCAGCAGAGGTCTTCTATGAGTGGCACAGTCTGTCTTTGCCCCTGTCCCCCCAAAAAAAAACTTTATTGTTCTCTTATTTTTGGATGAAAGTTTGATTGAGTTGTTGACAGTTGTAGTCAGTGCTGACAATTATTTCCTCTCAGCAGCTTAAATAAATATTCCAATAAATTCTGGCTTATATTGTTGCTGGTAGTGTCATTACACATGTCATTACTTTGTGGTGATTTATTTTGTTCTTTTTCAGATTTTCACTTTGACTTTGATGCCGTATAGTTTCACTACAGTATTTCTAGATCTGGATTTCCATCCTGCCTTCTGTAATTCCTTTCTTCCTTCCTTACTTCCTCTCTCCCTCTCTCCCTCCTTCCTTCCCTTCCTCCTTCCCATCCTTCCATTTCTGATTTCTTCTTTTCGTCCTTCCTTTCTTTTTTAAAAACTTTTATCTCTCTTGATACTTGTTAAGATTTCTAGATATGAGAATGACTAATGTTTCTTTAAAATCCTAGAAATTTTCAAATATTGTTTATTTCTGAAACTTCTGTGAGACAGGTGCTGGATCTTTCATTCTACTTTATGTGGTTCTTAACACTTTGTGGTGCAGTGAATTGCTTTTATATGGACTTTCTAGCCACGGTCTTGTAACTCCCACAAAATGATTGGCTGGACTATGCAAACTGAGGGACTTATGGTCTACCAAGGAGATGGGTCAATTCGTGGTCCTGGTGGGAGGACCATGACTTGAAATTGACAAAGGTTTGGTGTATATAAAGTCAACCTCACAGAGGTTTTGGGGGAACCTCACTACTATTAAGAACAGTCTGGAGGGCAGCACATCCTTTGGACCAAGGACTAGGGGATCCTTCACTGAGAACCTCCTAGACCCAGAAGAAAGGGTGAATGCTAAAGATGGCACAAGATGGTGAGAGACAGTGGCAGTAGGCTTGCCGACCCATGGAGCTAGGCTGTCGCAGTGGGCTTTCTGGCCCACTGATAGACAGCTGAGTGCCTTCAGGCAAGAGATTTGTCAGCAGATCTAAAAGAACTGTAACACTTGCCTGTGCAGGGCAGAGGACTGAGTGTGTCCCCTGCAGGGGTTGCTCAGGAGAATCCTGTGCAGGGGTCTTCCTACAGCGGGTGGAGCCAGATGCCTCTGGGCAGGAGGCTTGCTGGCACAGCTAAAAGAGCTGAAACCCTTGTGCAGGGTGAGGGGCCTAAGTGTGCACCTTTCAGGGAGTACACACCTCTCCCTCGTTTGCAGCATGTACCTGGGTAACATGGTGGAAAGAGAGCCCCACAGGCCCTGGTAGCTTGGCAGCAGCTAGCAGCAAAAGCAAGCAAGGCCCACGGGCAGAGCAAAAGTCTCAGGAGCCATATAGGCCCCCCTAAGCAGCATGGTGGTCACCAGAGGCAGCAGTGACATGAACACAGCATCTGACCTGAACCACAGCACAGTTGCCCAGTGACATAGGAATGGACATGGATAATTTGGGGAAGGGTAAGCTTTTCTTCTTCGGAAATCTGTTATTGTTTACTGCTTGCTTTCTATAAATAATAGTGACTTTCACTTTGCCAACACTGAGTAAGTATCTTGTGTGTCAGTCTAGATTGCAGATGAACATAGCAATTGTTGATGCCAGTAGGTTTACGTGTCTCATTCCAGAAGTTTTATGACTGCCTGAAAGTTTGAGGCACAGCCTGTCTGCATGTGTGATGCAGATAGAAAGATATGCACATACACACTTCCTTCAAATTATCTGTTAGATACATAATGCTGTCGTAACAAAATATACCACAAGTGAGTGGCTTTGAAGAACAGAAATTTGTTATCTCACAGTTCTGGAGGCTAAAAGTTCAAATCAGACTCTCAGTAGTGTCATTTCCTTCCGTAGGTCTTTCTCCTAGTTTCTGGTGACTGCAAACAACGTTAGTATTTCTTTGCTTGTTGATAATCCTTATATGAAGCCATGTCCCCTAACCCCCACTCTGTATCTATTTGCCTATTCTGCTCTTTTTTAAGACATCATTCACAAATGACTAGGTTTAGAACCCACCCTATTCTGGTGTAACCTAATTAGCATAACAAAAGAAAACCCCTGTTTCCAAACAGAGTCATATTTACAGGTACATAGATTAGGACTCCAACGTAATTTTTTGAGGAACACAACTCAATCTATTTCTTTTCCCATCTCTTTATTTTCTTTGTTTTTTTCTGATTCTCTCAAATCAAGGTTTTATTTGTGGTTTTAATTGCCTGTTAAATTTTTAATTTGCAGAATTTCTATTTAATATTATCATTTTTATGACAGTTTCTTGCTCTCTTCTCTTGTCTTGATTCTTTTTTAATGCTTAATAATTTTCAATATATGTATGATACAATCTTTATTTAATAGCTTTTTCATATAAATTTCTTGGAGTCATTGCTATTTGTCATGTCTGGCTATCATTCATGATGACTTGTTTTCTTGTGAATTTTGTAATTTTAAAATGTTAAATCATTTCAGGAATACTTTGTGGAAATCTTTTGCAATGTGGATTGCATTCATTTTCTTCTGGAAAAGGTTTGCATTTGTTTCTGTCAGTCACCTCAGTGGTATAACTCACTGTCTTAGTTATCTAGTGCCGCTACAACAGAAATACCACAAGCAAATGGCTTTAACAAACACAAATTTATTCTCTCACATTTTAGGAGACTAGAAGTCTGAATTCAGGGTGCCAGCTCTAGGGGAAAGCTTTCTTTCTCTGTTGGCAATAGGGGAAAGTCCTTGTCTCCTTTCAACATCTGTTGGCCTGGCGTTCCTTGGAGATCTCCAAGTGTCTTGACATCAATCTTCCCCTGGGTCTAGTAGGTTGTCAGTCCAAGAACCTCAGGTCCAAATGATGTGCTCCACTCCTGGCTCTTCTTTCTTTGTGGTAGTTAGGTCCCTCTCCTCTCTGCTGGCTTCTCTTTCCTTTTATCTCTTTTAAGATAAAAAGTATGACTCAAGCAAGGGTGTGACTTCAGTAAAGAAGTGACTTAAGTAAGGGTAAGGGTGTGACTTAGGTAAGGGTGTAACTTGAGACTCACCCTCTTGTAAGGCTGTGCCTCAAAATACACCCCACACTGATCCTGCTTCATTAACATATAGAGGTTAGGGTTCACAACACATCACGCAATGGAGGATAACAACACAATACTGGGAATCATAGCATAGCCAAGTTGACACATATTTTTTGGGGGGCACAATTCAATCCATGACACTCACTTAGGGCAATGTTTATTGTTTTTGCTAATTTCTCAAATGAGAAATTCTTGGACCATGAAAGTATTGTAAATTTTTATCATAAAATCTGATGAGACAGTCTCACAGAAAAAAATTCTTTGAGTTCTTCCTGGACTGGCAATTTTATTTTTCTAGTGCATTCTTTAACTGATAGTAGCCTTGTGAGGTTCTAGATTTAGGAAGTAGAATCATTTCCAAACCCTACTCTGCAGGGGCCCAAGGCCTTATCTCCTGTCCCCACATGGTAAATGCATCCTGGGCTGCATCATCAGCTCATGTATTTACCAGTCTGCTTTTCTGTTTCATCTTTTTTAGTTGTTGGATATGTCCCAATCTTTCTTAGAAGTTCAGCTGGATAGTATTTAAAAGAATATGGGTCTTACTTTTTTATCATTTTTATATGTCTTGAAACAAAAAGTTATTTAGGTTATCTAATCTACCATATTATTATAAAAGAAAACCATCCCATTTAATTTTTACTAAAGTTAGCCTTTAAGGATCACATGTAATATCATGCCTGGAATTAGCTTCCAACCCTCTTATTTCTCAGACCTCAGTTTGCCTTGTTTGGTTATAAGGTTTCTGTTGTTTTATGTATTGGACATTTTTTTTTCCATTTATACTTGTTTTCATTTAGAAACCTGCTAGCTTGACTGAGATATATGTTAACACCACGTTTTCTTGAAAATACATTTTAGCCTGATAAGTCTTTAGTCTCAGGAACTGTGGTTTCATATATAGGAATTTCAACTTCATGCAAAGTATTGATGCCTTAGAATTATGGTATTGGCAAAGACTATCAAATATACCATAGACTGCCAGAAGAACGAACAAGTCTGTCTTGGAAGAAGTACAGCCAGAGTGCTCCTTGGATGCGAGGATGGCGAGACTTCATCTCACATACTTTGGACATGTCATAAGGAGGGTCTGGTCCCTGGAGAAGGACATCATACTTGGTAAAGTAGAGGGTCAGCAAAAAAGAGGAAGACCCTCAAAGAGATGGATTCACACAGTGGCTGCAACAATGGGCTCAAACATAGCAACAACTATGAGGATGGCATAGAAGCAGGCAGTGTTTCATTCTGTTGAGTCGGAACTGATTTGATGGCACCTAACAACAACAGCAACAGAGAAAAGTTGTGGTGGTGAAGAGGTCTGTCTTGGTTTAGAAAAACAGCATATTGGGAAGACAATTAGTTCTAAGTAACAGAAAAAGTAATCTGGACTCCCTGTTGCAGTACAGGCTGTCTTCTTTGATTTAGTACTTCCCATTTTCCAGACTTTGTTATAGTTAATAGATAAAGAAGGAAAATCATAAAACTGTGGTGCCTGAAAGAGTTGTGAAAGTTTAAGCAAGGGATAATAATGTATCATCAGTAAAGTTTAACAATGCCCAGTGTCTTAAGTTATCTAGTGCTGTTATAACAGAAATACCTCAAGTGGATGGCTTTAACAAACAGAATTTTATTTTCTCACATTTTAGGAGGCTAGAAGTTCAAATTCAGGGTGCCAACTCCAGAGGAAAACTTTCTCTCTCTGTCGGCTCTGGAGGAAGGTGATTGTCATAAACCTTGCCCTGGTCTAGGAGCTTCTCAAAGCAAGGAACCTGAGTCCAAAGGACAGACTCTGCTCCTGGCACTTTTTTCTGGTGTTATGAAGTTCCTCTCCTCTCTGCTCACTTCTCTCTCCTTTTGTCTCTTGTGATGATGCAGGCCACACCCCAGGGAAACACCCGTTACGTTGGATCAGGGCTATGACCTGAGTAATGGTGTTGCATCCTACTCTAATTCTCTTTAACATAACCTAATCCTGCCTCATTAACCACCAGCAGAGATTAGATTTACAATACATAGGATAATCACATTAGATCACAAAATAGTGGAAAACCACACAATACTGGGAATCATGACCTAGCCAAGTTGATTCACATTTTTGGAAGACACAATTCAATGCCTAAAATCCACCCTTTGGTCCCCAATAATTCATATCCTTGCCACATGTAAAAACACTTTCAACCCGTAATATCATCCAAAAATTCTTAAATCAACTCCAAGTCCAAAATCTCATCTTCTACAAAATTCCTTTTCATCTGTGAACTTTGGAATACAAGTTAAATCTGCTTCCAAAGTACAATGGTGGAACAGGCACAAGCTAAACATTTCCATTACAAATGGGAGAAAATGAAGGGAAAGAAAGGATAACGGGCACCAAGTAAGTCAGCAGAATGCATTACATTAGATCTCAAGACTTGAAAATAATCCTTTATTCTTTGAGATCATTTAGGCAATGGTCCTGCCCTTCAGATTCTGGGTGTTGACTACACTCTCCAGATTCTGGGTGAAGGATCCTTGACCATGGGCTTCAGATCTGCCCTCCAGGCCCACTGGAAGGGCAACTGCTTCTTCGCATTTGGGTGGCCCCATTCTTCTAGTCCATCTGAGTGACGACCCCACCCTCTCGGCTCTGGCGGGCCCCGTTTTTCTGCCCCTTGGGCATGGCAGTCACGCACCCTCAGTTTTGGGCAATGGATCCATCCCATCCCACTGGCACTCATGAAAGGCAGTTTCACACTCTGGAACCAAGTTGGTGATGATCTGACTCTTGGAAACCTAAGAGTTTGTAAACCCACCCCTTGAGATCCAGCAGGCCTGGTTCCACCCGTTGAGACCCCAGAGGTTCTGGCCCTAACCTTTGAGGCTGAGGCAGCTCTGCTTCCTCTGCTTCTTGTCTCTTCAACTTCTGCTTTCTGGTTTCTTGGTTTCTCAGCCCCTCAGACCCTTGGGTCAGCCTGGCATCTGCCCTGCTCAGGCAAGTGTTCAAAGCACTAGCTCCAACAATAAGTGCCCAGAGGCTCCCTACTCCACCAGGAAACCTCCTGCCTGAAGACACTCAGCTCTCTTGCTCTGTGAGTCAGCTCCAGCTCCATCTCACACCAGTCTCCTGGTTCTGCTGCTGCTGTTTCTTTGATGCTGCTTCTCTCTCGCCTTCTATGCCATCGCCGGTGTTACAGCTCTCCTCACTTCTTCCTGAGCCCTCACCAGAATTGACTTTGATGTTCATAATTCCACCAATAGTCTCTTCAAGGTAATCTAGGCTTCTACTATTAACCAAAAAAAAAAAAAAAAAAAACCAAACCCATTGCCATCGAGTCAATTCCAACTCATAGCGACCCTATAGAATAGAGTAGAACTGCCCCATAGAGTTATCAAGGAGTGGCTGGTGGATTTTAACTGCCGACCCTTTTGTTAGCAGCCAAGCTCTTAACCACTGTGCCACCAGGGCTCCTCTTGTACTATTAGGGGCTTTAAAACTCTTCCAGCCTTTGCCCATTCACAGTTTCAAAACAGCTTCCACACTGTAGATATCTGTTAGAACAGCACTCCATTCCTAGTACCAAATTCTGTCTTAGTTATCTAGTGCTGCTATAACAGAAATAGCACAAGTGGATGGCTTTAACAAATAGAAGT
This sequence comes from Trichechus manatus latirostris, assembly GCF_000243295.1. Classification (NCBI taxonomy): domain Eukaryota; kingdom Metazoa; phylum Chordata; class Mammalia; order Sirenia; family Trichechidae; genus Trichechus; species Trichechus manatus. Next base: position 6,670,726 of record NW_004444019.1, read on the forward strand.
TTATTCTCTCAATTTAGGAGGCTAGAAGTCCAAATTCAGGGCACCAGCTTCAGGGGAAGGCTTTCTCTTTCTGTTGGTTCTGGAGGAAATTTCTTGTCATCAATCTTCCCCTAGTCTAGGAGCTTCTTAGCCCAAGGACCCTGGGTCCAAAGGATACACTCTGCTCCTGGCACTTTGTTCTTGGTGGTATAAGATTCCTCTCCTCTCTGCTCACTCCTCTGTCCTTTTATCTCTTTTAAGACAAAAGGTGATGCAGACCACACCTCAGGAAAACTACTCTTACAATGGATCAGGGCTGTGACCTGAGTAAGGGTGTTGCATCTCACTCTAATCCTCTTTAACATAACCTAATCTTGCCTCATTAACCACAGGCAGAGATTAGGATTTACAGCACATAGGTAATCATATCAGATCACAAGATGATGGACAATCACACAATACTGGGAATCATGACCTAGGCAAGTTGATACATATTTTTGGGAGACAGAATTAAATTCATAACATCCAGTCCTTAGAAAATGATTTTTAAACTGAAAATATAATACTTGGATATAGTTAAAGCTTGTCTATTTAATTGATTATAATATTTTAAAAGAAATATTTCTTACATACTTATCTAACTGATAAGTCATAGAAATTATAGTTATAGTAACATCTCCTTTTAGTAGTTATTCTATGGATTACAAATTAAATGTTAAATCAGAGAAGCTAAAAATGGATACATGCTTGGAAAATAATATAACACACTTATTTATTTTTTATAATCTGCAAAAGATCTTTCCAATGTGAAGAGGAAAATGTGTGCTTAAGAAATCTGTAAACTCCTCAAATCTTTTATTACTTTAATCTATGACCTAAAATTTTAGGACTAAAAAATTAATATGCTGAAAAAACTAAAATTTCTTCAGTACAGTTAAATAGGTCACATTGTACCTACTGTAAAATATATTTTATGGTCGACATTTTAACAACTTAATATCTATCTTTGTCAAGGGATTTAACTATGGTACCTAGTCTTCAAAAGGAGAAGAAAATTAATTTCCACCAGAATTGCATTCAGTCCAGATAAACTCATAGAAGAGAACAGGGAATAGTTCAAGAAAATTTAAAAATCAAGGCCACTAGAGATTTCAATCGCTATTTGTGTCATACCTCTGTTGAGTATTTTATCATCTCTAAAATCTAAGTTTATCAATATATTATAAATCAAGGAAAAGAAGGAAGGGGAAAACTAATATATTTATTTTAAAAACAAGGAATCAAGAAGCATTAAAAACACATAACAAATTAAGTAGAAACCGTAATTAAAACATGATAAACTGTTCATAAATATTACATTTATATTTGTGATTTGTGTGTGAGCTTCATTTCCTAATCTATAAATTTCTACACGTAATCATATTGTTCTCTTTGTTTTATTTAAGTGAAGATCTATTAACAGAAAATGGCATTGTCTTTAAAGAAACATTTATATTTTTTGAGGCTATTATTCTAACTACTTGACATTTATTTTCATATATCCTCTACGTTTGCTAGTATCCCAGATTATGTACAGCTGAGCAGACATTTTTTTAAGAACAACAATGTGCCATATGCTGCACCAGTCATGACAGGCACATCACAAATATAATTATCTGTGTGATCAAGAGTTCTGCAAACTAACGGAGAGAACTCTTTCATACTGGTCATATCTACCCCACAATATTATCAGACCATGTAGGCCCACTCAACTGTTGCTCCCTTAGGAGTAGCACTGCTATAAATATTCAGAGAACCTGTAAGTGGTGATATTTCTTAACTATTGTTTCATAATTTAGGTCTCATTTAATTAAACATAACTGGCTCATGAAGCAAATCCATACAGCATGAACATGAAAGCCATGGCCCTGGACTGTGACTCCACCAGCAGTAAGTAACACATGGCAAGGTAGACCACTTGAAGTACAGATAGTTCCCAAAGGTAGCTGTGCTACTGGTGATCGGATCTGAATGTTCTGTCAGGTGAAAACTCAAGGCAAGGAACCACATTAAAAGAAATTGTTAGCACCTCAAAGAAGAGTTATGGAGTCACGTGCTTAACTTTTCAAAAGCAGTGTTGAAACAATTTATTATTTATATTGTTGTTTTTATTGTGGTATTTCAAATATTTTCTTTTCCAAAAGTTTGATAAATTCACCATTTATCAATCTATTTCGATATAGAGCTATTCAGTAAAGTTTTGTGTTCATGAATAACAGTGAGTAAGTATAAATATACTTCCGTTTTGCAACCTTGGAGGCTTTGTCTTTGGATAGTGTTTACAATCACATGTACTTTTGAAAATGAAATGTTAAGCTACAAGTTTAATTGTGTGTTTGTTAATGAAAAAGTGAAATAACATATTTTGATGTCAAGAAGAATTATGATTAACTTATTGATATTCAAAACAATTCTGAAGATTTCTAATGGTTCCTGTAACTTAGTTACAGAGTATAAATATATACCAGATAAAAGCTATAACATCTTAAATTCCTCTTTATAAAAAATTAGTATTTAAAGATACAGTTGTTATATTTTGCTGCTCTTAGAAGAATAAAGCCTTGGAAACAAGAAACGTATATATTCATATGCGTAAAATAGAAAATGTGATTATAAATGTAAAGTGCAAAGATAGTACCTGCATATTTAGTATAAATAAAATAGTCAATTTCTTTCTAAATTAAAATTAAAGCAGAAGAAGTCAAGACAGCTTACCTCTTAGAAGTTACTTTTAATTAAATCTTTCATTTAATGAGTGAGAATCACACTAAATTCTCACCATTTAAGTAAAAGGGTACAGGTTGATCCTCAGCTGCTGAGAAAATAGTTAATGTCAAAAGGTTACAGATCTAATTTTATGAAACAATTAGCTTTGCATAAAAAAAATCAACATCAACAACAAAGCTGTTATACCAACACAAATTGCACCATTACGTGCAGTCAGCCATCACAGGAAAGCAAGCCAGTGGTCCCAATGGGATGGGTGCAACATATTTTCTCTCTTGGAAGAACAATTAAATACACATTTCCAGCTGTTGGCAGGTCAGCAGTCACGTTTTCATTTAGAAAGATATGTTTGAAAGAGTGGTAGCTAAGGAGGAATAACTGTGCTGAAATAACGGGTACAAAAGCCATCCTGAACGTAACAAAAAGGTACAAAGAATCATAACTACCATCACTTAAAGACTTCAAAGCATGTGACAGATTTGGACTTGCAGCCAATCTCAGAGTTATGTTGACTCTCAGCTATGTGTTGGAATTATGAAAGCATTTGCTCAATTCAGTCCTGCTGATGTAGCAATCATGCCAAGTAAGCATATCAAGAAACACCAATGTATTCATTTGTAATAAGTAGTGTGCCAAGTGCCTTAGTAAGGGGGTATTTCAGTAGTTGTCCAGTTCACCTTGATGGTTATTTTTTTGTGTATCCAGTTCCATTCTTTTCCTCTACTTGATACCTGGAAGGCTGACTTCTATGAACTGCATCACTTGGGTATCTTTTCCAGCTAGGTTCCTGTTGGGTGTAACAAACGGGTGACCCTGGAGATTAGAGGACAGAAAGAGAGTCAAATTTTAGTATTTATGCTCCTCTTTCTCTATGCTCTGAGCTGAAAAATACGCATGAGTGACAAGCAAGCTTTTCACACTCTTGAGATACTGCCAGTATATATTCTTTTATATCTGGCTTTTTTTCATTCAGTATTTTGCCTCTGAGATTTATCTTCTCTCTTCATCTTATTCCAGTGCTACACTCTCTCACGTAAAAAGAAAAATGGACTATTAAAAATATAGTACTCTTCATTCTCTCTTTGCTGGGTGATCATAGGTCTAGCATACTCTTTTTGTTACATTTTACCCTCCTAAAGACTTTTCCAAAGCCACCGGCTAGTCACTTGCAGACACAGATACGCATTCTGCTTTCCCTCTAAGCACTACCTGGAGGAAGATTCTTCCAAACTATGAATCTTATTTGAGCCGGTTCATTATTATGGCATTTCCACAGTGTATTCAATCCATAGTTCAAAATTTTCTTTCCTGGCACAATTTTCATACCACCACTCCTCACCCAAAACTATCCAAAAATATGGTAGTTTTATATACCTTGTAACAGCCAACAGAGACTTCACTGCCTTTTCTATAACTTGTCAGTTTTTCAATCCAGAGACCCAATGTGCTGGTCTACCTGAGTCCCCCCACTCTCTCTGTTTATATCTTTACTCTTTTTCTGAAGCAATATAAATTCCTATAAAAATTTAGTGTCTGCAGTTTGTGAACCACTCTTTATGGTCTCTTCCCTGATAACTACTGTAAAGAAATTTGATATGGTGATCGGCAAAAAAACTGGCATTAGAGTATAACTCTGGCTTTCTTATTGAACTATTCATTCTTGGACTTTAAACTTGCACAGGGGCTCTGACGCTGTTACAATATTAGTCTTTATCTCATCTCTCTCCACCATTACTGCTCATGTGAGGTTCACATGCATTTCTCTGCACCAGTTTTAACATCACAGTGGTGCTTTCCTGGTTTAAGCTAATGATTTATTTTGATATAAGCAGACATAGGACCACAGTTAAAAATTTCCCCACTCTTCATGTAGGACCTTAGTTATGCTTTTGAAGCCTGGAGAAGCATGTAAGTAGAGTTCCTTGTCAGAAAGCGAGGTGTATCATTAGCAGACCAGGAATGGGTATGATCTGATAAAGTCATTTATCAGGTCATTCGGAGTTCACCTCAAACAAGTATTTGAATTTTTCCCAATTTTTCCGGTATCCTGTTTTCTTTTTCTATATCCTGGTATAACTCCCATATCTCCTCCTACCCTCAGTATTCTTCCCATTGTCCTAGATATAGCTTAGTGTTGCAACTTAGCTTCAGTTCCTCCAGAGTCCATTTTCCTGCCATGGTCCATCCTGGAAAGGAGTTATCAGCTTCCTAATATGAAAGCTAAATAACGTCCTTCAGAATCGTCAGAGACAAATACAAGACAAAAAAAAGAACACCTTTCCTTCACTAATTTCGGAGCCCTGGTGGCAAGGTGGTTAAGAGCTACGCTGCTAACCAAAAGGTTGGCGGTTCCAATTCAACAGCTGCTCATTGGAAACACTACGGGGCAGTTCTATTCCATCCTACAGGGTCGCTATGAGTCCGAATCTACTGGACAGCAATGGGCTTGTGTTATTTTTTTTTTTTTTTTTGGTGGGGGGTTCACTAATTTCAGCTGCCTCTCATGACATAATGCTGATGATTTATTATGCTAACAAATTTCTGTTTCTTTGCTCAGTCTAACGAAACTCAGTTTAGTGCCATCCTGCCATACCTGTAAGCATGAAGTTGGATGAAATGCTATTAAAAAAAACTGTGAATTATTTAATAATCACAATGCCCTAGAAACCAAATTTTCAGAATGAAGATTTTAAGATCATTTTTCCCTAATGTTTTGCATATGGCAATTTGGAGGGACAGTTACAAAATAACAGATGGTAAAATAAGTTGAATCACTTCAGAGTTGAAATGAGGAGAATAAGTATACTTGGGTGAGAGATTAAAAATCATCAACAAACAAAAGGAGTTACAAACAATACACACATGTTTAGTAGTATTGTCAGTGACATATTGCTAATCACGTATTTGTTCTGTTTCACATGCAGACAAAGTAAGTAAAAGAATTAGGAATAGCACTGTACAGGATAAATAAAAATGTTACAAATAAGATTATGTAATGTGTGTTATATAATTCCTTAAGAAATTGTGCTCGAATCATGAGGAGTCGTGAGGAGCAGTTTATAGTAGAGTAGTGGGAGGAATAAAAAGGATTTAAACAGAGTGAATGGAAAGAGGAAGCTGTAGAGACAGTAATGATAAAAAATAACAATGAAGTACATGGTTGTACTGGAAAATGTGTTTGTATTTATCTCAGTGTCTCATTCCTAAACAAAAGGAAAAATGTATGAACAATAATTTCCTAATAACAGCATGAAAATTGTTATGATATATTTTAGAGGACATTTTCCCCAAAGCAACACATGTATTACGGGTTTTTTTTTTTTTTTCAGGTAAAATAAATTTATGTATAATGGAGACACTATTAAGTGATTTTGAAAATACTAATAATAACTCCTAGGAAATACCTGTATATATTTCATTCTCTCTTTTGTAGCATCAGCTATTATTTTAAAGTCTACTTTCTAAAATATATACTTGAGAATTTCAAGAGGTTCTACAAATATAGTTTGAAAATTACTTGTGAAACTCAAGGAGAAATTTGTGTTTTTCTATTTAAATTTGATATCTCTAAAAGAAATGATCAAAGTAAATTCTAAGAATACTATTTTGTCAACTTTAAATAGGGTAGCTGGAAGATCTTCTGGCTGCAATATAAAGGAGCATGCATAGGATAGTTTTCCTATGCACATGCACAAAAATCAAGCACTGGCAACAGAAAACATATAGAATTATAAACTGAGTTAAATCTTGAGGAATACTTAAATGGGCTGAAAACCTTGATTTGAACCCCATTATTACCTTCAAGGAGCCCTGGTGGCACCAGTGGTTAAGAGCTAGGCTGTTAACCAAAAGGTCAGCAGTTGGAATTCACCAGCCACTCCTTGGAAACTCTATGGGACAGTTCTACTCTGTCCCATAGGGTCGCTATGAGTCAGAATGGACCCGACGGCAACTGGGATCACCTTCAAGAACTTACTAATATGCATAGGAGTTCTAAATTTGACCTTTTTGCAAAATGTCATAAAGAACATGGAAAATAAACCACACACACAAGAAAATCTAACACTTTTAAGATATAAACCCAAAAGCCAAACCAAATCCACTGCCATACAGTCAATTCCAACTCATAGAGACCTTAAAGTCAGAGTAGAACTGCTCCATAAGGTTTCAAAGGTTGTAATCATTATGGAAGAAGACTATCATATCTTTCTCCCAGGGAGTGGCTGGTGGGTGAGAACCGAGCGCTTAACCACCTCGACATCAGAGCTCCTCAAGATATAAAGCAATGGGCACCACACCAAAAGAAACTCTAACTTTTCAAAATTTTACAAAGCAGAAATAAAAATCAGGACAAGTTAGGGCACTGAGAAGACTATAAAATCACTGTTTATATGTGGTCAGTCTAGGAGGCAGCCCCAGGCAGTAGAGGGGTCAGCTATATTGTAGTCATTTACAAAATGGGAGCAAAAAAAGCCATTCCAAAGGACATCAGAAATAAAACATCTAAGGCCAAACTCAAAATGCATATTGAGATATTAGTCTGAGGCAGATATTTTGCTTCAAATTAATAACTGTTGACTTTTATGCACATTTTTTTACTTTCTAGCCATGGTTTATCCCCTGAACTTGAAGCTCTTAAATGCAACTGCCTTCACATGGATGTCAAATAGGCATCACGGGCATAACATGGCCAAAAGAGAACGTTAGAATCCCTCCGTAAAGTGTTTCCAAGGAGCCCTGGTGGCATAGTGGTTAAGTGCTCAGCTGCTAACTGAACGATTGGCAGTTTGAAACCACCAGCCCCTCAGCGGGAGAAAGATGTGGTAATCTGCTTCCATAAATATTTACAGCCTCGGAAGCCCTATGGGGCAGTTCTTCTCTGTCTTATAGGCTTGCTATGATACTTGACTAGACAGCAATGGATTGGTTGGGTTTGGTTTTGGATAATGTGTTTCCTTTTTATTTCCTCCACTCTTTAAATGGCTCTTAAATCCAATCAGTTAGTCAAAATGAAAACCTAGGGAGAATCAGTATATTCTTCTTTTTCTCACCTGCTCAACAGGAGGTAGCTATTGAGGATATTTCCATAAATAGCCCAAATCTGTCCACCTTTTTCCATGATCTTTTCTAACAGTATAATCCAAGCCTACATTATCTCTTGCTTAGATTATTGGTCTTCCTACCTGGCTTCCTGCTTCTATTCTTGTACTTTTCATCCTCACCCCAAATCCATTATCCTCCCAGGTGCCAAAGTGTTTTTCATTAAGGTACCAATCACAATATATTACTTTTCTCCTTAAAACCCTCCAATGACTTCCTATTAAAATAAAATAAAATCTAAACTTCTTAGTATAACTTAAAAATCCAGCATCTTATCCATCAGTACTAACCAAACAAAACCAAAAACCAAACCAAACTCATTGCCGTGGAGTTTGACTCATAGAGACCCTACAGGACAAAGTAGAATTACCTCATACAGTTTCCAAGGAGCGGCTGGTGGATTCAAACTGCTGATCTTTTTTAGGTTAGCAGCCAAGTTCTTAACCACTATGCCACCAGCGCTGTGTTAAAGAATCTAAACCAAAAAACCAAACTGTTTGTTGTCAAGTCGATTCCTATTAAATCTTGGAGAGAAAAAGGTTCCTTTCAAAAATACAAAAAGACAACTACAAAATAGAAATTAAGGAATGCCTAATTAAATGTGAAAAACATGTCAAATTTATTGTGTTAAATTTAATAATCACAAAATTCTATTAAACCTGAAAGCAATTTTGAGATTTTTCTCAGTTTTATAGGAATTCCCATGTTTACAGGATAATTTCTGATTTAAAAAAATGACTAATTATAAATTAAACTAGTTGCTCATAACAAAGTAATTTCTAAAGCAAAATCATAAAGGTTCTTTATATTTTTATAGAAAAAAATGATGGTTTGTATGCATTTTAACAAACTTGTTATGATGCAATATGATGCCTAATAACTAAAAATGACAAGAACAGATAAAAACATTGAAACAGTCAAAACACAGCCTTATGTTATCTGGCCTCTGCCTACCTCAGGTTCTTCCACTTTCACCTTTATTCACTGTACTCCATCATCAGTGGCACCACTCTCTCTTCTTATGGTTAATCTTCTCTTTGTCAAGCCTAGAGGTGGTAAAATCCCTTATGCTGGTTCCTTCACTGCTGCTGGTGGTAGAAATTTTGCCCCAGATTACTTTGCTATCTCTTCAAGTTCCACTACAACCGATGCACACCTTTGTAATAAGTCTGACTGTAAACAAAACATTCTTCAATTTTCCCACTGTGAGTGTGCTTATGTTTCCTGTTGGGACCCTGATTGTATAGAAAATATAAAAGCATTCAATAACTTAACTTCTTCAACCTTGTCTTGATGTTGGATCAAAGCTTAAATTTCAGAGAAGTCACCTTTTGCTTTAGCTACAACTTATCACAGATTACTACTTTTTTAAGTCACCAGCAAAACCTCACCCCCATTCTGGATATTTTCTCTACTTACTATGTATGCAGCCATCTACTAGAAACTATATTTTTATAAAGAAAAGTGTTTAATAGAAGTTGTGCCCCTCTACCTCAAACTTCTCTCTCAACATACTACAGAAAATAAAATTAATGTTTTTAAACCTTGGAAAACATCTCCGCTGGAAAATATTAAGACTTCCCACTATCTGCTAAAAACTCTTTGACATGATATTCAAGAACATCTGCAAATTATTTATGACCCTCATTTCCAGTTTGACTCCCCACTACTCTCTTTCCCTTTGTTTATTTATCTTTTATTGTGTTTTAGATGAAAGTTTACAGAGCAAATTAGTTTCCCATGAAACAATTAATACACATATTGTTTTGTGACATTGGTTGAAACTCAGGACATGTCAGCACTCTCCTATTCCCGACCTCTTGAACAGACATATGCACACTCATGTTCATTGCAACATTATTCACATTAGCGAAAAGATGGAAACAACGTAGGCGCCCATCAACAGATGAATGGACAAACTATGGTACATATTACAATGGAATACTGCAAAACATCTCCTTCACTTTAGGTTCAGCCTAACTAAATTTTAAATGGGTTCAACAAAGACTAAACAAATAGAATCTGTATTGATGTCAATATTTGTAGTTATTCTTTGTTCTCCTTGTCTAGCTCTTTGTCCATTGAAGTATTTAGCAATTTGTATTAAGTATATTTTTGCTGAAGATCAGCATACCCACAGAGAACTGCCAGAAATTCAAGTCAGGTTCAGAAGAAGACGTGGAACCAGGAATATCATTGCTGATGTCAGATGGATCTTGGCCAAAGGCAGGGAATACCAGAAACATGTTTACCTGTGTTTTATTGACCATGCAAAGGCATTCGACTGTGTGGATCATAACAAATGATGGATAACATTGTGAAGAATGGGAATTCCAGAACACTTACTTGTGCTCCTGAGGAACCTGTACATGGACCAAGAGGCAGTCATTCAAACAGAACAATGGGATGCTGAGTAGTTTAAAGTCAGGAAATGTGTGTGTCAGGGTTGTATCTTTTCACCATACTTATTCAACCTGTATGCTGAGCAAATAATCCGAGAACCTGGACTATATACATTAGGATTGGAGGAAGACTCGTTAACAACGTGCGAAATGCAAATGACACAACTTTGCTTGCTGAAAGTGAAGAGGACTTGAAGCACTTACTGATGAAGATCAAACACCATGGCTTTCAGTGTGGATTACACTTCAACATAAAGAAAACAAAAATCCTCACAACTAGACCAATAAGCAACATCATGATAAATGGAGAAAAAATTAAAGTTGTCAAGGATTTCATTTTACTTGGATCCACAGTCAATGCTCATGGAAGCAGTAGTCAAGAAATCAAAGGACACATTGCATTGGGCAAATCTGCTGCAAAAGACTTCTTTAAAGTGTTGAAAAGCAAAGACGTTACTTTAAGGACTAAGGTGCAGCTGACCCAGGCCATGGTGTTTTCAATCACCTCATATGCATGCCGAATCTTGGCAATGAATAAGGAAGACTGAAGAAGAATTGATGCCTTTGAATTACGATATTGACAAGGAACGTTAAATATACCATAGACTGCCAGAAGAATGAACAAATCTGTCTTGGAAGGTACAACCAGAATCCGCCTTAGAAGCAAGGATGGTGAGACTTTGTCTTACATACTTTGGACATGTTATGAGGAGGGACCAGTCCCTGGAGAAGGACATCATGCTTTGTAAAATAGAGGTTCAGCAAAAAAGAGAAAGACCCTCAACTGGATGGACTGACACAGTGGCTACAACAATGGGCTCAAACACAGCAACGATTATGAGGATGGTACAGGATTGGGCAGTGTTTTGTTCTGTTATAGGTAGGGTTGATATGAATCAGAATTGACTTGACAGCACCTAACAACAATATTAAGTATATACTGTGGACAGAGTATCACATTAGTAACTTTTAAAGAGTTGGGGAAATTTTGTACGGATGCCTTTATTTGTCTGTAATCTACTCCTAGTCTAAATACCAGAGCCTTACTAATTGAGTCCACAAATATTGTTCTTACATAGTTTTTAATTTCTTTATATAAATTTTAGAAGTATACTTCTAAAATTATTATTGAATGACAAGAATGAGGCAGCAATTCCAAAGAGTGGTGGAAGTGGAATCCAAGAAGGAAGAGTAGCAAGAAAAAAATCACTGAGGAAGGAGAGAGCTTGGTAGAAAGATGGAGGCTGTGTGTCCAAGACAGAGAATAGCAAAGGAGGTGGTGGTATGAAATGATGTGGTATAGCTAAACAAGAGCCAGACCATGCAAAGATTCTGTGGGTAGTGGTACTCAATTCAAGTTCCATCCTTAGAGCCACTGAAGGGTTTTCAGTAGTATAATAACTTTATTTGATTTAGGTGTATAAAAATTTACTTTATTTGCTATTGTGAAATAGATGATAGTGTAGAAATAATGAAAGCAGGACTATCATTTAAGAGGATTTGCAATGATCAGGTGGTGTGGTCGTTAAGGTTGCTTGTCAGCTTGGTCGGGCCATGATTGTCAGTGGTTTGGCAGTTATGATGTAGTTTGGCAGTGGTATAATGACATAATCCCCTCCATGATGAGATCTTATATGTGATCACCTCCATGGTGGGAACTTCTGTGAGTAGCCGATCAGTTGAAAAGGAGTTTCCTTGGAGGTGTGGCCTGTATATAATATAGGTAGACTTCCTGGCAAGGCTCTCTGGCTTTTGCTCACTCTGGATCATGCAGCTGGCTCCTGTCCATCTGACTTTCAGTTCCTGGAACTTATGCTAGCAGCTTGCCTGAAGATTTTAGGATTCTTCAGCCTCTGCAGTCTGGATCTTGGGTTTGCCAGCCCCTGCAGTCAAGTAGCTGGGAGAAGCCTCCAGCCTCCAGCCACAGACTTGGGACTTTCCAACCTCTACAACCACATGAGCCATTTCCTTCAGATAAATTTCTGTCTTTCATTGTCTCTCTCTCTATATATGTATATTCATTGACACTTCACTGGTTTTGCTTCTCTAGAGACCCCGGCCTAAGATGGGGGGAATGATAGAGCTTGTATCAGGAAAGTGGCAGTCAAGAAAGAGAAGACAGACATATTTTGACGGTAGAATAAAGATTTGCTAATGGATTAGAGGTCGAAATGATGCAAAGTGCAGAATTAAAAATTCTTCAGTTTCTGGCTTGAGTTTTCGAGTGGATGGAGGTGACATTTACATAAGAAAAGAAACCAAGGAAGGGGCAAATTTAGGGAAAAATCAAGATTTCTGTTTCAACAATGTTAATTTTGAAATGCCTATTTGACGTGTAAATATAGATATCAGTCAAGATACATGAGCCTGAAATACAAAGTTGGAAATACAAATATGGGGTTGTGGTCATGAGCAGAAGGATGCTATTTATAGATTTGGGACTGGGTGAGTTCACCATGCCAAAGAAGTATAAACAAAAGAGGAATGGGTCCAGAATTAAACCCTCAGACAATCCAGTGTTTACAGGTCAGATAAGAGAAATCAGACAGCAAGTAAACTAATCAAGAGCACCTAGTTATGTAGCAAGACATATGACTGTTGAACAGTACTAATGATCTTTTCCAGATAGTGTCAATGCATTGAAAGGGACAAGAGCCAGATTACAGAATATTAACTAATGGCTAAAAGGTAGGAAGGAAAATTCTATTACCTGGTTAAGAACATTTGCTGTCAATAAGAAGATTAAAAATGGAATGCTATTTAAAAGAGGTAGTGATATCATGGAAACTCTTTTTAAGAAGGGGATGCTAAGTACATATATTTGCTTACGGGAATTAACAAGTATTGAGGAAGAAATGGGTAATTCAAGGTAGACACAGCATAATTAACATTTTAAAAACTTTTGAAATTCATAGTTTTTTTTTTTTTTTTTTTTAATCCAGACCAGAATTTATTGGATTGGGATTTGATAAAATGTATTTTTCTTCAAATTTAATAAAAGAAGACAGAAAAAAATGAACACTGATACAGGTGAGTTTAAAGATTTGATTTCTATAGCAATTACAGTGAAAATGTCCACAACGTGATTTTCCCCAGAAATGGTCAGTTCTTTAGGTACGTTCACAGAGAGAACAAATAGTGTGGTTCAAAGACAGCTAGAATTTTTCTAGAGCAGAAGTGGTCAGTAGAGTTCAGAATAGGTCAGTTAATGATTTTGATGAGGGATCATGGACTTGTTTCAGATACAGTGGAAGTCAATATGTGAGTAGGTAGGTGGGGGACTGGGTTGACAGAGGGTGGAAGAGTAGAATCATTTGACTCATGGTCTCAATAATGTGCCCATTTGTTTCATTAGGGATGTTAAACTGAGACAGCAGAAAAGAGGATAGAATGCTTAGATTTGAATTTTAAAGTCATTATAGTTACTGGTGATGACAAGTTCCAAGATTTAACTAGGAATTGGGTGGGTGAGGAATGTAAGATGCTGTAAAATGTTGTTAATACTCAGAAGGTAAGAAGGCAAAAGAGGCAAGAAGCTAATCCATCTGGCTGCTCAAGACACAATGAATGATGTAAAGAATACAGCTGGAGAGGGATGTAGTGAACCAGGAGCCACATTATTCAATGATTAAGTGGGAGTAACTGGGAGGTTACTTAGCGACAGAAATAATAAGAATTTTAAGGGATTTGCGGAAAAGAATAGAGTGAAGCAATCTCATGTAAAATTAAGAACTGGAATTTTAATCACTGCTTTCATAGTGAAGTTTAGGACAAGTGTAGTCTATGACAAGTTATTTAACATCACTAAACTTCAGTTTCTTCATCTGTAAAACTGGGAAGAATAACACTTCACAAAATTACTGTGGTAATTAAATGAAATAATGAATTGGAGGTACCTGGTATATACTAAGGTGTCAAGATAAATGTTAGCTATTTATTGAATAATATATGATTAATGTATTGGTCTAATTTATTTATTTGTTCAATAGGAATTCCTGAAACTAGGTTAGGCAGAAAGGAAAATTAATTAAATAATTCTGAGTATTGGACTTTTTTTTTGTCTGACTAGCCTCTGATTTGGCTTTTAATATTTGAGAATCTGCCACTATGTGACTCTTGTTGGGAGGCTGAATTCACCTCTGACATCAGAAATCAAAGACAAAACATTTGCTCCCTTCAATTCTTGGTAACCAGTCTGCGTACATACGTGTCCTATTTTGGATAATCACACACTCCCACCTGGGACTTTTAACCTAGAGTAAGTGAGGTAAAGAAATATACAGTTGAGAATTCATTCCAGTGGCAACAGTATCGACATATAAGTGGTGATGGTGTTAGAGGTAGCTTCCAGTGCCTAGTGGTACAGACACAAGCATCTTCGTCGGATATTTTGGTGGTTTGGTCAAGTTTCTCTTTATATTCTCCCATTTTCTAGCCTGATTAAGTTATCTAGAGTTGGTTTTATTGTTTGCAACCAAGGACCTGAGTTGGTAAACACATGTCACTGCGGGAAGAGTGAAGGATCGACTGTCCTCAGGAAAGACAAGGCGTTTCAATGCTATCACCTCTCTGTTTTGAACCTCTGCTTCACTCTCTTGGTTTCATTCTCTCACATTGTCTTAATCTATGTGGTAAGAAGCATAAGCAGCATCAATGTTCACTCCTCATATATCCAAGTTAGTCACTGGAAAGGGATTAAGATTTTCTTTCTTTGGTTACAAGTACAAAACTGGTGAAAGATTTTAATTGTCTTGGTGTGCGGCAAATGTCTATCCCTTGACCAATTAACTACAGACATAGTGATGAAGAATTAAGATTGACCTACATCAGGTCAGGTGCTAAAGCCTAGATCAATCAATAAAACCAAGGATACAGAATTCCTGTAATAGAAAGAAACAGTTCTACTATAATCAACTTGGTTAGAATAGGGGAAAGGGCATTTCCCAGAGGAAGACAGGAAAATGTATTTTTCAAAGGAAGAGCGGTAGACTATGAGGTAAGCAGGTTATAAACATCTACTACAATTTATATAGCTAAATGGGAGTTGAACAATATTATATTTGAGATAATACTTTGTAAATAGAGGAAAACCATTAAGTAATTCTTAAAATAAATTTATATATTCCATACAATGTTTGGGAATATTCATGTGATAGGCTATCAAGTAAATGATAGGAAAGGAGAGATGCAGGGAAAGATATTAGAAAGGAAGTTATTTCCATGGTTCAGGTAGGAGGGCCTGAAATAAAGTAAGATCAATAAGAACATAAGGAAAGATAAATTAAAGAGTTATTCTGAAAGAACAATCAATAAACTTGTGAGTGATTGATTCAAGTTGGTGAAGGTTATTTCAAAGCTAACGTCAAGTATGGTTATAATACTGACCAAAACCTGTTATAGAAATGGAAAATTTGTGTGTATGTGTGTGTATGGGGGGCCCATCTGATGGGAGTGAAAGAGGCAAATAAAAAATACTTTTAAGAGATTTCTCAATAATTTATACTATACTAATACAAAGATTCCCCATTCCCCTTTGTATTTATTTATACTTATCCAAAAATACATAAATGAAAATATCAATGAATGAATGAATATATAAATATATGGCAATGTTTTCATTTTACTGAGAGACTTTCCTATGATACATCAAGTGAAAGTAACCCGTAATTTGGGAAATGCTGGTCTAATGCAACATAAATATATTTGAAATAGAACTCATTCTTTCAGTGAGCAAGCTGCTACTTGAAAGCAAATTAGACACTTTTAGAAGTTGCATCAAACAATAATTTAAGGGCATGGGAGTAAAGTACTGCTTCTGAAACTAAATGTATTCTCACATTCTTTAAGAATTGATTCAAATTTCAAAAGCAACTGACATCCTGGAAATGGTTTACTTACCGCAAAAATCAGATTCTATGTATCTCCATACTTTTGACCTTCTATTCAAGACTTCTAACTTCGTTTGTTTGTTTTTTGGGTTTTTTTTCTGGAAACTAAATACGTTTTATTAGAAAACAAAATACAAAATAACTCTTATCAGAAAACAGAAATATTTAATCCTTTTTCCACAAATTAGGCTTGCTCTGTCCTCAGAGCAGTTTCTTGTGTGAGTGTGTTCTCACAATTTGCTTCACAAAGTGTTCATGACTGGTACTGCAGTGTAGAAGGTGGGAGCAGGGCGCTCTCAGGGGCAAAGAGGTGTGGAAAAGCCACACTTCTGAATAAACAGTCATTTAAAATTCAGTATTTTCTAATTCTATCTTGTGACTTATAATTTCAAATTATTTTCATTTCTTTACCACAATCATTCTTTTCAGGGGAGATAATTACTGATAGAAGTGCAGCCGTGAAAAGAATCTGCCTTTCCCACTATCACTGCAAGATCCCACAACTTTCTCCATTAAGTCCACCCACCCACTTCTAGAAACAAGTCAGCCAGGGTGATCAATTTGTCACCCATAAATTTTCCCCTTCTCCCAATACACTGTGCTACCAAATTCTCTAATTTCCCTGAACCTCAAAATTCCAAGTATCACAGCCAGTGCCAGGAGTCAAACCTGAAAGATAAAAGCAGAGAAAGTACCCTCTGCCAGTGCTAGATTTCCTCTTCTCAATAATAATAACAATAATAGCAATAATTTTAAAAATCCTGTTTCTTTGTAGTTACGGAAAAGGAAAGACTTTTTGCTGGGATTATCCCCCTCCCCTTTCCTCTTTCCTCCCCTGCATTCCTAAACCAATAAGGACTTCCCCTAAACCAAAGTGATTGATAATACTTAACATCTGTAGCACTACATATCTTGAAAGTGCTTTGCAATCATCCTGTCATCAAATCTAGCACCCCAGTGAGGTAAGTATTATCTGAGTTTTGCAGACAGGAAACATGCGGCAGAGACACCAAGATACTTGCACAAGGTCACAGTGAGGTCTTTGTATCTAAGAAGCATCTTAGTTCTTGCTGTCGTGTGCATTTATCATCGCCTTTCTCCCCCCACCTTAGTCCTTCGATATTTGGGGGGGCAAGATGAAGGTGTGGATACTAAGGATGTACACCAATGGGAGAAAAGAAAGAGTAGAGAAGTGTTTTCACAGTCAGTCAGTGATTTAATCTCAGTTTGTAGTAAGATTTGCAATCCTGAGGCCTTTCACCACTGCCCCAATCCATTAACACAAAAATTCAAAATTAATGTTCCTGATTTTCTTGTGTAGTCCCCCTCACTAAAAGAAGGTTACAGGCCATAAACTGTAAATTCAGCACATTACTCATCTGCCCGGTGTATACGCCCATGAATTCACTGGAGGAGCCATCAGGAGCACTGCAGTAAGTGTTCCTGATGTCCCAGTGCACAGGGAGTTGTCCATGGAGCCCCAGGCAATCAGGCTGCTGTCTAGGCTGAACGTAAGGCTAGTGATGTTGTCTGTGTGGCCTCTCAAATCTTTGTAAAGGGTTCCAGACGCCAACTCCCACAGTTTCAAACTCTGATCCTCACCAGCGGATGCCAAGTACTTATCGTTGGGAGAAAATGAAAGAGAAAGCACAGGCCCTCGGCGGACCATGAAGAGCCTCACGGAGTTCCCCTGCTGAGCACCCCACAGCCGGACAATCTTATCGGTTAAGCCGGTGGCTAAGTAGTTAGAATTAGGGTGGAATCTGACACAGTCCACATCTGCCAGGTGCCCTGCATATATTCTCAGTGGGTGAGTCTGGTCAAACAACCACAGCCTTGCAGTGCGGTCGTAGGAGCCACTGGCGAAGTACAGACTATAGGGGCTAATGTCCAGGTCCCACACAGGGTAGGTATGTCCTTGGTACAACACAGTGTTGGTGAAACTTCCAAGGTCCCAGTATCTAATGGACATGTCTTCAGAACAAGAGAACAACCCTGAATTGACAGGAACCTTGTTCTGTACACAGGCCCACAATGTCCTCTCAGTATCTTCACTTCTGTGCCTGCACTATCATCCTCATCATCCTCTTCCTCGAGAATATATCACAAGCCAAGTGGATGCGGGACACGTCTACTGGGTGGGGTTCTGACTTTAACTTCTTGGATCAGAAACTCCAAAGTTTTACACAGGAGTTGTCAAACCCAGCAGCAAGCAGCTTGCTATCTGAGGAAATTTCTGCAGTGTTCAGCAGCTGCTCTGTGTTATAGAAGACATAGAAACAGATGGCGGTAAGTGAAGGAGGCCCATCCTTGACTTGCTTAATGCTCTCCTGCAAGACCTCCAGGGCAGCCTCCTTCTGCAGAATAGGGGTGGGCATGTCACTGGGCTCTAAGCTGCTGCTCTCACTACGTGAGGAGCTACCACTGGCGTAGAGATGGTAGTCTGTTCTCTTGGCAGGCTGCACATCAAGATGAATATGTAAGGAGAGGACTTTGCACAGGGCAGTATTGTCACTTTAGAGGTAGCAGATAAGGTAGTTGCAGCTGTCTTCTTGGAGACGGACCACATACTTGTTATCTAGGAATGCTCGAAGTTTGAACTTAGGATGTCCTGGATGGTTTGAGTGGTCTGTAGCTGCTCAGTGACATCCTTCTGGCTAGCGTTCTGTAAAAACATTCCATGGAAGCGGCCGTAAAAAACTTTCCACTGTTCTCTTCGGACTGTTCTGGACCAGGTTGAGATGGAGGTAGACAAAGAGAGGATAAAGGAGAGGCATCACTTCGTGGCTGTGCTGGGAATCAGAATCAGTGAGAGAATTCTGTAGTCGTCCAAACTGTGTATTGCTGGGGCTCTGCCTGGCAAGGTGCTGCAGACACTATGTTGGCACGACCAGATTCTGATTGGACTGTGAGATTAGCTGCCATTTCTTCAGCAGTCTGTGACAGTTGCAATCCTTGTTTCAGGGGACCTGCTGAATCCACGTACTGCGTTTGAGGTAGCAGGACACTGTCATCTGAATCTGCTCTGTGCGCACTCCTTTCATGACTGAACATCCCAGGCGGCTCCGGCTCCTCCCGCCACAGCCGCCGCTTCCGGGATCGGGTTGCTTCCGCCTCCGTTGTCTCTGTGACGGGTCCTCTCTCCGACCGCCGGCTCAGCCGGGTTCCCGCGCCCCGCTCCGCGCCGCCAGCGAGGCGGTTCCGGGCGCAGCTCCTCGACTGACTGACACGGAGCCGGACGGTGGGGCTAAGCCGCTCCGCCCTCAAGGCTCAAGCGTCTCCGCCAATGGGCGAGGCGCCTCCAAGACTTCTAACTTCTTGCTATTCTTATTATCACTGTTTAGAAAGCAGAGATACGAGGAGGAAACTACAGATTCTTAACTTTTTTCCTGTTGATACACAGAGATATAGAAACTTTTCCATTGGATCATTCCCTTTTAGGGAAACTATCTAAAACTACTATATACCTGTTGCCTTCCAGTCAATTCCGACTTATAGCAACCCTATAGGACAGAATAGAACTGCCCCATAGGGCTTCCAAGGAGTGGCCGGTGAATTCGAGCTACTGATCTTTTGGTTAGCAGCCAAGTTTTTAACCATTAGCCACCAGGACTACATAGCAGTCACAAATAGAAAATTTCAGCTTAATACATGGTGATCTCATGATTACATATTCTTAGAATCATTTAACACAAATCAATTTGTCATATTTGCTGGAAGTGTCTCCAGTGATCTAGACTCAATGACTTTCTTCCAAAGAACAGAGTGTGGAAAGGGAAGAGCAGTGATTATACACTGGAGAAACCCGAAAACACCGCCTTAACCAGTTGATCAAGGTATATACCCTTTGAGGTCCCTGGGTGGTGCGAAAGGTTTACTCTCATCTACTAACCTGAAGATTGGTGGTTAGAACCCACCCAGCAGCACCACAGAAGTAAAGCCTAGCAATCCACTTCTGTGAATATTACAGCCAAGAAAAACCTATGGAGCAGTTCTACTCTGTAACACATGGGGTCACCATGAGTTGGAATTGATTCAGCAACAAAATGTTTGGTTTGGGTTTATGTATCCCCCTAATAAGATTTTGTGAGACAACACTTCATTCACTTCTGTGTCATTCTTCCCAAAGATCCATAATCTCAGTCTAATCATAAGAAAACGTCAGACATACTCACACTGAGGTACATTATTGATCAGTACTCTTGAGGTAAAAATTACCTGATCAGTACTCTTTGCAAGGGTCAAGGTCATGAGAAACAAGGGAAAACTGAGAAACTGTCAAGACTGGAAAAAAATAAGGAGACATGATGACTAAATGCAGCATGGCATCCTAGATTGGATCCTGGAACAGAAAAAGGACATTAGTGGAAATACCTGTGAAAACTGAAAAAAAAAAAAGTCTCTAGTTTACAGTAATTTTGTATGCGTGCTAATTTCTTAGTTTTGATAAATATGTGATAGATATACAGGATGATAACATTAGGGGAAGTTGGGTGGAAAAGATACAGGAATTCTCTGCACTATCTTTGCTGTCTTTCCTAAATCTAAAATTATTTCCAAATAGAAAGTTTTTAAAAATAGCAAAATAATTTTAAAATTATCTTTCACTCCCTATTTATGCCAGAAGATGAAGGATTAAGTGTTGTACCTGTGTGTATAGCCTCTTGCAATCCAATTTCCATTTTCCAAAATAAGTAATTACTTCCTTCTGGACATTAAGTCTATATAATTAATCCACATACGAGCGCTTCAACGAATTGCGGTTATTATTGGCAGAACACTTTCTTCACACAGTCTCTATTTAGAAGATGTTCCAAATGACCATTCACAAAAAACAGAGTTTTATATCTGGAAGAGGCCATGGAGATGAACTGTTTGCTTATAGTAAAGTGGACAAATTTTTATTTTATATCACATAAACACTAACAGTGATATCAAGAGTTACGACATTATGTATCATTATATCCCTAACAAAATAAAATCAGAGCAGAAACAACAATCTAGATACATTTTTATGAAATTATTAAATAATAGCTCAAGGTATGACTTTGCTGTAAAACAGGATCTGCCAAAGACTTTCTGCCTTTGCTTAGGGTTGATCTGAAGATTAAATAATGTGCAAGATATCTTGAAGACTGCTTGACATATATTATTTGTACAATATATAATTCAGCTTATTCCTACCCATTCTTTGAATATTTATGCTATTATCACTCCCATTTATTTCACTTTTCTTTGAAGGAATATTCAGGAAAGATATATTTCAAATACTAATGGAAACTAGTTAATTACATGGCTCTTAATGATGTTGCTCTTATCAATTAATAATGCAGCATGCATTTTACACGTTATAGCAACAATTCAAGGGTAAACATAGTGATGACAGTTACAAACGAACATCTCTATGAACCATGGTGCATATTTAGAAAATGGTAAAATTTTCATTCCAAGCAAAGAGAATTACTTGCATAACCATTGTTATTGTTAATCAAAGTTATATACTTATTTGTTCACTGATCTGAAAATAAGCTCACACTCTGAATCCAATAAAGCAATAGTACCAATTATACTCTATGTTGAAAAGTATCTCTTTTGGTGATAAGAAGATGTAAATTGTGTGAAAGAACATAAGAAAAATAAGTTGTGTGATAGATATATTTACAATAACGACCAAAAAAAAGTGGGGGGAGGGGGCTAGCTGCTGGGGCTGCTTAGTACAACCAAAAACCTCATGGGACTTGGTTCCTTGGTTTGGAGGTTTAGGGTCTTGGTTTCATGGGACATCTCAGTTAACTGACCTAATAACTTGTTTAGCGCTTCTGTTCTACCTCCTTGTTCACTGGGGTCTCAAAAACTTGCAAGCAGCTATCCAAGGCACAATAATTGATCTCTATTCACCTAGAGCAACAGAAGAAGAAGGAGAGTCAGAAATAGGATGAGGATATGGAATGTATGGCTAATTGCCTCCTTGAACAACTGCCTCCTTTGCCTTGAGACCAGAAGAACTGGATGGTGCCTGGCTACCATTACTGAGCATTTTGATCAAAGATTCCATTGAAGAATCCTGATCCAAAGGGAGGAAAGGCAGAACAGAATTCAAATTCTCATGGACTCCAGACTTCCTGAAGCCATGGAGGTTGGATGAACCCCTTAAACTATTGCCCTGAGATAATTTTTATACCTTAAACCAAAATATCCCCTAAAGTCTTCTTAAAACCAAATAATGGTTTAGCTTAACTAGTAAAAATATCTGCCTTGAGCATTATACTCTTTTAAAAACTATCTAAATGGAATCAAAGTGACAACAGCAACTCCAAAGATTAAATAGGACCCTTAGGGAGCAGTGAGTTTATGTTAATGGGGGAGGAACAACTCAGAAAAGAAGGGTGAAAATGGTTGCACAACCAGAAGAATGTAATCAATGTCACTGAACTGTACCTACAGGAATGGTTGAATTGGTGCATGTTTTGCTATGTATAGTCTCAACAACAATAAACATTAAAAAAAGAAAGCAATAAGCCTTTTTCTTAACTTTATCTGTATATACCTGCACATGTGCAGATTTCATTATATATGAATAAGGCATTGGTTTTTTAATCCCATTTTATTCTTTAAAATTGTACATGCTGATGGTTTTTCTATTGGAGAGAAAATATCACTGTGATGATAAGTCCAGGTCTTCATAGGAGAACCATACATTGCAAATTATCTCATACATACATACTAAGGTCATGCACTGGATCACTTTTTTTTTTTTTAATAAGCAAAGACTGTCACCAACTACCTTAGGCGAAATAGAAACGTATTGCAAGTTTATGATGAGTTTGTAGCATCAATGGGAAATTTGAGAGAAAAGGCGTTAATATAAGCGGGACCCCAAGGCCATTCCAAATACCTATGAACTAGGAATTACAGAAGCGGTCTATCTGAAAGAATGGTTTTGCCAAGGGGTCATTACACAGATGAATAAACTCTAATCTTTTCCTCCACTCATGCTTCTTTCTGAGAAAGTCAAACATGGAGCAAAAACTATTTGCAATTAACTCTAATAAGTGCTGTGGCACAGAGAGTTATAAAACACAGCCCTTGCTCTCAAAAAGCTTATATTCTAGTGAAGAAGGCCATTTCTAATAGAGGAAATAACTAGTAAGGAGTTTAACATCAACAATGAGCCAATAGCAGCTGAAATTATGAAACCCATAATCTGGCATCATTAAGAGCTACAGCTGCCAACGAAAAGGTCGGCAGTTCAAATCCACCAGCTGCTCCTTGGAAACCCTATTGGGCAGTTCTTACTCTGTCCTATAGGTTGCTATGAGTTGGAATCAACTTGATGGAAATGTTTCTTTTTTTTTTTTTTTCAATTACACCAAAAGGAGGGCGGATCGAACCCACCAGTGGCTCCATGGGAGAAAAAACCTGGCAATCCGCTCCCTTAAAGATTACTACCTAGGAATCTGTATGGGGCAGTTCTACTCTGTCGTATAGGGTTGCTGTGAGTCAGAATGCTCTGGATGACACACAACAACAATAACAACAACAATATAAATCAAAATCAACTCTAGAGCACAACATTACACCTAAAACAAACCTGCTTACTAACTCCACTCATTCTCCTACATGCCTTATCCTTTCTTTATCTTTATAGTTTTCTTCTCTGGCTGGAATTTTCTCTCTTTGGTGCTAATGGGTAACGCGAAAACCCTACAGTTCTACTGTGATACACATGGAGTCGCCATGAATCAGAATCAGATCGAGAGGAACTGGTTTCTTTTTCTTTACATATTAAAACTCTTGCTAAACATTTACACCAAGCTCAAATCGAACCTCATCTATAAGGAATCTGGTCCACACAGCCTTAAGGGATCTCTTCCTTTCACAAATAGGCCTAACTCATGTGCATGCCATGCTTTTGACAATGATGGCGTGCTGCCCTGCTCTGTAGTTACTCATTCCTTTCTTTTCTGTATAGGCATTTTATCATGGATTGAATTGTATCCCCCAAAAATATGTGTACCAATTTGGCTAAGCCATGATTCACAGTATTGTGTGACTGTCCACCATTTTGTCATCGATGTGATTTTCTGATATGTTGTAAATCCTATCTCTATGATGTTAATGGGAAACCCTGGTGGCATAGTGGTTAAGAGCTACAGCTGCTAACCAAAAGGTCAGCAGTTCAAATCCACCAGGTGCTCCTTGGAAACCCTATGGGGCAGTTCTACTCTGTCCTATAGGGTCACTATGAGTCAAAATCAACTCGATGGCAATGGGTATGACGTTAATGAGGTGGGATAAAAGGCAGTTATGTTAATGAGGCAGGACTCTGTCTACAAGATTAGATTGTGTCTTGAGCCAATCTGTTTTTAGATATAAAAGAGAAAATCGAGCAGAGAGACAAGGGGACCTCATACTATCAAGAAACAAGAGCCAGGAGAATAGCACATCATTTGGACCCAGGGTCCCAGTGCTGAGAAACTCCTTAACTGGGGAAGATTGATGACAAGGACCTTCCCCCAGAGCCACCAGAGAGAGAGAACCATCCCCTGGAGCTAGCACCCTGAATTCAGACTTCTAACCTCCTAGACCGTGAGAGAATAAATTTCTCTTTGTTAAAGCCATCCACCTGTGGTATTTCTGTTATAGCAGCCCTCTATATCTAAGACAGAATTTGGTACAAGGAGTGGGGTGCTGCTCTAGTAGATACCTAAAATGTAGAAGCAGTTTTAAAACTGTGAATGGATAGAGGCTGGAAGAGTTTTAAAGTGCCTAATAGTAATGCCTAGATTGCCTTGAAGAGGCTGTTGGTAGAATTATGGACATCATACAATTCTGGTGAAGATTCAGAAGAAAACGCAGAGAGCTGTTAGACACTGGTGATGGCGTAGATGGTGAGAAGCAGCATCAGAGAAAAGGAAGCAACAGAACCAGAAGTGTGAGACGGTGCTGGAGTTGACCCATGGAGCGAGAGAGCTGAGTGCCTTTGGCAGGAGGCTTCCTGGTGGAGTGGAGTGCCTATGGGTACTTATCAGTGCAGTGAGGCTTGCCAAACTGTGGAGCAAGAGAGCTGACTGCCTTCCAGCTGAAGATTACTGGCAGAGTGAGGTACCTCCAGGCACTTATCGGTGGAGCTAAAGAGCTTTGGAACATTTGCCCCAGCAGGGCAGAGGAGGGTGGTGAGGCCCTAGGGGCCAAGAGGTCAAGGAACCAGGAAGCAGAAGCTGAAGAGACAAGGAACAGAGGAAGCAGAGCTGCCTCATTCTCAAAGGGTATGGCCATGACTTCTAGGGTTTCAAAAGGTGGAGTCGCCACTCAGATGGATTAGGAGAACGGGGCTGCCCAAAGCTGAGGGAGCAGAGTTGCTGTTCCAATGGGCCTGGAAGGTGGAGCTGAAGTCCAAGGCCAAGGGGCCTCTACTCAGAATCTGGAGAGTGTGGCCAGTACCTAGAGTCTAGAGGGCAGTGCCACTGTGTAAATGGTCTCAAAGGATTATTTTCAAGACTTGAGGGCTATTGTAATGTGTTCTACTGACTTGCTTTGTGCGTGTTATCACTTCTTTCCCTCCAATTTCTTCCATTTGTAGTGGAAAAGTCTAGCTTGTGCTTGTTCCACCATTGTACTTAGAAGAGATAACTTGTATTCTAGATTTCACAGATGAAGAGAAATTTTGTTGAAGATGAGATTTTCAACTTGGAGTTGATTTAAGACTTTTGCTATAATATGATGGGGTGAATATGATTTACATGTGGCAAGGACATGAATTTTTGGAGGTCAAAGGGTGGAATGTAATGGATTGAATTGTGTCCCCCCAAAATATCTGTCAACTTGGCTAGGTCATGATTCCCAGTATTGTGTGACTGTCCACCATTTTGTCATCTGATGTGATTTTCCTATATGTTGTAAATCCTATCTCTATGATGTTAATGGGAAACCCTGGTGGCATAGTGGTTAAGAGCTACAGCTGTTAACCAAAAGTTCAGCAGTTCAAATCCACCATGTGCTCCTTGGAAACCCTATGGAGCAGTTCTACTCTGTCCTATATCATCACTATGAGTCAAAATCAACTTGATGGCAAAGGGTATGATGTTCATGAGGTGGGATAAGTGGCAGTTATGTTAATGAGGCAGGACTCAATCTACAAGATTAGATTGTGTCTTGAGCCAATCTCTTTTGAGATATAAGAGAGAAAATCAAGCAGAGAGACAAAGGGACCTCATACCACCAAGAAAGAAGAGCCAGGAGAATAGTACATCCTTTAGACCTGGGGTCCCTGCACTTAGATGCTCCTTGACTGTGGGAGATTAATAACAAGGACCTTCCCCTAGAGCCAACAGAGAGAGAAAGCCATCCCCTGGAGCTGGCACCCTGAGTTCGGACTTCTAGTCTGCTAGACTGTGAGAGAACAAATCTCTGTTTGTTAAAGCCATCCACCTGTGGTGTTTCTGTTATAGTAGTACTAGATAACTAAGACACATTTCTCTTCAAGCAAATTGCACTCTTTCAGAAAGCAGAGTCATCCCTGATTCTTTCTTTTACTCTCATCTCTCCACTCCACTCCCACAGTATTCTCACCGTGTCACATACACCTCAGTCACATCTGTCCATTACATGGTACCACAGTTCTCTCTCATAAACCACGAATCCTTTAAGCAAGTATATAATTTAGTATACAGTCATTGGTATTGATTAGGATGGGGCCCATTCAGCCAGCTATCTCCACTTGCATGAAATATAATTAAAGTTTCATTTTCCTGGCTTTTTTTGACCCCTACACTCACAAATGACATGGAAATGGAGAAATATTTTCAAAATTGATTTCTTCTTTTTCTTTACCTGATCCAGAGTTCTGGTAATTTAAACATCTTTAAATAGTTCTTAAGTATCCTGTAACATTCCTTTAAATGTCACTTTCTCTACCTCATAAATGGCCAATTAACTTTTTGGTTTGCATTTCCCAACATGCTATTATTCTGTAAGCAATATCTTTACACATTAAATGAGCAATATGGTAACGTGAGTAATGCAATTATTTTTTATTTTACTGAGGCAATATTTAGTTTACCTCATGGAAATGGGCATAATGAGTCTGAATATTATAGCCTAGACATTCTGTATGTTTAGAAAATTGCCCTATAGCTTTTTTTCTTCCTCAGCTGACATTTAATTGCTGAGAAATTATAGGGTCAGTTTATTACTGTTGTTGTTGTTCTTAGGTGCCATCCAGTCGGTTCTGACTCAGTGAAGCTGTGTTCAACAGCAGGAAACAGTGCCTGGTCCCATGCCATCCTCACAATCATTGTTATGCTCGAGCCCATTGTTACAGTCACTGTGTCAGTCCATCTCGTCATCTTTTTTTGTGCTGACCCTCTACTTTACCAGCAATGATGTCCTTCTCCAGGGACTGATCCCTCCTGATAACATGGTCAAAGTATGTCAGACGTAGTTTCCTCATCCTTGCTGCTAAGGAGCATTCTGGTTGTATTTCTTCCAAGAGAGATTTGTTCATTTTTTGGCAGTCCATGGTATATTCAATATTCTTCACCAACACCATAATTCAAAGGCATCAATTCATCTTTGGTCTTCCTTATTCATTGTCCAGCTTTCACATGCATATGAAGAGACTGAAAACACCATGGCTTGGGTCGGGCACACCTAATCTTCAAGGTGACATCTTTGTTTTTTAACACTTTAAAGAGGTCTTTTGTAGTAGATTTGCCCAATGCAATGCATCTTTTGATTTTTTGACTGCTGCTTATTGTGGATCCAAGCAAAATGAAATTCTTGACAACTTCAATCTTTTCCCCATTTATCATGATTTTATTTAGGTCCAGTTGTGAGGATTTTTTCCTTTCTTTATGTTGACGCGTAATCCAGACTGACGGCTGTAGTCTTTGATCTTCATCAGTAAGTGCTTCAAGTCCTCTTCACTTGCAGCAAACGAGGTTGTGTCATCTGCATAACATAGGTTGCCAATGAGTCTTTATCCAATCCTGGTGCCCAGTTCTTCTTCCTATAGTCCAGATTTTTAGACTATGTGCTCGTCATACACATTGAATAAGTAAGGTGAAAGGATACCACCCTGGCACACGCCTTTCCTGACTTTAAACCAAGCAATATTTCTTTGTTCTGTTTGAATGATTGCCTCTTGGTCTAAGTACAGGCACCTCATGATCACAATTAAGTGTTCTGGGATTCCCATTCTTTGCAATGTTATCCATAATTTGTTATGATCCACACAGTAAAATACTTTTGCATAGTCAATAAAATGCAGGTAGACATCTTTCTGGTATTCTCTGTTTTTAGCCAAGATTCATCTGACATCAGCAATGATAGCCCTCATTCCACATCCTTTTCTGAATCGAGCTTGAATTATGGCACTTCCCTGTTGATGTACTGTTGCAGTCGCTTTTGAATGATCTTCAGCAAAATTTTATTTGAGTGTGATATTAATGATATTATTCAATAATTTCCACATTTGGTGAGATCACCTTTATAGGGAAAAGGCACAAATATAGATCTCTTCTAGTCATTTGGCCAGGTAGCTGTTTTCCAAATTTCTTGGCATAGATGAGTGAGCCCTTCCAGGGCTGCATCCGTTTGTTGAAACATCTCAATTGGTATTCAATTCCTGGAGTCTTGTTTTTTGCCAATGCCTTCAGCGCAGCTTGGACTTCTTCCTTCAGTACCATTTGGTTCCTGATCATATGCTTCCTCCTGAAATGGTTGAATGTGGACCAATTCTTTTTGGTATAGCGACTCTGTGTATTCCTTCCATCTTGCTTTGATGCTTCCTGCATCATTTAATATTTTCCCAGTAGAATCCTTCAATATTTTAAGTTGAAGCTTGAATTTTTTCTTCAGTTCTTGCAGCTTGAGAAATGCCAAGCATTTTCTTCCCTTTTGGTTTTTTAACTCCAGTTCTTTGCACATGTCATTATAATACTTTGTCTTCTCGAGCTGCCCTTTGAAATCTTCCCATCAGCTCTTTTAGTTCATCATTTCTTCTGTTCAAGAGCAAGTTTCAGAGTCTCTTCTGACATCTATTGTGGTCTTTTCTTTCTTTCCTGTCTTTTTAATACCCTCTTGCTTTCTTCATGTAAGATGTCCTTGATGTCATTCCACAATTCATCTGGTCTTCAGTCATTAGTGTTCAATACATCAAATCTATTCTTGAGATGGTCTCTAAATTTAGGTGGAATATACTCAAAGTCATACTTTGGCTCTAGTGAACTTGTTTTAATTTTCTTCAGCTTCACCTTGAACTTGCATACAAACCACTGATGGTCTGTTCCAAAGTCGGCCCCTGGCCTTGTTTTAACTGATGATATTGAGCTTTTCCACCGTCTCTTTCCACAGATGTAGTGGATTTGATTCCTGTATATACCATCTGGCAAAGTCCATGTGTATAGTCCCTGTTTGTATTGTTGAAAAAATGTAGTTGCAATGAAGAAGTCATTGGTCTCGTAAAATTCTAACATCTGATCTCCAGTATCACTTCTATCACCAAGGCCATATTTTCCAACTGCCTATTCTTCTTCTTGGAAACCCCAGTGGCGTAGTGATTAAGAGCTGTGTCTGCCAACCAAAAGTTGAAATCCACCGGGCGCTCCTTGGAAACTCTATGGGGCAGTTCTACTCTGTCCTATAGTGTTGCTGTGAGTTGGAATCAACTCGACAATTTTTGTTTTTAATGCTTCTTCGTTTCCAGCTTTTACATTCCAATCACCAGTAATTATCAATGCATCCTGATTGTATGTTCGATCTATTTCAGACTGCAGAAGTTGGTAAAAATCTTCAATTTCTTCATCTTTGTCATTAGTGGTTGGTGCATAAATTTAAATAATAGTCATCTTAACTGGTTTTCCTTCTGGTTTATGGATATTATCCTATCACTGACAGCATTATACTTCAGGTCATACCTTGAAATGTTCTTTTTGACAATGAATGCAATGCCATTCCTCATCAAGTTTTCATTCCTGGCATAGTAGACCATATGATTGTCTGATTCAAAATGGCCAATACCAGTTCATTTCAGATCACTAATGCCTAAGATATTGATGTTTATGCATTCTTTTTCATTTTTGACGATTTCCAATTTTCCTAGATTCATACTTTGTACTTTCCACGTTCCGATTATTAATGAATGTTTGTGGCTGTTTCTTATAATTTTGAGTCATGCCACATCAGCAAATGAAGGTCCTGAAAGCTTGACTCCGTCCGCGTCATTAAGGTCGACTCTACTTTGAGGAGGCAGCTCTTCCCCAGTCGTCTTGTGAGTGTCTTCCAACCTGTGGGGCTCATCTTCTGGCACTATGTCAGACAATGTTCCACTGCTATTCATAAAGTTTTCACTAGCTAATTCTTTTTAGAAGTAGACCACCAGGTCCTTCTTCCTAGTCTGTCTTAGCTGGAACCTCAGCTGATTCCTGTCTACCATGGGTGACCCTGCTGGTATTTGAATACTGGTGGCATAGCTTCCAGCATCACAGCAACACACAAACACTGTTCCAAGTTTACTAGTTTACTACTAGTGTCCTGCATATCTACTTTCTATAAGAGATTGTTTTCATTGCTGAAAATTCCTTTCATTATTCTGTTTACACTTGCAGTATTTCATTAAAATAATCATTTCTTTGATAGTATAATAAAATTATCCATTCCTCTTTAGTCTTTGGCTATGTCAAATATCAAAAATACTTATAAATATTTTATTGCTTAGAAGTTTGTGTTTTTAGACTTATTTCTAACAGATTTCTGTCAGAACATGTAGAATATTATTAAACTAACTATTGAGTATGTCTACATCTTTTTATGTAAGAGTTTCTTTTATGACATTTCAAATATACTCCAGAAGAATAGATTTCTCTGATTATTTTCTTAATGAGATAAAAGCAGTTTACACTTTTTTTTCATTAATACATTTAACCTATTTATTCCGTTTATTGACTATATGTATTTTATATCCGAGTACTTATTTTTCAGAATTATCTTGTACTTCAGAATTTTTCTTTCTTTTTAATCTTTCTTTGGTTTCATTGTTAGCATGTATGCACAGAAAAAATACATACAAATTATATTTCATTCAAAAGGGTTCTACATACATATTTCCTTTCAAACTAAATCTCAAAGGATAAATCTAAAGAGGATATGAACATATTCATGTAAAAGTACAGTGTAGTCTTATCTTTTTCATCTTCAGATAATCTCCTTTTTATACACAAGTCATATGAAAGTTGGAAAGGATGCTTCATTTTTATTCGTATCTCTCAGTAAATGGATGCAAACTTTCTCATTGCCCTTTCTCAGTAGAAAATATTAGTATTTTAGTATTTCTCAATCCTATCCTTTTTATGTAGGTATGAAAATTTAGATACAGGATGTTTAGCAGTCATTTACATTTTTTTGAAAAAATCTATTATTTTGTGATATATTGAGCTAATTTATAAACTCCTGTAAACATAGCAGAACTAAAGTATGAGTCATGGAAATAGAAAATATCTCCTGAGGTCATTTAGGTTCTCTGATACAGAAATAGTCATTTATTTTCATAGCATGCATTTTATATTGCTTTCATGGATTCCAAAGTAACCTGATGAACTATTGCTATTGATATCATTCCAGTTTTAATATCACATTTTCAGTCAGTCTAGAAATAAATTATAAATAGAAAAAAGTGATCATAATAGAAAAGGCTCACTATCTTTTAAAGAAAAAAGAAACAAACTAGAACAAAAAATAGATACTACAGTTCCAAATAGAAAGTTTGCAAATTACCCTCTATGTAATATACTATGTTGTAGTTCTTGTTGTTGTTAGTTGCCATCCAGCCATTTTTGACTCATGGCGACCCCATGTGACAGAGTTGAACTGCCTCATAGGATTTGCTTGGCTGTAATCTTTATGGAAGCATATCACCAGGTCTTTCTCCCACAAAGCTTCTGAGTGCATTTGAACTGCCCACCCTTCGGTTAGCAGCCACACCCTTAACCATTTGTGCCACCAGGGCTCCTTATAATATACTATATAAATAATAAATTATATAAATAATGTATAAATTATAAGTTAAATACAGTTTATTTTATTTATTATAAAACTATACCTATAAATATATTTTGTTATATTTATAATGTAAGTATAATGATGAATATACTTTAGTTGGATATTTTTAATAAATATAGGAACTACTGATATCTGAGAAAGAAATAAAGATAAAATTGTGCAGAGCTCTTTGAATGAAAGTTACTGATTCCTCTATCCACTACCAAAAAACCAAACCCGTTGCTGTCGAGTAGATTCCAATTCATAGTAACCCTATAGTAAGGAGTAGAACTGCTCCCTAGGTTTCCAAGGAGTGGCTGCTGAATTCTAACTGCCGACCTTTTGGTTAACAGACGAGCTCTTAACCACTACATCACCAGGGCTCCTTCCTCCCATATCCATTGCTGTCAAGTCGATTCCAACTCGTAGAAAAGGATACTAGAAAAATATGAGTAATTTCATAACCATTTGAGATACTTCATCCCCTCCAAAAGGAACCACTATCGACTTAAAATTGTGAGGGGTGTTTAGAAAATATAAAGTAGATGGGATCAGACTGAGAGTGAAATGAAATAGAACCAAAGAAACTATAACTCCATTTGAAAAGGAAGAAAAATTCCAAAATGTGAGTATTCCTGGAAAAACTATTTTAAAAGCTTAAGGTCATAGGCACCAAAGGCTGGTAAAAGAAATTCTAAGGCAGGTGGCCAGATGGTACATTATTTAATAACGGGCTACAGAACAGAGATGCTATATCTGGCATTTGCCTCTAGGATGAAACCACCAATAAAGCTTTTAAGCCCTAGTTGTATGAATTTTACATCACAAAACGCTGAATGCAATGTGAGCTGATAAACCTAGAAATGCACTCACTTAACTCTCCTTTTGTCTCCCCATCAAATTAGTTGATCCAGGGTCCCTGATATTAGAAATATCACCACCTGGGGTACTTCAACCGTGGATGCGGGAAGGAAAAGTTAACACACAAAGGCCTGGCAAAATGAAGACCAAATCAGCATTCACCACCACCGTAGATTAATTATATTTGGGGAAATACCATGAGAGATAAGCTTTGAATTCAAAGAAGCTACATGTTCATTAAGATTGAAAAAAGAAATTTAAAAAAAAAACAAAAAATACTTTGAAACCAGAGAGACTGAGTTACTTTCTCTTCCATAGCTCTGCTGAGGAGGTGTAAAGCTGTTTTACAGGGAGATATTGTCTGCTTTTGAAAATAAAGACACCTTTTCTGCCCTGCCCAGATTCCTTTACCTGGCTGACCAGTGCACCCATCTCCCACTTGCTGTTAGTGTCGGCTACTAATATCTCATGGTTCATCTCATCTCTTCCCTCGAGAATTACCCTCAGCCAGCAGGGAGCCACCTCACCCAGAAAGTTATGCCCTAATCACTACCTCGAGAGGAGCAGCCCATAGCCTGTGAGTGATTGTTCCAACTTATGAAAGGTTGGCCCTTTAATTCAATGTAAGACTAACTCTGTGGTGCAATTCCTGCTCTAACTTCCCTTCTCCTGTGGCCATTGTTTCAATAATTCACACAGACATGCATCCCTTTCTTAAGCTCTGCTTTTAGGAAACTCAACCTTTTAAGTCTATGTGTATCAATTTTATCCTTATAGTTATGTTTTGTCAATGTTTTCAGAGATTAGGAATTAAAATACCTTTGTGAACCTAGTATAAAATCATGTGTTTGAAAGCAATGTAATTTAGTGATGTGACCAATAATTCCAATGTTAACAATCACAAATCCTAAAAGTTGTACCTACAGTGAGAAGTCCAATGAGGGTTCAGCTAAAGAAAGAAATTATGCTCCTAATTCTACTAAGATGCTCAAGTCTCTTAATAATCTCTAGTTTTAAACATAAACAATGTCCCATATATGTGTAAAGCGATATTTAAAAAAAACAGTAAATGAAATCATAACTGAAATTGACATTAACATGCATGGAATCCAAAATAGAAGAAAGGCAAGTCAGTGCCTGATATGACACCACTGCTTCCATTTCTGAAATGCTCTTGGTCTACCTCTAATAATGTGCTACATACGAAACAACTTTTACATTAGAAATTCAGAAAAGTATAAACTCATTATAAGAATAGCACTAGTAGGAAAAGATGAAGGGAGATATTTGTCATATGAAAGAATATTGTGAAACATTCTAATTAAAACAGAACGTGCTTTTTTCTTTAAGCTATCTCAATATACTTCTTACAGACATATTGATGGCCTCTAAGTCTTAAAAAATGGAAAAATATGAGCAGGTCATCAAATATAAAATACAACAGTTAAAAGCAAGATTAACTCACAAGGTGTGATATTCTTTGGCTACATTTTAAATTAAATCTTACAAAGGATATGTCAAGGTGAATGTTCATAAACAGTTTTAAATATGGAAAACTATTTACTTAATAAGAACAAGAAGAGGAATAGTATGCATACTGCATACCAAAAAAACCATTGCCATTGAGTCAATTCCAATTCATAGCGACCCTATGGGACAGAGTAGGGTTTCCAAGGAGCAGCTGGTGGATTTGAACTGCTGACCTTTTGGTTAGCAGCCATAGGTCTTAACCACATGTAAGACTGAGCAAAGGAAATTGATGCAGCAAATACTCATGTATTGAAGATACACAAGAGACAAATAGATGCCTAGGGATCCAGAAGTAGAAAATAATCAGATATAGAAAATGGGAAGAGCTAATGGAATTAGGAAAAAGAAAAAAGAATATCTTTGGAAGATCAAAATACCGTTATTTAAAGTAATATTTGTAGTGTTAGACTGGGAAGAGAGCTAATGTTCCTATCTGTAATTATACCAAATCTTTGTTGCCATTTCTTTCTTAATAAATAATTTGCAGTATAGTACATGTTGTTTTCTAAAATAAGGATCAGTTTTGCCTTATGAAATACGTACTGATTTGTAGAGCTATCATTTGACTTTTGGTAAAGGAAGATAGTATCAATTTGTAATTAAAATAATTATTTTAAGTCAAGCATGTTTAAACAGAAATAATAGTATTAACGTTTGTATTCTAATGCTGTATAATCTTAAAATTATATATACATATTTATGTATTAGTATTAACCCTTACTGATGGTGTTAATAATACTTTACAATGTGCTTTGTCCTCTTTGGAGAAGGAACATTAGTTTCCTGAAAGGATAGCAGTGCTAAGTATGCACTCAGTTTAATAACCTTAGAAAATAGGTTAACAAAGTTATGATTAGTTATATTGCTTTTGACGTCAAATGGTTATTTTTGTAAAAGCCAGTATTTGTTATAGAAATCCCTGAGCAGTTTAAAAGTCCAAAAAAAAAACACATGAAACAAGAAAAAATTATGACTGAATAGGGCATTTCAAATGAAAATTTAAATAAATCATTTGGCCAGGTAAGTTGTTTGTTATTAACATTAGAAAATGGAGAGGAAGAGGTGGGCTAAACTGAACTAGAAAGGTAGTAGAAATAACCCCGAATTGAAGGACAAAATATTAGCTTCTTCTAAGAGAAAAAAATCTGAAATTAATTGCTTGTAGCAGAAGAATGGAGTAACTGCCCATACAAATGATCATCACTCCACAGCTTTTCAGTGATGATCTCTGCAAAATGACACCTACAGTCAAAGTGAAAAGTCATTGCACCAGTATGGTAGAAATAAATAAAAAGAACTTTAAGACCATCATTTTGAGATAGAATCAATGAATGAAATTATGGTGGGGAAGCATGAGAAATAGGCTGTTAGTAGAATACAAGTGAGGTCACAAAATTAGAGTGTCTTTTAAGAAGGCCTTATGGATAAAAATAATGGCAAATATCTATACATTATCCTGACAATTGAGGTTAGCTAGAGTGTTTCTGCTAATAGTCCACTTACATTGAAGCACTGGAGACAAGAAAGAAGGTATGTTTTTAGTTGGTATTTTCATCAGGAAACATTATTTTTTTCTTGAATGAGCTGCAATTTAACTCTTTTGAGTATATGGTGTAAGATGAGCCTCACTTGCTATGACTTTACTAAAGTTTGAACGTTTACATTAATTTAAAAATACAGTTACTGGATGTAATGGATTGAATTATGTCTCCCAAAAAATCTGTGCATCAATTTGGCTGGGCCATTATTCCCAGTATTGTGTAGTTGTCCTCCATTTGTGATTGTAATTTTATGTTAAAGAGGATTTGAGTGGGATTGTAACACCCTTACTAAGGTCACATCCCTGATCCAATGTAAAGGGAGTTTCCCTGGGGTGTGGCCTGCACCACCTTTTATCTTACAATAGGTAAAAGGAAAAGAAAGCAAGTACAGAGTTGGGGGACCTCATACTAACAAGAAAGCAGTGCCAGCAGCAGAGAGCATCCTTTGGACTCAAGGTTCCTGCATGAAGAAGCTCCTAGTCCAGGCGAAGATTGATTAGAAGAATCTTCCTCCAGAGCTGACAGAGAGAGAAAGCCTTCCCCTGGAGCTGATGCCCTGAATTTGGAATTCTAACCTACTAGACTGTGAGAAAATAAATTTCTCTTTGTTAAAGCCATCCACTTGCGGTATTTCTGTTATAGCAGCACTAGATGACTAAGACACTGGATTTGGTATGCTATATTTATTTTGTCTTCTAGGATAATTATAATTTTATGTCATAAGTTACATAAAATTAACAATTCTAATAGATAACAAAATTAAACAATAGAAATGTGTAATTAGTTCTCTTACAACTTTCCTTAAAGCATATTCCCTTTAAGTGAACCCAAGTATTCATTTAACTACCCGCCTCCATCATGTTATGAATTATATCTAAGTATCTCCATTAAAAAGTATGTGCATGTGAAGAAGAAGAATAAAGTTGGAGGACTCACACTACCTGACTTGAGAACCTACTATACAGCTACAGTAGTCAAAACAGCCTGGTACTGGTACAAGGACAG
>NW_004444019.1:6709930-6715679 GCF_000243295.1 Trichechus manatus latirostris
CATAAAACAGCATGTGTGTTACTGTTACATGAGAAACTATCTGTTCTGTAAGCCTTCACCTGAAGTACAATAAAATATTAAAAAAAAAAAAAGTATGTGTATGTGGACACATTCTGAAGTGGCACCTGGCCTGAGATTCCTGCATCCAGTGTGGTCAGTCCCATGACCCTAGGAGGCTCTCAGGTGTCTCAGCATTTGGGGCTGGAGGACTTTTGCTGACCAAGAGTTTTTCAGTCCAAATTCCACTCCTACAGGGAGCAGAGACAACATAGCACTATAGACAGAAGCACAATGCTGTCCCTCTATAGGAAAGACCCAAGAAACTAAGTAAAACAGAGACAAATGTCAATCCTGGAAACCTAAGCATCAAACGAAGAGATAAAGAACTCAACCAAGCACCAAATGTATAACAAACTGACAGAGAACAGAAAGTGAGGACAGTTACAAGTGGAGGTCCCCATCAGCTAATGCAGCATAGATCCACCATCGTGGACTCCTGTCAGAGATCAGTGGACAGGGAGTATGGGAAAACAGATTCATGTAGCTACCAGGAGACAGAGCACCCAGTAACAAGTGATACATGCTTTCCCACACCCCACTTTGCCTCCCCCTGCTAGGCCTTCGCTGCTTCCCTGTGGATTGATCTGCTGCTTCCCACCAGGCCGTGACCATGCCACGGGAGATGCCAGGTCCATGCCTCGAGGATTTGCCTGGCCCACAGTGGCCAGCTTCTTCAGTGCCATTTCTTTGTTGTTATGTTACTTTTTTCAGCCTCTTTTGTTTTTTTTTCCCTGCCTCTCATCTCCTCCCCCTCCTTTCTCTGGAATGCCTGAATCCATGTGCCACCTTTGCTTCTCCTTGACAGGCCGTGAAGTGCCACTCGACTGGGGAACTGCTTTCCCTGTCTGCCCAGCAATGCTAGTGGTCTCTCTCTCTTTTTTTTTTTTTAAATTTTTTTTTTCTCTTTCTTTTTTCCTTTTTATTTTTCTCATATCTTGGTTTCTCCTGTCTTTCTACTTACCTTCTTTTCCTGTCTCCTGAATACCTGGCCTTATGTATCATCTCCACTACTTCTAGCCAGGATGTACTGCACAGCTTGGTAGCCGCTTCCCAAATCTGTGCAACCATACCAGTGGAATCCCTGGGGGCATTTGTTTTGTTTTTTCCATTTTGTTTTTCTTTTTTCCCTTTTGTTTTTCTTCACTTCTCAGTTTCTCATCTCTCCACTCCAATGGCAGGTTCCCTCAGCACTTTTTTTTTGGACTCCTAGTTCCCTCTCCTCTCTACCTAACCTAGCTCCACACATAACAACCTCCTCCCTTCCCTCCTGCCTATCTGCACGGTGTGATAAACATTGCATTCCCAAGCAGCACAGGCACAGAGTACGGAAACTTGCCCTGCACTGACCCCCAGCTCACCTTGACAGCCCGAGTAAGTGCCACAAACAACCCATCCCAGTCCCTCTCCTTCAGCTGGATCTGCCCTGCTGCCCCATAGCTGAGTGACTGGTCCTGCCCATTGGACAAGAAGGTGAAAAATATCGTGTCCACAGACCAGCAAACACCAAAGGATGCACAGCCAGCCTGCTCAGACATAACCAAATAAAAAAAAAAGCAGGACAAAAAAAAAACACATATACAATCAATAAATGAAGAAAATAACTACTGAATGTCTGGAAGACAACTGACATTATTAAAACATATTTAAAATAGGACAGGATGGTTCCAATAAGCATCCAAAATAGAACACCAGATGACTTTCCAGTAGAAGAAAAGCCACTAGAACTACCTGATAAAACCAAAAAAACCAAACCCATTGCTGTCGAATTGATTCTGACTCATAAGGTCGCTATGAGTGTGAACTGCCTGATAGGGAATTCAAATCTCTAATATTCAGAGATATCCAAGAGTTAACGCAAAAATCAGGCAAAAATGAGGAAAAAATAGACAAATTCATGGAAAAGGCAGACAAGTTCATGGACAGTACAGACAACAAAATGGAAGAATTCAAGAAACTAGTACAAGAACAAAATGTCAAAATAAATTCACAACTAGAAATCATACAAAAACAAAAATTAGAAATCCAAAAGATAAACAACAAGACTTCAGGAATGGACAGTGTCATAGAAGGGCTGAGGAACAGGTTTGAAACAATGGAAGACAGGATCAGTGAAATTGAAGACAAACAGTTTGGATGCAACATTGTTTAAGGAAAAATCAGAAAAAAAGAAGGAAGAAAAATGAAGAAACCCTGAGAATAATATGAGATACAATCTAAAGCAAAAATTTCTGAGTGATCAGAGTTCCAGAACCAGGGGATAAAATAGAAAACACAGAGAGGATCATTGAAGAATTGCTGGCAGAAAATTTCCCTAGTATCATTAAAGATGAAAAGCTAACTATCCATGAAGCTCAACGAACACCATATAGGATAGACCCCAAAATAAAATCACCAAGGCATATCATAATAACACTTATGAAAACCAAAGACAGGGAAAGAACCCAGAGAGCACCTCAAGAAAAATGAAAACAATAAGACTAAGAGGGAAAACAATAAGACTAAGCTCTGATTATTCGGCAGAAACCATGCAGGCAAGAAAGCAATGGGATGACATATATAAAACTTTGAAAGAAAAAAATTGCCAACCAAGAATAATATATCCTGCAAAACTCTCATTCACGTATGATGGTGAAATCAGGACATTTCCAGATAAACAGAAATTAAGGGACTATGTAAAAACCAAACCAAACATACAAGAATTATTCCAGGGAGTCCTTCAGTTAGAGAACAAAAAACATCAGACAACAACCTGAAACTAGGACACAAGATCACACCAGCCAGACACCAACCTAGGAAATGAACTCTCAAAGACTATTCAAAACCAAAAGATCTACAACAGGGAACCAGAGAGGTTAATCTGTAAACGACAACAACATCAGAACAATAAAAGAGGAATAAAAGGTGTAGGTACAGAACTTTCTAATGAAGAGGAAGGCAAGGCAATACCAAGTAATAATATACTCGTTCAAACCTAGGAAGATAAGGGTAAATTTCAAACTAACCACAAAGAAAGTTAACAAACTTACTCACCAAAATAAAGAAGAAAAAACAAAAAGTCTCAATAAAAACAAAATCTACAAAAACAAAAGTAATAAAAAAAATCCACAAACAAAAGGAATTCAGCACAGAAGAGTAAGAGGAACAAAGAAATCGTCAGCACCACAAAAAAAAAGCACTACAAAATGAGAGCAATAAGCTCACACCTACCAATAATTACAATGAATTGTAAATGGCCTAAATGCACCCATAAAGAGACAGAGAATGACAGAATGTATTAAAAAACAGGATCCATCAATATGCTATCTACAACAGACACACCTTAGAAACAAAGACATAAATTTATTAGAAATCAAAGGATGGAAAAATATATATCAAGCAAACAGCCACCAAAAAAGAGCAGGAGTGACAATACTAATCTCAAATAAAATAGACTTTAAAGTAAAATCACCATAAATAAGTAGGACACTATATAATGATTAAGGGGACAATCCACCATGAAGACATAACCAGAATAAATATCTACGCACCCAATGTCAGGGCTCCAAAATACATACAACAAACTTTAACACCACTGAAAAGATAAATTGACAGTTCCACTATAATAGGAGACTTCAACACACCACTCTCGGTAAAGGACAGAACATCTAGAAAGAAACTCAACAAACATACAGAAGATCTAAAGGCCACAATCAGCCAACTTGACCTCATAGACATATGTATAAAACACCCCACCCAACAGCTACAAACCACACATTCTTTTCCAACGCACATGGAATGTTCTTCAGAATACACCGCTTCTTAGGCCACAGAGCAACCCTTAACAAAATCCAAAACATTTAGATAATACAAAGTATCTTCTCTGATTACAATGCCATCAAAGTAGAAATTAACAACAAGAACAAGGAAAAAAAATCAATTACGAGGAAATTGAATAACACCTTGCCTAAAAACCACTGGGTAATAGAAGAAATCAACGATGGAATCAAAAAATTCCTCGAATCAAACAAAAATGAAAACACATTGTCATGAATTGAATTGTAACCCCAAAAAATGTCTGTTGGCTTGACTGAGTCATGATTCCCAGTATTGTATGATTGTGTAATCTGATGTGATTTCCTTATATGTTGTAAACTCTTTCACTATGATGAGATTATATATGATTTTATGTGTTGTAAACTCTATCACTACGATGAGGTTATACTGATGAGATCTACAAAATTGGATAGTGTCTTAATCCAATCTCTTTTGAGATATAAAAGAAAAGCGAGCAGAGACACATGGGAACCTCATACCACCAAGAAAGCAGTGCCGGGAGCAGAGTGCGTCCTTTGGACCTGAGGTTCCTGCACAGAGAAACCCCCAGACCAAGGGAAGATTGATGATACACACCTTTCCCCAGAGCTGACAGAGAAAGCATTCCCCTGGAGCTGACGCCCTGAATTTGGACTTGTAGCTTACTGGATATGAGAGAATGAACTTCTCTTTGTTAAAACCATCCACTTGTGGTATTTCTATTATAGCAGATGAGATGACTAAGACACACATCATGCCAAAATCTTTGGGACACAGCAAAGGCAGTGCTCAGAGGTCAATTTATAGCAATAGATGCACACATCAAAAAACAAGAAAGGGACAAAATCAAAACATTAGCTACACAATTGGAATAAATAGAAAGAGAAGATCAAAAGAAACCCACAGCCACAAGAAGAAAGAGCAGAGCAGAAATAAATGAAATAGAGAATAGGAAAACAATAGAAAGAATCAACAAAACCAAAAGTTGGTTCTTTGAAAGGATCAACAAAATCAACAACCCAGTGACAAAACTGACAAAAGAAAAACAGAGGAGAATGCAAATAACCCAAATAAAAAAGAAATGGGTGACATTACAACAGACACAACTGAAATAAAAAGGATTATAACAGATTATTATGAAAAACTATGGTCCAACAAATTTGAAAATCTAGAGGAAATGTACAAATTTCTAGAAACACACTACATACACAAACTGTCACAAATTGACGTTGAAAATCTGAAAAGACCCATAACAAGAGAAGAGATTGAAGACATAATTTAAAAAACTCCCAAAAAAAAAAAAGCCCTGGCCCAGATGGCTTCACTGGAGAATTCTACCAAACATTCAGAGAAGAGCTTATATCAGTGCTATTCAAACTATTTCTGAACATAGAAAAGGAAAGAATACTTCCAAATTAATTCTATGAAGCCAGCATCAAAACCAGGCAAAGACAACACAAAAGAAGAGAATTACAGACCAATATCTCTCATGAATATAGATGCAAAAATTCTCAACAAAATTCTAGCAAAAAGAATTCAGCATCATATCAAAAAATAATACATCTTGACTAAGTAGGATTCATACAATGCACACAAGGATGGTTCAACTTTAGAAAATCAATCAACATAATCCACCACATGAGTAAAATAAAAGGATCACACAATCATTTCAATCAATGCAGAAAAGGCATTTGACAAAGATCAATACCTCTTCCTGGTAAAAACTCTCAATAAAATAGATATAGAGGGGAAATTTCTCAACATAATAAAGGGCATCTATACAAAACCAACATCAAATGAAGAGATAAAGAACTCAGCCAAGCACCAAATGGAGTGAGAAAACTGACAGAGAATGGAGAGTGAGGAGAGACTCATGCAGAGGTCCCCTACCAGCTAA
>NW_004444019.1:6716852-6718171 GCF_000243295.1 Trichechus manatus latirostris
CTCGACTGCCTGGCTCTGAGCGCCATCTTTGCTTTTTCCTGAGGGGCTGTGGAGCTCCATTCGAGTGTGGAGCTGCTTCCCAGTCTGGGCTACCGTGCTGGTGGGATCCCGGGGCTTTTGTTCATTTGTTCATTTTCAATTGTTTGTTTGTTTTCCTTTCCTTTTCTTGAGTTGGGAGCCCTTTCTGGCCAGGTGGAGCTGCGTGGCAAGGAACTGCCCTTCAGCGTCCACAGATGTGCAGAGGGATCCCTGAACATGTCTTTTTTCATTAGTTTTTCTTTTTTTCTGTTTTTTTTGGGGGCCTTTCTTGATATATTTTATTTTATTTGTTTTGTTTTCTTTTCCCTCTTTTTCACTTTTTGTATTTCTTCATTGCTCAGTTTCTCATCCCACTATATCTTCCTTCTCTTTCTGATCC
Source organism: Trichechus manatus latirostris (assembly GCF_000243295.1). Taxonomy (NCBI): domain Eukaryota; kingdom Metazoa; phylum Chordata; class Mammalia; order Sirenia; family Trichechidae; genus Trichechus; species Trichechus manatus. The sequence continues at coordinate 6,717,271 of NW_004444019.1, forward strand.
CTGAATACCAGGCATTGTAAACCTCTACGCCTTCTAGCCAAGCTGTATTGCAACACCTGACAGCGACTTCCCCAGACTTCATAGCTGCACCAGTGGGATCCCTGGGAACTTTGGGGTTCTTTAACCTTTCTGATTTTTATTTATTCATTCTTTTCTTTTCTTCCTCTTCCCCTTTCTGTTTCTCTCCATTTCATAGTCTCTCACCTCCCCATTCCAATGGTAAGCTCCCCTCGCATTCTTTTTTGTTTGTTTGTATGTTTTTGGCTCCTGTTCCTCTCTCCTCTCTCCCATATCCATCGGAGCTCCACACATAACAATCTCCCCGCTACATCCTGCCTACCTGCACCGTGTGCTTGACATCACACCACCAAGCAGCACAGGCACGGCCTACTGGAAGCTGCCCTGCACTGATTACTGACCAGTAAGTGCCACAAACAACCCATCCCAGTAACTCCTCTTCAGCTAGACCTGACCTGCTGTACCGTATCTGAGTGACTGACCCTGCCACTTGGAGAAGGAGGCGAAAAGTATTGAGTGCACAGACAAGCAAACAACAAAGAACACACAGTCTGCCTGCTCAGACACAGTCAATTTTTTTTAAAAGGGGACAAAACAAACAAATCTACAAACAATAAACGAGAAAAATAACTAATGAATGCCCCGAAAACAGCAGACAATATCAAAACATTTACAAAAACACGACACGATGGTTCCAGTAGGTGTACAAATTAAAACACCAGATGACTCTCCTGTGGAAGAAAATGCACTAGAAGTACATGATAGGGAATTCAAATCTCTAATACTCGGAATTTTCCAAGAACTGAGGCAAAAAGCTGACAAACATGAGGAAAAAATAGACAAATTCATGGAAAATACAGACAAAAAATTGGAAGAATTCAGG
>NW_004444019.1:6725189-6760557 GCF_000243295.1 Trichechus manatus latirostris
GTGGGGTTGTTAACCAATGTCATAAAACAACATGTGTACTACTGTTTCATGAGAAACTATTTGTTCTGTAAGCCTTCACCTGAAGTACAATAAAAAATAAATAAATAAAGTCACATATGGAGGAGAAACAATAAGACTAAGCTCAGATTGTTCAGCAGAAACCATGCAGGTAAGAAGGCAATGGGATGACATATATAAAACCTTGAAAGAAAAATATTGCCAGCTAAGAATAATATATCCTGCAAATCTTTCATTCACATATGACGGTGAAATTAGGACTTTTCCAGATAAACAGAAATTAAGGGACTATGTAAAAACCAAACCAAACTTACAATAATTATTAAAGGGAGTCCTTTGGTTTGAGAACAAAAAACATCAGAAAATAGCCTGAATCTAGGACACAAGATCACACCAGCCAGATACCAAACTAGGAAACGAACTGTCAAGGACTATCCAAAACCAAAAGAATTGCAACAGGGAACCAGAGAAGTTAATCTGTAAGTGACAACAATGTCAGAACAATAAGAGGGCCTAAATGGTGTAGGTATAGAACCTTCTAATGGAGAGTAAGGCAAGGTGGTACCAAATAATAATAGACTGGCTCTAACCTAGGAAGATAAGGATAAATTTCAAGTTAACCACAAAGAAAGTTAACAAACCTACTCATCAAAATAAAGAAGAAAAACACAAAGTCTCAATAAAAACAAAACCTACCAAAAAAAAAAAAAAAGAAATGAATTCAGCACAGGAAAGTAGGAGGAACAAAGGAAACGTCAGCACCACAAAAAAAAAGCACTACAGAATGACAGCCGTAAACTCACACCTATCAATAATTACAATTAATGTAAATGGCCTAAATGTATCCATAAAGAGATGGACAGTGACGGAATGGATGAAAAAAAAACAAAAAACAGGATCCATCAATATGCTATCTACAAGAGACACACCTTAGAAACAAAGACAAGTTTATTAAAAATCAAAGGATGGAAAAAAAATATCAAGTAAACAGCTACCAAAAAGAGCAGGAGTGGCAATATTAATCTCAAATAAAATAAACTTTAAAACAAAAGCCACCATAAAAGACAAAGTAGGACACCACATAACGATTAAGGGGACAATCCACCATTAAGACATAACCATAATAAACATCTACGCACCCAATGACAAGGCTTCAAAATACATAAAACAAACTCTAACAACACTGAAAAGAGAAATTGACAGTTCCACAATACTAGTAGGAGACTTCAACACGCTACTCTCTGTAAAGGACAGAACATCTAGAAAGAAATTCAACAAAGATACAGAAAACCTAAAGGGCACAATCAGCCAATTTGACCTCATAGACATATATAGAACACTCCATCCAACAGCTGCGAAGTACAGATTCTTTTCCAATGCACATGGAACATTCTCCAGAATAGGCCACATCTTAAGCCACAGAGCAATCCTCAACAAGATCCAAAACGTTGAGATGATACAAAGTATCTTCTCTGATCACACCACAATCAAGGTGAAAATTAACAACAGGAAGAGAAAGGAGAAAAAAAAATCCATTACATGGGAACTGAATAACACCCTGCTTACACATCACTGGGTAATAGAAGAAATCAGAGATGGAATAAAAACGTTCCTAGAATCAAATGAGAATGAAAACACATCATACCAAAACCTTTGGGACACAGCAAAGGCAGTCCATCAAGCACAATTTATAGCAATAGATGCACACTTCGAAAAAGAAGGGACAAAATCAAAACATTAACTACAGAACTCAAACAAACAGCGAAAAGCAAAAAAAAAGCCTATAGACACTAGAAGAAAGGAAATAATAAAGATCAGAGCAGAAATAAATGAAATAGAGAATAGAAAAACAATGGAAAGAATCTACAAAACCAAAAGTTGGTTCGTTGAAAGGATCAACACAATCGACAAACCACTGGCCAGACTGACAAAAGAAAAACAGGAGAGGACGCATATAACCCAGTAAGAAATGAGATGGGGGACACTACAACAGACCCAAATGAAATAAAAAGGATCATAACAGAGTATTAAGAAAAACTATACTCCAACAAATTTGAAAACCTAGAGGAAATGGATAAATTTCAGGAAACACAATACCTACCCAAACTACTACAAAGTGGTGTTGAAAATCTGAACAGACCCATAACAAGAGAAGAGATTGAAAAGGTAATAAAAAAAACTCCCAACAAAAAAAGTCCCAGCCCAGATGGCTTCACTGGAGAATTCTACAAAACATTCAGAGAATAGCTTATACCAGTACTACTCAAACTATTTCAGAACATAGAAAAGGAGGGGATACTTTCAAATTCATTTTATGAAGCCAGCATAACCCTGATACTAAAACCAGACAAAGATGCCACAAAAAAAGAAAATTACAGACCGGTATCTCTCATAAATACACATGCAAAAAGTCTCAACAAAATTCTAGCCAATAAAATTCAGCGTCATATCAAAAAAATCTTACACTATGACCAAGTAGGATTCATACCAGGTATGCAAGGATGGTTCAACATTAGAAAATCAATCAATGCAATCTACAACATAAATAAAAGGAAAGAAAAGAATCACATGATCATCTCAATTGACGCAGCAAAGGCATTTGACAAAGTCCAGCACCCATTCCTGATAAAAACTCTCAATAAAATAGGTATAGAAGGGAAATTTCTCAACATAATAAAGAGTGTCTATGCAAAACCAATGGCCAACATCTTTCTTAATGGAGAGAGGCTGAAAACATTCCCCTTCAGAATTGGCATAACACAGTTTATAAAGACAATGTTCTACATTCTACCTTGGTGAGTAGCGTCTGGGGTCTTAAAAGCCTGTGAGCAGCCATCTAAGATACTCCACTGGTCTCACCCCTTTGGGAGCAAGGAAGAATGAAGAGAACAGGGTACAAGGAAAAGATTAGTCCGAAGGACTAATGGACCACAGCTACCACAGCCTCCACCAGACTGAGTCCAGTAGAGCTAGATGGTGCCCAGCTACCACCACTGACTGCTCTGACAGGGATCACAACAGAGGGTCCTGGACAGAGCTGGAGAAGGATGTAGAACAAAATGCTAACTCACAAAAAAGACCAGATTTACTGGTCTGACAGACTGGAGAAACCCTGAGAGCATGGCCCCCGGACACCGTCTTAGCTCAGTGGTGAAGTCACTCCCAAAGTTCACTGTTCAGCCAGGGATTGGGCAGCCCATAAAACAAAATGGAACTAATGAGGCACAGCAGTCCAGGGACAAGGTCTAGAAGGCAAGTGAGGACAGGAAAGCTGGTGATAGGGAACCCAAGTTTGAGAAGGGACAACGTTGACATGCCGTGTGGTATTCTCATACAGCAATATTGGTACTAACTGTTTAATGAGAAACTATTTGTTCTGTAAACCTTCATCTAAAGTACAAAAAAAAGGAACTATCTATGTGAGATCAGATTGACAAGCCTAGGGGGCAGTGAGTTGAAGATAATGATGATGGAATAAGTTAGAAAAAGATAGTGAGAATAGCAGCACAACTGGAGGAATGTAATCGATGTCACTGAATTGTACACATAGAAGTTTTTGAAATGGTGTATCTTTGGCTATGTATATTTTAACCATAAAAAGGAAGATCCTCCAAGGTTGAGAAGGAAGAGTGTTGACATGTCGTGGGGTTGTTAACCGATGTCATAAAACAGTATGTGTACTGACTGTTTAATGAGAAACAGTTTATTCCATAAACCTTCATCTAAAGTACAATTTTTTTTAAAAAAAGTCAATTTAGGAGGATTAGTGTGAGGGGAAAAATAAGGATTAGCAAAACAACACATCCCAGAAATATATTTCAGAACATGCCTTAATGTTGCACCTAATTTAATTTAAAACAAAAGCAAGGGGGAACTTTCATATACACAAGAAAGGAAGTAATTTGTTGCACATATATTTTAGAACAAAGGCTATGTATCTTTATATATTGGAGTATTATTCTATGAGGAGATTATTTAACAGACAAGGTATAAATTATATCTTCCTTAATTATTTTCATAGCAGCCCTTTCTCTGGTTTACAATAAACTTTTATTTATTTATTTTCTTCAAAACAGTACATACTATTGTTCTTTCTAAACGGACAGGAAGGCAAGTGCTTTTTTGTTTTTGTTTTGTTTTGTTTTTTGGCATTATATAAATGGATTGAGATTGTGCTCTACTTTAGAAAAAAATGGCTTGCTTGCATTTTTCTTTATATATATATTTTAGAAAGCCATTCCACCTTTGAATATAACTTATCACCTGACCTAAGATGCATACCAAATTGCCAAGGGTATTTTGATCCCAGTATCATTAAACTATAAAAAATGGATGTTGTAATAGAATAAGCAATCTAATTTTTCTTTTACTTCTGGTGGTATGATACTATTATGCTAACGTGAAAATTTTGTAGATCTTAGGCCTAATGCATGGAGTCCAAGAATAAGGTAATATAATAAAACATAGTCTTTTAGCAATCTTTTTGCCATTAAATTCAAATCCCAGGTGCTAAAATCTTTAAAGTTATTTTAAGTTCATCATAACAAAAGTTCACCAATGAGTAGTATCCTTGCACACCTTCCATAAGAATTTAAAAAGTGAGCCTTAACCAGACCTGAAAACATTATTTTTGAATAAAAATAACTAGCGCTTAACACTTGAACATATTCTCTCCCAACAAAATTATTGTTTTTTTGATAATTAGTATGAAAAATCAGTTCATTCACCTTTTAAAAAGTTCCTGAAAATGTCTGGAGCATGACTTTAAATGACTTTTCATTTCTTGAGGCCCTAGTGGATATTTTCTCCTTCCCGTGTATTACTATAATTAATAATACTTGAAGTCTTTAGACACTATTTCTTCAGGGGATTTCAAAGCAAGTTAGTATGTTTCATATCTACTTCATGAAGCAGAAATTCTTCCTTAATAATTTTTAAAATTAATCATACACAACTTATCCCTTATTCAAGGTCACCAGCGCAAATCAGTGTTAAAAAACAGGATTATAACCAAGATATACCATGAAGAGTCTACTAATACTGGACAAAACCACACCACGTTTCCCCATTGAACCCTGTAAAAGAATATAGGAATTCCTTGAGAAGACCTGGCGTTATATTTTTGTGAACTTGAAAGCATTTTTTATGCCATTGGAAAAGGAAAGCAAAATAAAACTCTTGTCACAAATAATAGGGTTGCTATGAAATAATGAAATAAAATGAATTGCAATCCTAAGTGTATTCATTGAAAATGTTTTAACTTAGATTTAATGTCTATTGCCAATTTTAATGCCCAGATAGGTTTTCATTTAGAATCAGAGTCTAGCACAGGAACTGGGTGCAAATAGAAAGTATCACCTTCTCTCATAAGCTCTAGCTCCAGTTAAACGAGATAATGCTTTTAACACCAAGGAACAAGAACAATCAGTGCAGAAATAGTACCCCCTGTTACCCTTCCTTACTACTAGAGTAAACACCAAAGCTGAATTTTATGAAGGCAAAGGAAATTTTGGCTCTTACACTTAACCAATTCACATATAAAAAGCTGCTAGAGGCCATGTCCTAACTTCAAGCTTGCTAAATCCAGGCTAGGAAACACAATCGTTTGTGGACCCCCAATCGTGATTATTCAGCAAAATTTACAAAAAAAAATTCATATAATTTTTTGTCTCTTTTTGTCTCTCTTATATCTCTTTTTGTGAAGAGGCCATTTTAAAATTTTTCATTGAAATGTCTCAATTTATTATATTACACAGCCTAGATTGTAAAAAAAAAAGAATCAGATCCCTACAGATAAGAATGGTCAATTTATTATAGTGGTAACAGCTTCAAATAACTGAAGATGCTAGAAAAACAAAATTAAAACCATTTTAATTAGAATGACTTTATATTAACTTACATGGAAACAAATATAAATGATATGACTGGATAAGTTAAAAATACACAGTGTCTTTTGAATCAAAGGAGCCGTTCCTATCACAAGCACTGGCAAATATATAGTTCTCACAAGTAAACTTTGCAATTAAAACTCAAGGGGATAATTATACTTTTATATTCACCCTAATCTGCAGGAATTTAGACAAAATAAATTTAGTAAGAAAACTGCATGTGAAAAATTAAGGGCATTGGAACAGTGAAATACATCACCCAAACAATTTAAACAATAATAATAATAAAAAAAATTAGTTTGATTGCTCCTCTGGTAATCACAAAGTTTTCACAGCACCATATTTTCAAAGTGCTTTTGCCGACTGAATAATATGTTTGCCTTTTCATTGTTGAACGAGTAGTCCATGCTCCCCTTTTCTCTCTTATCCCATTATTGTGTTTTCAGAGATCAGAATCATATGGATTTCAGATTGTAATATCAGAATGGAATAGGCTTTTGCATTTCAAAACTCAAACTCCCAGAGTTCAAGCAGCTGATCACCATTAAACCAATGATGTACGATTTCTGATTATTTCACCATGAATCTAATGACAGAGGTATGAGGCTGCATTGTCACCTACTCAAAAATTTTTTTTTTTTTTTTTTTTTTTTGCATAAAGATGTGCTTGTATGTGAGATAGCAGCTGACCCACTTAGACAGTTTGGTGTACATGTAGGACTTTCGCCCAAACAATGGTCTTTGCAAATTTTTCTATGTATTTAAATCAACAGAAGAGGTAATATTTAAAAGCAAGTTCTAGTCATGGTATGGAGCTAGGGAAGGAGAGTTTTACTTTATAGAAATGAGGCATCTAAACATTGTTATTATACTGTGAGACTAAATTTACTATTTTATGAAAGTTGCCTAATATTTAAAGAATGTTAGTATTTTTTGAGCCAATACTCAGAAATATGTTGTATGTGAACCTTTCTTCCTATAAACCAAAACCTGTTGCTGTCAAGTCCATTCCTACTCATAGCGACCCTATAGGACAGAGTAAAACTGCCCCATAGGGTTTCTAAGGAGCAGCTGGTGGATTCGAACTGTTGACCTATTGGTTAGCAACCCTATTTCTTAACCACTGTGCCACCAGGGCTCCGACAGATCTCTTAATAATCAATTGTCTGAGACTGAGTCCTTAAAAAAGGGTAACAAACTTGCTTAAACTCATATGACACTTAAAATATTTTTTCAAGTAAGCCTACTAGAAAAATCAATTTCAATACAGAGTTTAAAAAGGAAGTTAAGTGCACTGCTTTCAGTGTATGTATCACAAAATAACAATTATATTTATTTCTATTCCTTCTTAGTTTTAGTCTCTGTTTTCTATCTCTGCCTCTAGTTTTCTCAAGACCTCTCACATAGGAGACTTATTTATACCTAATGGAAGCAATTACCATTTACAAGTTAAAAAATACAGACACCCTAAATGTAACCCAAGTATATGGTTAAAAGAAAGAAGCAAATATATATATTATACTGCAAAACTTATCAAATTATTTTTCAATATAAACAATATTATGTACACTGAGATATTAAACCTCTATGTTTTGGAAGATTAAAAACAATTAGATTATATTTTGGCACACAGGATTATAGGAAAATTATGTAACCTTTTCACTGTATTGAGGTTAGACACAAAAGACATTTAGTTTTTCTGGATCACTAATGAAATTTAGAATGATAATTTTTTTCTACAGTGTTAATTACACTCTTTCATTATAATGATGTAAAAACCTAAATATAATATACACTTTATAATTTAACTCTAATAGTATAGATCACAATAGACCAAAGATTAATAGGCATGTAGCAATACACTTGGCACATAAATTAGATAACCCCAGATTAAACTTTTCTCAACATTTTATGATGCTCTGAAAAAGACTGATACAAAAATCATTGGGAGTTCCTTTTTAAATTACATATTATATATATAATACATAAAATTATAAAATGGAATATGCCTCATAATTCTAACAAACTAAAAGAGAGTTTATATATTATTTGCTGATGATTTATTACCTTCTGTATTTTGGTAAGTACTTTGTCTAGATATTGCTTTTCCTTAAATCAGAAATATACTTGTGCAATTTGAACTTTCAAGTTTCTTCTATAACAAGCCAAATAGAGAAATCATAATAGCTCTGTGTTAATGGTTCTGTACAACACATTTTTGAAGTTTCACATCAGGAAAAATCCTGCACTCTATGCCCTCCAAGAAATTCAACATTAATTAGAAGTTTCTATTGTACAAGTTTGTTAATTACATCTTTGCAATTTTAATATGTTTTAATTTAGACACTCAACTTTGCTTGGCCCTTTGCAAAGCCTTTATTTTAGCATCCTCTACTATTTTAATTTTATCTGATTTCTTTTTTATGTGTCTTTTTTGCTTGGTTTAGTTTATTTTTAATTAACTTCAAGCAGAAATGAAAGAAAAAAAAAATGTACCCACACTCTGATAGTGCATGCTGGGCAACTTTTCCTCCTTTTATACGTCTTCATAAGCCTTCCAAAGAAGGCTGAAAGCTCCTGCATCTAAACATAAAGCTCCTATTTTTCAGCCTAATTCCAGATTAAAATTATTTCCTACAAATACAATACCTCCACCTCTAAAGATAACTCAGGAGTGCTAAAGGGAAATAAATTATCATATTCAGAACTACCATTTTTAGACTGAAGAATAAGAAATGATGTTATCAATTTACACCATCTTTTTATACCACTCAATCTATCCATCCTGTCACTTACAGCCTCTAATTCTTGAGTGAGTGGCCATATCTAGAGCAATCTAAGCAAATATATATTAATCCTCTCTGATTTAAAGGTGTTCTTAAACTTGTTCTGCAATGACTAAACAGCCTAATGGATATGTGGGAGGATGCAAAAGCAAATTCAAAGCTATAAATCTTGTAATACAAGTATTTAATATAAAACAGATCTGAACATGGTATCTTCAGCCCATGCCTATGGGTCCAACCTGCCTAGAATCTTCCCTTCCTGACTAACTGACCTACAAAATTTAGAGTTAATTCTTCAGCTCCCACAAATAATGTAAGCCAATTTTTTGTAATAGATCTATCTATCTACCTAACTTCTACTGGCCTATTGATTCTTCTTCCCTGGTTGAACTCTGATTGATGAAAATATATATATTGCTGAATTGAATGTGCTAAAATCATCACAGTCCACGAAGGATTGGTCTTCAATTTTCTTTTGTTGTAATGTCTTTGTCAAGGCTTATTTTCAACATTATGTGGCCCTCTTAAAATTTCTGAAAGAAGTTATACAAAACTGGTATTATTTCTTACTTTAATAGTTCATAGACTTCAACAGTGAAACCACTTGGTTCTGGAGTTCTTTTTGTAGGAAATGGTTTATGGCAAATTTAAACACTCTATTAGATATAGGCCACCACCTGTCTGTCAGTTTCCCATACTGTAGTGGCTTGTGTGTTGCTATGATGCTGGAATCTATGCCACTGGTATTTCAAATACCAGCATGGTCAACCATGGTGGGCACTTGTCAGCAGAGTTTCCAGACTAAGACAGTCTAGGAAGAAAAGCTTGCTGATTTACTTTTAAAAATTAGCCATTGAGAGGGGCGGGGCCAAGATGGCTGAGTAGTAAGTGCTTCCAGTGGTCCCTCTTAAAACAAAGTAAAAAAACAAGTGAATACATTATATATGACAATCTAGGAGCTCTGAATATCAAAGGCAAAGTTGAGGAATTGGACTGAGTGGCAGAGGGAGGGAGAGACGGTTCAGAAGCAGTGAGGAGTTGCCAGACCTGACCCTGCAGGAACCGGCACCTTGCAGGCCAGATCGGTTGGCATGCACAGTGAGGCAGGCAGTGCTTTTCAGGACACATTTTCCACATTGGGAGAGACTGAGTGGCGGAGAGTCTACAGAACCAGTGACAAGAAGCACTTAATTGGCAAAAGATAAGTACATGTGTCCAACCTACCTTGCGGATCAAAAAACATCCCATTTTGGAAGAACCTCTCTCCAATTTACCTGTTCCCTCCCTGCCCTGTACTGGGTCCCTGGCCAGCTTCAGCAATTGCCATGTTTCCTGGGCTGGAAGTAGGATCCATCATGTGCTCTGAGCCATTCTTTTGGCTTTGGAGAGGGAACAAACAAACAGGAAAAAATAATCTACCAGCTCTCCTAAGCTGGGAACTCAGGGCAGGCACAGCTCCCTAGGCATAAGCATGAGGGGTCCACAGACTTTGAATATCTTTCACCCCTGCATAGACCTGTATGGGCCCATTTCAAAAGTGTAGGGACTCATTAGCACAGTACAACAGGGTATAAACCTGAAGCCTAACTTCACTGTATCGGCTAAATGATGGAGTGGTAGGTTTGTGACAATTGACACCATTCTGTCCATTAAGCAGGGCCCTCACCTACCCAAATCAGGGGCCTGAGGACTGATGGCTCCACCCACACCACCCAGCCACCTGTGACAGGGGCCCAAGAATAAGTGGTGCATCCCACTCCTTACGGCCAACAGCACTAGGTGCCCATTGTCCAGCTACAAAACCCACCCACCTATGCACTCTAGGGAACAGGGACATTCTTTCCTCCCAGACACTCAGGGGCAACCATCAGCCCCCTGCCTTGCTCAGCGTGTAACCGCCTACTGAAGCCAGATACCTGTGCCTACTCCAATTACCCCTGCCCATCTAGGACTGTAGGTGAGAACCTACACCACACACTTGGTGACCGACTACCTAGACACCTGAGCTGAATCCATACAGGAAAATAAATGGATTCCTGGGCTCACATATCTAGTAACAGCTCTAACCACCTGGTGACAAGACGTTAGAGCTTCAAAGGTGCCAATAATCAAACTAGCTCACACGAGCAGCCTATTTGGGCATATCAATACAAAACCAAACAAAAAATTAGGACATAGTAAGCAAACATAAAATAAATAAATATGATAACTTATCGATGGCTTGGAGAAAACAATATCAAATCACATAAAGAGGCAGACCATGATGGCTTCAGCAAGCTCCTAAAACAAAGAATAAAGAAATCTTCTGAGGAAGAGAATTTCTTGGAATTACTGGAGACAGAATACAAAAGATTAATATACAGAACTCTTCAAGAGATCAGGAAGGAGTTCAGGCAAAACAGAACAAGCAAAGGAATACACAGACAAAGCAATAGAGGAATTTAAGAAGATTAGAGAAGAGCACAATGACTAATTTAACAGGCTGCAAGAATCCATAGAGAGACAGCAATCAGAAATTCAGAAGATTAACAATAAAATTTCATAATTACACAACTCAACAGAAAGTCACAGGAGCAGAATTGAGGTAATGGAAGTCAGAATTAGTGAGATTGAAGATAAAGCACTTGACGCCAACTTATTTGAGGAAAAAATCAGATAAAAGGATTTTAAAAAATGAAGAAACCCTAAGAATTATGTGGGACTCTATCAAGAGGCATAACCTACAAGTGATTGGAGTACCAGAACAGGGAAGATAACAGAAAATACAGAGAGAATTGTTGAAGATTTGTTGGCAGAAATGTTCCCTTATATCATGAAAGATGAGAAGGTATCTATCCAAGATGCTCATTGAACCCCATACAAAGCAGATCCCAAAAGAAAGTCACCAAGACATATTATAATCAAACTTGCTGTCATGGATTGAATTGTGTCCCCCTAATTGTCAACTTGGCTAGGTCATGATTCCCAGTGTTGTGTGGTTGTGTACTATTTTGTAATCTGATGTGATTTCCTTATGTGTTGTAAATTTAATCACTATGATCTAATAAGATGGATTAGTGGCAGTTATACTGATAAGGTATACAAGATTGGATAGTGTCTTGAGCCGATCTCTTTTGAGATATGGAAGAGAGAGGCGAGCAGAGAAACATGGGAACCATATCACCAAGAAAGCAGTGCCAGGAGAAGAGTGTGTCCTTTGGACCTGAGGTTCCTGCACAGAGAAGCTCACAGACCAAGGGAAGTCTGATGCATCACAAGGACTTTCCTCCAGAGTTGACAGAGAGAGAAAGCCTTCACCTGGAGCTGATGCCCTGAATTTGGACTTGTAGCCCACTGGACTGTGAGAGAATAAACTTCTCTTTGTTAAAGCCATCCACTTGTGACTAAGACACTTGCCAAAACCAGAGATGAAGAGAGACTTTTAAGAGTAGCTAGGGATAAACGAAAAGTCATCTACAAAGGAGAGTCAATAAGACTAAGGTCGGACTACTCAGCAGAAACCATGAAGGCAAAAAGGCAATGGGATGACATATATAAAGTCTTGAAGGAAAAAAATTGCCAGCCAAGAACCATATATCCAGCAAAACTGTCTCTCAAATATGATGGAGAAATTAGGGCATTTCCAGATAAACAGAAGTTTAGCGAATTTGCAAAAACCAAACCAAAATTACAAGAAATACTAAAGGGAGTCCTCCAGTTAGAAAATCAATAAAATCGGATAACAACCCAAGACTAGAACACAGGACAGAGCAACCAGATATCAACCCAGATAGGGAAGTCACAAAAATAAATCAACGCTAAAACACTGAAAACAGGGAAACAGAGACCTCAATGTGTAAAAGATGACAAGGTTAAAACAAAAAAGAGGGACTAAAAAATGTAAACATAGATTTTTCATATGGAGAGGAAGTCAAGGTGATACAAAGAAATAAAAGATTGGTTTGAACTTAGAAAAATACAGGTAAATATTAAGGTATCCACAAAGGAAACTAACAATCCCACACATCAAAATAAAAAATAAGAAAAATATGAAGACTCAGCAAATACATAATTAACAACAATGAAAAAGATGAAAATAAAATACATAAAGAAAAATGACTCAGCAGAGAAAATTAAGTGGAACAAAGAAACTGTCAACAACACACAAAAAAAGATATCAAAATGACACCTCTAAACTCAAACCTATCAATAATTACACTGAACAGAAATGAATTAAGTGCACAGAAAGAGATAGAGAGTGGCAGAATGGATAAAGAAACACGATCCGTCTGTATGCTGCCTACAAGAGACACACCTTAGACTTAAAGGCACAAACTAAAACTCAAAGGATGGAAAAAAATATATCCAGCAAACAACACTCAAAAAACAGTAGGAGTGCCAATATTAATCTCTGACAAAATAGACTTTAAAGTAAAATCTACCACAAAGAATAAGGAAGGACACTATATAATGATTAAAGGGGTCAATATACCAGGAGGACATAACCATAGTAAACATTTACACACCCAAGGACAGGGCTCCAAAATACATAAAACGAACTTTAATGGCATTGAAAAGAGAGAGAGACAGCTCCACACTAATAGTAGGAGACCAACACACCACTTTCGCTGAAGGACAGAACATCCAGAAAGAAGCTCAACAAAGATGTGGGAGATCTAAATGCCACAATCAACCAACTTGATCTCATAGACATATATGGAACACTCCACCAAACAATAGCCAAGTATAATTTCCTTTCCAGGGCACATGGAACATTCTCCAGAATAGATCACATATTAGGCCATAAAGCAAGCCATAACAGAATCCAAAGCACTGAAATATTACAAACCATCTTTTCTGACCATAAAGCCATAAAAGTAGAAATCAGTAACAGAAAAAGCAAGAAAAAAAAAATCAAACACATGGAAACTGAACAACTTGCTCAAAAACTACTGGGTTATAGAAGAAATTAAAGCTGGAATAAAGAAATTCACAGAATCAAATGAGGATAAAAACACATCCTACCAGAACCTTTGGGACACAGCAAAAACAGTGCTCAGAGGTCAGTTTATAGCAATAAATGTACACATCCAAAAAGAAGAAAGGGCCAAAAGCAAAACATTAACCCTACGACTAGAACAAGTAGAAACAGAGCAGCAAAAGAAGCCGTCAGGCACCAGAAGAAAGCAAAAAATAAAAATTAAAGCAGAATTAAATGAAATAGAAAATAGAAAAACAATTGAAAGTGTTAACAAAAGACTCAAGTTTTGCCTTTTTTAATTTTCTCTGTTGTCTGTTTAGTCTTTCACTGATTTCTTCTCTTATTGTATTATATCTTTCCTTCAGTTCAATTTGTTCTCAGGCTTTATCCAAACTCCCTAGGTAGAAATTTACATGATTGAAAGCAGATCTGTTTATTTCTAGTGTAAATATTTAAGGCTATAATTTATTCCCTAGGCACTGCTTTAGATGCCTTTCACAAATGTTGATATATTTTCAATATAATTCGCTTAACACATTGTTATTTCCCTTGTGATTTCTTCTTTACCCTACAGATTATGTAAAGGTATAACTGAAATGAAATGCATCCACAATTACTGGGTGGAATCTTCTATAAATGTCAATTAAGTCAAGTTGCTCGAGAGTGTGAAAATTTGTTCTGTTCTCACTTTCTGTCTTGTTTTAGCAATTGCTCAGGGAGAGGTTTGAAAATTTCTTACTATGATCTGGATTTCTATATTTCTCCCTTTATTTGTGTCAGCTTTGTTTCATGAATTAAGAAGCACTGTTATCAATGTGTACAACTTTATAATGTTTGTCTTCCTGATGAGGTATCTTTTTTATAATTATATATATCTGTCTTTATACCTGATAGTACCCTTTGTCCTGAAGACTACTCTATTTGTTAGTAATTTAACCAAACCAGCTTTCTTATGCTTACTGCATTCACAGTATATCTTGTTTACATTATTTTACATTCAAACAATTTCTGTTGTTATAGTTAATGTAAGTTTCTTGCAGATAGCATATAGGTCTTACTTTCTATCCTATCTGACAATACACCAAAAGGTATATTTAATTGGAGTTTTTAATCAATGTAGTTTAATTTATTGACATGGGTGGTACTGATTAAATATTTTATAATATTACATTTAATTTGCGTATTCACTCTTAAATTATGTATCTTTGCATTTTAAGTGTTTGTTCCAAGGATCAAAATAAATATGCCCGTAAATTACTACATTTTCTTAGAGTTAATATTATACCCCTTGTTATGAACTGAGTTTTGTCCCCTAAAAAGATATGTTGTAGCCCTAACCCCTGGTACATGCGAATATGATCTTTAGAAATAGGGCCTTTGAAGATGTTATCAGTTAAATTAACATAAGGTCATGCCAGTGTAGGGTGGTTCTGAATTCAGTCTGAGTGACACCTTTATAAAAAAGGGAAAAGACAGACCAAGAGGGAAGATGGCCACTCGAAGATGAGGAATACCTAGGGCACCAGAACCTGATAGAGACAAGAAAAGGATCTACTCCTAGAGCCTTTGGAAAGAACACTACTTCCACAACTGTGAAGCAATAAATTTCTACTCTCTAGGACAAAAGCAAATGCCCCCAGTTTTATATGAACTGTAATATAATGTTACATGAATCATAGCAAACCTCAACTGCTGCAAGTGAGAGGTATGTGCCACTGATGGTCACAAATCGCCCTTTCAGTTAATTTATTTAGATACTTGGTAGTATTCTTTATTGCTACATTATGCTGAGGATGTCTTATGGATATAAACTGGATGTATAGTAATAAGAAAATACAAGCAATTGCATTAAGGACGAAACAATCAATTAACATTCCCCCTAAAATGCAAGAGTCGTATCAGTCAACCCTTCTTTTATATTTACTAAAGGACTATTGAACCTCAACCAAGTACTTTTGAATTGTTTGATAAGACTCAAAACTCATAGCTGATGGAGAATATTTGCTCCTCTTAAAGGCATTTCTGCTAAAATGGATTGGCCTTCTTCCTGGGTAAGAAAATAAGTCAGGCTTCTGGGCCTTTAAAGCAAACAACCTCTTCTTACTTCATGACTAGGAGCCCACCAAACATATGGCTTCCTTCCATAGCAGTACCACAGGTAACACAGTGTTGTCATAAAGGGATGAACTCTGTAGCCAAACTCCATGAACTCGAATCCTGGATCAACCACTTCATAGTGGTCTGAGATTGGGTGAGTAACTTAGCGTCTTTGTGCTTCAGTTTCCTGCCTATAAAATGGTGACTATAATAGTACCTGCATGGTAAGATTGATGTGAGGATTAAATTAGATAATAAATATAAACCATTTAGAACAATGACTGGCACATAGAAAGTATCATACAACATTTAAAACTATTTCCATTATTATATTTTTGTGAAAGATTTCAAACAGCAAATTATTTTAATTCACCATCTTCCAATTTAATTAAGTCATAGGATAACTGAAAGGTTCATGCTATGGACATTTTAAGTATTCATCCATCCAGGGTCTTCAAGCTCTATTTCACAGAAAATAACTTGTAAAAAATTTTACAGCTCATTAAAAAACGTATCTTTTCTGAAGGAAAGATGGTTCATACATTTATTCTTTCAGTCAATGTTTATTGATTGCCTATTCTTTGTCAGGCAGTGAACAAAACAGACCCCAAATATCTGCCTCGTGGAGTTTACATTCTAATGTAAATTCAGAAATAAATAAGTTATATAGAAATATGCACTAAGAAGAAAATATAGTAGGGAAGGGGGATAGGAAGTGTCAGGGTAAAGAGTAATTGCCATTAGAGACAAATGATCAGGTTGATAAAGAAATGTCAGCTACAATACTGATTTCATATCATTTACTATACATTCTACTTTCCTTTTCAATTGTCTTCCCTATCTAGGAAGAGACTTGTCCTTGCATTTAAGGTCAAATAACATTCACAGGATGATGACTAATGTATCTCTGCTCAAACGATATCTATTGGGCCTAAGCCCTATAAAGCAGTGAATTCATAAAGTAAATTATTTTGTGCATAGCAGATGTTGTTGTTGTTGCTGGTTGCCATTGAGTCAGTTCCAACTCATGGCGACCTCCAAGGTGCAGAGTACAATTGCTCCATAGGGTTTTCAAGGCTGTGACCTTTTGGAAGCAGATTGCCAAGCCTTACTTCTGAGGCCCCTCTGGGTGGGTTTAAACCTCGGACCTTTCAGTTAGTAGTCTAGCAGTACTATGCTTAAATCAAACCTGGGTGGTAATTAGTTGCCAAACCTGCAACTTATTAAGTATATGCCCTTGTACAATTAATATCACCAGGCTCAGTTTCTCCATCTTCCAATGTAGGAGAAAACCTACCAAATAAATTTGTGATGACCACCAAATCAAATAGAGTTTGCAAAACTTTTGGAGGTCTCTAATTGCACATACAGCACTCCCCCTTAGAGAACAAAAAAAGGTTTCCTCTTGGGAAGGGCCAAATTATTAATTTATTTTATTTAATAAGCCCTTATGTATTACTAACTTTTCACAGAAATGTTCTAAGCACTTTACAAATAAAAACTCAATCACCATAATCACCTAATTATGGATTTATTATTATTCTTATTTTAAAGATGAGGTAAGTGAGGCACAGGTGATAAAATTAGTAAGTTGAGTCAACAGAGAAAATATTCCAGAGTAAGTGTTCTTACCCTGTTATCCTGCATAGTTAGGAACAAGAGACTCCTCTCTCTTGGTAAGCCAAATCTAAAAATGCACCGTACCTTACCATGGCACAGCTCTTGTGCCAGGCACAGGATCTGTTGCGTGGAGGTTAGGCTGCATTTCAGAGCCTAGTAAAGCTCCCCTTTCTTTGTGATATCCATTCATTCCTAAGAAAACTTTACATAATCCTAACACTCCCCCTCCCCCAGCACCTGCCATATAATGATCTTCTTATAAGAGATGTGAACAGTATTACACTTGATCCTAAACAAAGTATGCCAAATGTCAATGCATCCTGTGATTTTTGTCATTCCTCATTTAGGAACAAGAGTTATATTTGCACTTGAGGGAGAATGAATAACAGATGCAAATTCTATGCTTAAAGTTTCTTGTGTTTTTAGCATTTAGCTGGCTTATCCTTTGGAATCTCTCTCCCCTATTTAGGAAGAGGCTTGTTCTTGCATTTAAGGTCAAATAGCATTCATGGGAGAACAAGTTACTTCTCAAACAATATCTACCATGAGTAAACCCTGGAGAGTTTGAGGGGAGAGTTGAACGGCAGTTACTATCTGCCTATTTTACCCAGGGGAAAGTTACAAAAATGTCTGATGTACCCCTCCATCTAGGCCAGTGAGTCTCAGTTCTGCCTGCAATTCACAGTGTGGTGGGAATCCTTAAAAATACACCTGCAGTGGCAAATAGCAGGCTATTTAAATTAGAAGTTAGGGACTGGGGCCCGAGCATGAGTGTTTTTTAAAAGCTGTTTAGTCAGGGCTGAGAATCACTGATAAAACCTGGAAACCTTGTCACTAATCCTGACCTAGGATTCTGTTAAACTGAAGCTTCTCATCTTCAGCTGGAGGGTGAAATGAAACGTAAGGAAATAGCAACATATTAGTTGCAATGTGTTTATTAGGGAGCAAAGTATTTGGTGAAAGTGTAGCTGTACATCTTAATTTAGAGACTCCAGTTTGGAAGATAGTCCACATTAATCAAATCATTGAAGAAAAAAAATACTCAAAATATAGTACAATTCACATTTCATCATTAAGCCTAACAACAGAAAACAGGAATTTTATCAATGTTATCATTATCAGAAAAGGAGCCCTGGTGGTGCAAATGTTAAACACTGAGCTGACTAGCCAAAAGTTTGGAAGTTTGAACCTGCCCAGAGGCTCCGTGGGAGAAAAATCTGGCAATCTGATCCTGTAAAGATTACAGCCTAGAAAACCTATGGAGCAGTTCTACTCTGTCACAGGGGTCGCTATGAATCAAAATTGACTTGAAGACACCTAAAAACAACCATTACCATGACATCTTCTTGGTGGAACTTAATTTTATGAAAAAATAAAGACTATTTTTTCCAGAATGGAGTAATAACAAAAATAAAAATCTGCATGTTAAAAGTAGAAAAAAGTTAACAAATAATCTGTTTTAATATGACTACATAAAATTGAACATCTAAGACTGTGGTTTCCAGATGTAAAGAAAAGTGTGAGAGCAGACTGTGGGCACAATGGAAACCAAGCTGAACTTCCTTCCTCCTGTGCCTGCTCCCTCTCTGTAGGTGTCTTCTGGGTACTGACCACACCATCACCTCCAATTCCCTTGGGTTTTTGTTTGGTCAAGATGATATGATGCACGAACCCCTCAGTACTACGCAGAGCTTTTTTATTTTCCACTTTTTGACAGAATAAATGGGGGAGGCTGTATTAAAAACTGTTAGCTGCCATCAATTTGTGCCCGACTCAAGGAGACCCCACGTGACAGAGTAGAGCTGCTCCATAGGATTTTCTTGGCTGTAATCTTTATAGACAATCACCAGCCATGGCACTTCTGGGTGGGTTTGAACCGCCAACCTTTTGGTTAACAGCCCATCGCAAACCACTTCCACCACCTAGGCAGAACAATTTAAGAAAACTTAAATTCTATACAGAATTTTATCAATAACTATCAGATATATTAGCTATATGACTATAGACGTGGGCACCATGTCTACATTTTCTGGCCTCAATAGATTCAATTTTGGGGCAATGACTGAATTCCTTGACCTCCCAAATCCTTTTGCTCTTTATAATCTCTAAATTAAGATATACAGCTAACCTTTTATCATTGTAGGAGATACTATGGTTTAGAAAACTTATGCAGAAAAGCTGATGATTTTTCTTATTAGCATGCTGTTCATAAGAATTTCTCTTGGCCAAGTTACTTACTGTCTATAATCTTAAATTTTCCCATGTAGAAAATGAGGATGAAAAAAGCTGCTCTATTTTGTTAGCATATAGATTAAATAAAATAATATATATATATGAAGTTCCTAACGCAGTGGCCATTAAGTAATGAAACTCCCGGATTGCGTGAATTTTGACTAGGAGAAGCTAGGAAGGAGCTCCCTCTTTAACTTTAGGACTTTAACTCCAAAGTTTTTGCTTTTTAACACAGATATTAAAATATTTTCCCCATAATAACATTACAGGTAAAGTTTCTGTAATTCCTCTCCACGAAGTTAAAGAATTTATCCCTACTGCAACCAAATGGAGAAAAAAATTAAATTATTTCTTGTCTTCCATCACTTTTAGATGCACGTGAATTCTAATATGATCTCCCCCGTCAACACCACCAATTGTTATCAAATTCGGAAGATAATGGCTGACATTTCAGGTAATAATAATATCTCACATCTTGGGGAATAGTGAAGGCTTTGAATTTGTTTTAAATCTCTTGGCTTCTTGAGAAAACAGATATTAAATCTGTCACTAGACTTGAAATCAAGTAGTCAGCCTTTTGCCCTGTTCCAGTGTGTAATGGAACAAATTCCAGGCATCTCCCAGGGTAGTTCTTATTTGCAGTTCAGAGACATGAAGCTGCTGGAGTTAGATGTTAATAAAAGATCACAATGCAGTGGAGCAAAGTACAGGAGAAACAAGGCTTGATGTGCAAGCCAAATGGGCCAGCTATCTGTCATCTGCAAGCTGTCAGGAAGAGGTAGCAGAAAATAGAATGATAAAGTATGGTTACATTTATAGATTAAAGACAATATTGTCCTGTTGTTCAAATCGTTTTAAGAAACTCATAGAGTTGGGTACAGTTCTAGAGTTAAATAATAAATTATGGGAAAATGGAAAGAAAAAAATGAACTACAAGAATTTAGTGAAAACTATATTATCTCAATCAAATTAATCTAAAAATATTTCTTCTGAAATGAAATTATAACTTCCAGCATGTATTGTTTCCATTAAAAAAGGAGTCTGGTCTAATTAGCTCAACATATAATTTAGAATTTAAGTCTCTAAATTGAATCCTTATATTATGCAGTTACTCAAGCCAGGTGTATGTTGGAGTGAGCAATCACATGTAGAGGATAATAAGCTTCATTACTTGAACTAAACCACCCAGGGTAATTTCATGGGTGACCACATGGCTGAGGTAATGTTTATGGTGGCTGTGGTCAATTAAATTAACTAAATGAAATTCTTTTCTAATTGAACAATTTTATTTTGGAAGTTTGGAAGTTTGGAAGTTCAAAAAAAAAACCAACTCTGTATTAATTGTTGTATTAGAAAAATATAGATAAAATATCTGCTTTCATTAAAGTGGACCCTCGGTGGCATAGTGGTTAACAGCTTGGCTACTAACCAAGTGATCGGCAGTTCAAATCCACCGGCCATTCTTTGGAAACCCTCTGGGGCAGCTTTACTCTGTACTATAGGGTCGCTATGAGTCGGAATCTACTCAACAGCAAAGGGTTTGATTTTTTGTTTTGTTTTGTTTTGTTGTTCATGAAAGTGATAAAGAAATTCTAACCAGAAAGCCCCACATCTACACTCATTACCTTGGGAAATGCTTACTCATTCCATTCTAGTATTCCATTACTTAGAAATGCATAGTCCAATTTCTATATCTTCTAAAGCTAACTTTTGCTAAAATTTAAAAATTAAATTTTCCAACAGAATTGTCTTGGAGTCATATTAATAATCACAAGATTATATCAATGTGATTTTTATGCGCTTCAGTATTTATGAGATGCCTAAAACTGATACTTATACATTTCCTACAGTGTATATCATCATGGAAGTGGATCACACCAAGTGGCTTTACACCAAGGTATGAAACCCAAATGTCAACAAAAAATAATAAAACAAGCAACGGATTGTTGAAAACATGAAGTATATGAATGGATTCAAAGTCAAAAGGGCATATTATATTTTATAAATGGAGAACAAAGACACTTTGCAAACAAAGAAGTAGAATAAGAAGTGAATTTCTATTTAAGGTTGAGACCTCCATATACGGTGGTCAACTTTAAACATACAGACAATAAAGAAAGATAGAGGATAAGAATATTTTCTACAGCTGTTATCTTCCAGGATACCTGTACAACAAAATCTAATTTTGAGAAAATCTCAGACAAAGCCAAATTGAGGAACATCCTACAAATAATTGGCCTATAATCTTCAAAATGCCAATATAATGAAGACCAAGGGAAAATGGAAGAACTTTTTCAGACTGAAGGTGATCAACAAGAATGACAAATAAATGTACTGCATTATCCTAGACTGAATCCTTTTGCTATAAATGGTATTGTTGAAACAACTGGTGAAATCTGAATAGAATCCATGGATTAGATGGTTTTACTATATCAATATCAAGATCCTGACTTTAATTATGGCACTTCAGTTACATAGGATAGTTTCCTTTAAAATGGCCAGTAAAGTTTTCAATGATGATGGAACATAATCTCAAGAGCTTACTCTCAAATAGATACTCTCAAAGCAAGAAAGAGAGAGAGAGAGAGAAAGGATGTTGTAAAATGCTAGCAACAGTGAAATCTAGGTGAAAGTTATAAATGATAATATTCTTATAAATGATAATATTCTTGCCCCAAACTGTAATGTATGTATTCCACCAGTCTCAGTCTACTGATCTCTCTCTATATATATGTGCTTGCCTTAGCAACTCTCCTCACTTTCTTGGTTTTAGTACTACCTTGATTTTCATGATATGAAGTTGATATATACCCTCCAGGACTTATTCCTTAGCATCCCACTTATCGAATTCGTTGGAGTTACAATCACTTCATATTTAACATAATCCATTAACTGATTGAACAAATATTTACTGAACTCTTTTATGCCAAGTACTCTGCCAGGCATTAAGAATACATTGCTGAACCAGGTAACTGGTGAGCTGAACTTTCATTAAGCTGATAGTCTTGTCATATTACTTCCAAGCCTTCTGTTGCTAAAATTTGTATCCAATCTCTTCATCCAGAAATCTAGGAGACATCCTAGCTTTTATGTTCTCTCATACTCATTACCAAGTTGAGCCAATTTTATTACCTAAATATTTCTTAAATCTGCCTTAATGTCCTTGCCACTGTTCCTTATCCATCTCTGACTTCTGCCCTAATTTGCCTCTAATTCTCCATCTGGACCATCTCAGCAACCTCTGAACAGATTCTTTTACCTAGAACCTTGCCCGGCTTAAAACTGTTTTACATGCTACAGCCAGGCTGATCCACTTAAAGTTAAATTTTAACCATATTCATCAACTAAACGGATGCATTAGCTTCATGATGTCTAAAATAATGTTTTTATATGATGTTTAGCTAATCTCTTTCATGTCTTTACCCAAATAACTGTTTCTTAATTATGCCTTTTCTGACCTTTTCTAAATTTCCACATCTACACACACTTACAACCTCCTTTCTTACTTTATCGGTCACTTTAGTTCTAATAATCTTATAAGACACTTTATATTTTACTTATTTACCTCAGTTAGTGACAGTTTTCCCCTCCCTAGAGTATAAGCTCCGGGAGGGTAGAGACTTGTCTGTTTGGGTCACTGTTGCTCCACAATGCTTAGAACAGTGCTTGACACACGGTGGCCACTTAATGAATATTTATTAATTAAATGAATGGATGAATTCCAACAACACTTTCAATTACAAAGCATATAAAGGAGGATTGTTCTGGGATGTAGAATGGGGAAAAAACAAAGGTACCAACTATTTTCCCCTTCCTCCCCTAAACCCATCAAGCCTCCTTCATTTCCTCTAAGGAAACTTAAAGCCACTTTCAGAGTTTATTAGCATGAGAGCCCAGTTACTGGTCTAATTCTCAGAAGTCCTCTCTTGTTGCTTTTTAGTTCATGCTCCAATGTCTAGAAATGTGGGTCTTCTTATAGTCCCCTGCACTAGCCCAGCTTCTCCACACCCAGTGCATTAACATGTGCTCTTCTTGCAGCCTGTAATTCCTTTCCAAATACAGTATTTTTCCTCATTCATTTTTCAAAGCCCCAGTCTTGGTATCATCCCAAACTTCTCTATGCTCCCACAGGAGACTATGCAAGCCCATTCTAGTCTATGATGATGGCCATTCATGCTTCTATCTTGATATCTTAACACTTAGAATATTATATCAAAATACGTGTTTTTGTTTTGTTTTAGTTACAACCACAGTATTCTATTCAAAATAAGTGTGGAGCCTAATTCATTGCTTGACAGCTGATAGGTGTTAATAAATATTGTTTGAACAGAGCCGAAACAATTTGTTTCAACAATACACTAAAGGCTATTTGTTGTAAGGGAAGCATCATTATTATATTGGAATTTCTACATTGTTTAAAGAATTGGATTAAGTAATAGTATCACAAGCATCTTTTAATGTGAATGGGTCTATCATTTGGCTTGTATTTCATTTAAAATCAGAAATCTCATTTAACTCTCTACGTGAGGAGGAATAGAAAAAAAACTTAGGTTATATAAAGTACACTATGTGGCAAGCAAGAATAGGCAATTTATAAGTTATCTTAGTTAATATTGTTTAGAAAAATCAATTCTTTTTTAAAAACATATTTTATATTTTACAGATAAAGAAAGTGGAATTCTGAGAGATGAAATAGTTCCCCCAAGTTCATGCAACTTAAAGATAATAGCTGGGATTCATACTCAGATTTATCACATTCCAAATCATTTCCACTCTTCAAAAGTACTCCTCTGAGAATGATAATATCAGTTATAGCTTAAGGTAATTAGATTTCTACTTACTATGTGTTGTTTTGTTTACTCCTTACAAAAATCTTGTGAGGTAAGGACTCATCTTGCAACAACATAATCTACATTATAAAAATGCGGAAATTGAGGTAAAAAGTGATTAAATAATTTCCCTTAGAGAACTGGAATTTGATCACAGACAGCTTGTGTTCTTACAAATATACAAAAAAAAAAAAAAAGGAACTTTAGTCTTGATGGAAAAAAAAACAATTTGTAGGCTTAGAATTAAATGCTAAACAGTTTGATTCAGTTAATGACTGCAACCAAAGTGCAATGAAAATGAAATCAAAGTATTTTATAATTATCAACCTAAACTTTCACAATCAAAGCAGAATTTGAGCAAGATTTGCATGAGGAATGGAATGTTGTTGTTGCCCTCAAGTCAGTTCCAACTTATAGTGACCCTATGTACAATGGAACAAAACACTGCCCCAACCAGCGCCATCCTCACAATCAATGCTGTGTTTGAGCCCATCATCGCAGCCACTGTGTCAATCCATCTCATTGATGGTCTTCCTCTTTTTTGATGACCCTCGACTTTAGTAAGCATGATGTCCTTCTCCAGGGACTGGTCCCTTCTGATAACATGTTCAAAGTACTTGAGATGAAGAAACCTCACCATCCTTGCTTCTAAGGAGCATTCTGGCTGTACTTCTTCCAAGACAGATTTGTTGGTTCTTTTGGCAGTCCATGGTATATTCAATATTCTTCATCAACACCATAATTATAAGGCGTCAATTCTACTTCGATCTTCCTTATTCATTGTCCAGTTTTCACATGCATATGAGGCAATTGAAAGTACCATGGCTTAGGTCAGGCACACCTTAGTCCTCAGAGTGACATCTTTGCTTTTTAATGATTTAAAGAGGTCTTTTGCAGCAGATTTGTGCAATGCAATACGTCATTTGATTTCTTGACTGCTGCTTCTATGGGTGTTGATTGTGGATCCAAGTAAAATGAAATCCTTGAGGTAACTTTAGTGGAATGGAATAAGGAAGCAATATCTACATAATTAACAAGTCCTTTTTATACATATCACAAAACATATTAAAGTAATCCAGGTGTTGCTTTGAATATTCAAACCCTTCACAATGTTTAGAGAAATTTCATTTATTCTATTTTTCTATATTGAAATCAAGTAAAAAGCAATACACGTTTTTCCTTCTGAGGATTTCTCAGACTTTCCTTGTTTTTGATGATCTTGACAATTTTTAGTAGCAGTAATCAGGTATTTTGTAGACTGTCCCTTAATTTAAATTTGTCTGATCTTTTTTCTTATAATTAGACTGGGGTCATGAGTATTTGGGAAGAAGACCACAGAGATGAAATGTCACTCTCATCAGCTTCATAAAGCCAAAAATAAATAAATAAATAAACAAACCTTGCCTTCGAATCAATTCTGATTCATAGGGACCCTACGGAACAGCGTAGAACTTCTGCATCCCATAAGGTTTGCAATTTTAAAGAAGCAGATGCCACTGCCACATCCTTCTCCTGGAACAGCTAGCGGGTTTGAATTTGCCGACATTTCTGTTAACAGCTGAGCTCTTAACCACTGCTCCACCAGGGCTCCTTCATCAGCATCATACATTTTAACATTATCGATGATAAGTCAAGTTGATAGTATGTATGCATCAACATCTTACATACTAGCAACTTGACTTGTCATCAATAATGTTAAACTTGATCATCTCCCTGGAGATATTGTTTTTCAGGTTTCTCCAATTTAAAATTATTCTTTTCACCCCTTTCCCATTCTGCAACTTTTAGAAAGGAGTCACTATGTACGCCCCACACGTAAGAGGTAAGAATTTATGCTCCACCTCCTTAAGAGAAGAGTAAATGCATAAAGTATTTGGAATTACACGAAAGATTTGCCTCTCCCCCATACCCATTTATTTGCTTATTCAATCATTTATTTATATCTGTACTGATCATAGATATTTATTTTATACTTTGGGTTATATCCAATACTACATTATTTATTTTGTTCCGCAACTTGTTCCAGCTTTGGCCATTGGGAGCTGTTTCAGTTGGCTCTTTTGTCCCTTTAACATACCCCAATAATTTTAGTTTGTTTTTATTTTGTTTTGTTTTGAGCACTTTCTTACTTTCTGTCACTACAAGATGTTCCAGACTCATCTTGAATATCCCACATAATGCAGGATAATCTTCCCTTCTCAAAATCTTTAATTTAATCACAGCTGCAAAGTCTCTTTTGCCATATAAGGTAATATTCACAGCTTCTGGGGATTAAGTTGTGAATATATTTGAGGGGCCACTCTTCAATCTTCCTCTGGGGATATTGCTTCAAAATCCTTTCAGCAGACAGAGCTAGGAAATATGTGCGTGTGTAGTATATGGTTCATTCTAGATTTATCCCTTTACAGAGATTTCTCCTCAGATTATTTTTTTACGTTTTTATTTTGTAACAAAAACCAAAAACATAAAAACGAAACTCATTGCCGACTTACAGCAACCCAGTAAGACAGAGTAGAACTGCTCCATAGGATTTTCAAGGAGCAGCTGGTGACTTCGAACTGCCAATGTTTTCATAGCAACCGTAGCTCTTAGCCACTGTGCCACCAGGGCTCTGACAAATTACCACAAATTTAATGGATTATAACCATGTAAATTTCTTTTTTGGTGGTCAGAAGTGTGAAATCAGTTTCACTGGGCTAAAGTCAAGGTGTTGGCAAGACTGGCTTCTTTAGGCTCTGAGGTGAGAACCCATTTCATAAATCATGGATTTACACATTTCATAAATCATAGATTTCTGTACTGTAGCAAAGCTAGTACAGAAAGGCCCCTGGTATCCTTCACCTAAATCCTCCTAATGGTTACAGCTTCAGTAACTACAGTACAAGATCTAAACCAGGAGATTGACTTTGGTACAGTATGTATGTATGGTTCTATGCCATTTTATCACATGTGTAGACCCATGTAACCACCATGAGATAAAGAATTATTTCATCACCATAAAGATTTACTGGTGTCAACATTTTACTAGTTCAGGTGAAGTGTAGAAACATTACTATTCTTTTCCTTCCTTTACCATCCTCAATTTATAATAGACTTACCTTGATTATTTCCTCTACATAACATTCTATATACACTGAGATCCACATCAGCTGATGTTACACTTTCTGTTTTTATCATCAAACAATTTGAGAAGTGAAGGAAAGCTCAAGAAGAGAAGAAAAGTTTATTGTATTTACCCAGACTTTTACTCTTTTGTTTTTTTTTTTTCCTTCTTTCGTGTTTCAAGACTACTTCTTTTATCATTTTCTTTCTGTGTAAAGAAATACCTTTAGTCATTCTTCTGAGATTGGTTTTCTAGTTTCAGATTCTCCAACTTTTTCTTCATCTGAGTAAGTCTTTATTTCCTTTTTATTCCTGAAGGATAATTTCACCAGATATAGATTTGCGATTGATCTTTTCTTTCAGCACTTAAGAATTTCGTGTCAATTAATTGTGGCTTCCATGATTTTGGTTGTGAAATCAACAGTCATTCAAATAGCTTTGTCCCTATATGTAAGGTGTCATTTCTCTCTGGTAGTTTTCAAGATTTAATTATGATATATCTTGGTGTAGATTTTTTTGTTTTTTTGTTTGTTTACCTGTTTGGGGTTCACTCAGCTTCTTGAATCTGTAGGCTTATGTATTTTCCCAAATTTAGGGAATTTTCTCTTATTATTTCTTTGAATTCATTTTCAGCCCACTTTCTCCTTTCCTGCTGGAATTTGATGACATCAGTGTTAGCTCTTCTCTTATAGTGTCACAGGTCCCTGTGGTTCTGTTGATTTTTTGTTTAGTCTATTTTTTCTCTGTTGATCAGACTGAGTAGCATTGTTCTGTCTTATAGTTCACTAATTCTTTCCTCTGTCCTATTCATTCTTCTGTT
The DNA here is from genome assembly GCF_000243295.1 of Trichechus manatus latirostris. Classification (NCBI taxonomy): domain Eukaryota; kingdom Metazoa; phylum Chordata; class Mammalia; order Sirenia; family Trichechidae; genus Trichechus; species Trichechus manatus. The sequence continues at coordinate 6,753,542 of NW_004444019.1, forward strand.
TACTCCATCCATTGAGCTTTTACTTTGGTTATTTTTGTTTCTTTTTTTTAATTTTGAAATTTCTTCTTCTGTATATCTTCTTTTTACTGAGAGTTTGTATTTTTTTCATTTGCTCCAAGTGTGTTAGTAATTGCTAATTGAAGCATTTTCATGACTGTCTGCTATAAAATCCTTGTCAGATGATTCTAGTATCTGAGTCATGTCAGCGTTGGTGTTAGTTGACTGTCTTTTCTTATTAAAGCTGATATTTTCCTGGTTCTTGGTGGCGAATGATTTTTTTATTGCATCTGCCGTGTTGTTCCTTGGGTGCTGAAGACCCCAGCTAGTTCTTATTCTCTCTACCTTTCAAAACCTCCTTGTTTGTTTTATATATAATATCCAGGATTTTTAGTTATACTTAGCAAATGGAAAAAGAAGGAGTACATATACCCCATCTTGGTTTGAAACCAGAAGTCTCTTATAAGGATTTGTGTAACTAAATTTTTATCGCTCAGTGATGGAGATATCTTTAGTTTTAAAGCAATATGCTGCCTTGGAAAAGTTTCTATACAAATCAAGCTTATAAAATTATTTCTGTTTAGTTTTTCATTTTATCTTAAAGCCCGTATTCATACAGAGCAGAATTTTCCAAGAATTTTTGGGAACTTCTGAACCACGAGAGACTTTACCTAAAAAAGATTTGTGGTCAAAAAAGTTTTTTAAAACAATGCATTTCATCTTCTATTAGTAAAGATTCAAGATACATAAGAAAGGCTCTGAGAAGTCTTTATATAAATAAAAAGCTCTAAAACTTACTGACTTAGGTATCTTTTTTATAAAAAAATTTAAATAAATAAAATCTTAAAATTCCATATAATATGGGAAATAAAGACATAAAGTTTATATTGATACAATTTTCCTGAAATATGCTTTCTCCAAATCACTCTGATTTTCACCTAATCTCAAATTAAATGCTTTGTTCAAAAATACTTGTATATCAATTGTTCTTACTTCTGGTAATGGTAGAAGAGCTTGGTCGGTCTAACTTCCTGCAGAGAATTATAAAATTAGGACAGAATATTTCTTTAAAATACAACCAGCTGAAAGCACTGGAGAGGTAAAAGTTGGGGAGAAATTGGAGGAGACGCTACCCTTAATAGAAGAAATGTGACAGGTGAGATTTGCAAAGTAGTGACTTTACTTTCTGAAGGCACACCCCATCCTCTATGAGGCTTAAGCTACAGAAAGCTGCAGCATTTATGGCTTCAGGTGTCAGAGGGCAGATTTCAAGGTTGTCAGAGAAGCCAGAAAGTTAGGGCAGATTCCTACACGGTAAGGAGTTGCAGAGGGGTGTAAATCCTCAAATATACTTATAAAATCTTTCAAATTCTTGGCTGAACAATAATTAAGCAATAATTATACCTGTGTGTGGGAGAATCAAAGGGGGGTGGTGGAAAAAGCAGCAACTGAGTGCTGAAAGAATGGAGTAGAAGTTTTCAGCTGCTGTCCATCACAGGACGGACAAGATGTGAAGTATGATTCCAGCCAAGTTAATACCTGGTAGAACTAAAATCATTCCTTTGAGGAACTTAACAGAATTCATATTCTCTACTACATATCATTTATAATAATCGGTATCAAAAAAAATTACTAGGCATAAAGAATGGAAAAATGTGACCCATACTAAAGGAAAAAAATAAATAAGCAGTCATTAGAAATAGAACCCTGATGCTGCAGTTAGCAGAAACAGACTTTAAACTGGCCATTGTCGTTGTTGTTGTTAGTGTTCTTCGAGTATATTCGGACTCTTGACAACCCCAAGTGTGTCAGAGTAAAACAGTGCTTCATAAAATTTTCAAGGTTGTGACCTTTCAAAAGCAGATTGTTAGTGTCAGACCTGTCTTCTGGGGTGTCTCTGGGACAGTTTGAACTGCCAACTTTTCAGCTAGTAGTGTAAATAATTGAGTATTTAACTTGCACCACCCGAGAACTCCAAACTGGCCATATTAAATATATTTTTATATTTAATAAATATAAATATTTATTTTCATATATAATAAATATAAATATTTATTTTTATATTTATATTTAGTAAATATAAACATATATTTAGTTAAATGAAAATATATACATGATGATAAAACCAATTGGGTCTCTGTGCTGAGAACTAGAAACTATAAAAAGAAACAAATGGAAATCATAGAGCCAATAAGTACAATACTTAAAGTGAAGATGTCAACAAATGGACTTATCAGCCGATTGGTAAAGACCAAAGAGTTGATGAACTTGAAGATAGATCAATAAAAACCATCTAACATGTAGAACAAATTTTCAAATAAAATGAATAGAGCCTTTGACCTGTGGGACAATGTCAAGCAGTCTAACATGCATTGTAACTGAAGACCATGAAAAACAGGAGAAACAGAATGGGGCAGAAAAAAAAATAATGGCAACAAATTTTAAAATTTGTTGAAAAACACTGTACGGGGTTGAATACTGGTTCCCAAAAATCTATAACAAGGCATAAATCCCAGAATTAGGTAGTGCAAATTTATTTGGAAAAAGAGTCTTTGCCTATGTAATTAAGGATCTCAGGATGAGATCATCCAACGACAATGTTCTTATAAGAAGCGAGGAAACACAGTGGAGAAGGTGATGTGAAGATGCAGTTAGAGAATGGAGTGATGAGCCTGCAATCTCAGAAACATCAAGGATTGTCGGCAGCCTCCAGAGAGAACCTCTCTGATGTAAAATACGATGGTTTCACACCAGATCACTGTATTAGTCTCCCTACTGGTCTATATGCTTCTGGCTTTGTTCCCCCAGAATCTGTTCCGAACACAGCAGCCAGGTTGATGCTTTTAAAACTTAAGTTATATTATGTCATTACTCTGCAAAAAACAGTTTATATAATCTATAAATTTATTATGTTTATTAAACTGTTGTGCATTTTATTCACCGATATATCCAAATTGTCAAGAATAGTGGTGCCTGACACACAGTATGCCCTCAATAAATATTTGTTGACTGTATAATGGGAGTAGAGATTAGAGTGTAGCAGGGATGGAGTTAAATAAAGTGTTGTCCTTCTACCCACAGTGCTATCTGTACAAGAGCTAACCTTAAAGATAAAATTATCACCAAGATGTTCACTGTGCGAGTGTTCCAGAGAAAAGATGTTAGCATGAGGAAGGAATTTCAGGAAAGGCAGGAGGCCATTTAATATGATCAGAGAAGCAAGGGCACCCCTAAATCTCACATTTCAGGCTTGAGAAATTATGAAAATTATTTCAGGTAAAATGAATGAGAACAAATTACTTGCAAGATTCTGTACTGTGAGTTGAGTAATGCAGTACAGCTTTCTACTAGTGAAATCTGAATATTACTATAAGTAGAAATGAAAAAGTACATTTCCCTGAAACATCATGTTGATAATCTGCTATTACATAAGAAAATTCAGTCTATAGTTAATTGTATTCATTTGTTCATTCCATTCGGAAAACACAATAGTCTGCATAGATCATTCCATTATATTTAAAGTACTAAGCATTGACATGCACAATATAATCTAGGAACAATGGATCTACTTCAAGCAAAATAAAAAGACACAGTTCTTCCTCTCAAAATACAGAGTTATTTGTCACCACATTGATGTGAAATTTTTTTCTGGTTGTAGAAGGTAAGGAACATTCATATTCCAAAACACATGGTTCTTTCTAACTCATCAGGAGCAAAAAGATGTGGCATGATTTTGAGCTATTATACTTGGTTTTGATTTTATTTTTATCTGTACTCTCAAAAGGATCTTTCAAACATAATTGAAAATGGACTCAAGATCCCACAGGCTAAATTTTTGTGACAATTTAGATAGAGATGGGAAATTTAACTGACTTAATTTGATAATAAGACTGAGGTGTATTGCTTCAATACTTATTAGTTACGTGAATTTAAGCAAGTTAGATAACCCCTCTCAAAGCTCGATTTCTTCATTTTAAACAAGGGAAATAAAAGCATCTAACACACAGGACTGTGATGGAATTCAATAAGATGATCCATGTACAATCTTTGCTGTCGTTGTTGGATGCCACAAGTCAAGGGGGCCCCGTGCACAACATGATCCAACCTTTGTGATTCATAGAGTTTTCATTGGCTGATTTTTCAAAAGTAGATCACCAGGTCTTTCTTCCTAGTCTGTCTTAGTCTGGAAACTCCACTGAAACATGTTCCGCATCATAGTCACATGCAAGCCTACACTGACAGATGGGTTGTGGCTGCACTAGAAGTGCATTCACAGGGAATCAAACCCAGGTCTCCCGCACTGAAGGTAAGAATTCTACTACTAAACCACCACTACCTCTGTACAATCCTTAGACTAGGGTATATTAACTGGCAGTCAACAAAACCCAGTTATTATGATTACTATCTCCTTGATCTGTTATTGGCAAATGAAGTCTTTCCAATAGTAGGGGTAAGCCCTTGATTACTGACAGAGAATCTCCTGCCTCATAATCACAATACATCCCTGCTTTCAAGAAATTAACTCTTCAAAACATTATAGAAGGCAAAGCAAATCCATCATACACCTACAGCCAAGGAAACATGAAGGTTTGAGGGAATCTGAGAAAAATTAGTTTACTAAGAATCAGTGAATGTCTGTATTGTTCTATCTTTCTTTTTGCTTCAGAAATCTGTTAATCCAACTATCTTCCTTTATCTGTTTGCTGACTTTTTTCTACTGTAAGGAAATTCTGACTGTGATAATACTATCCTTTTCTCCCTACATAAAAATACCCTTCAATAATTCAAACTCAGAAGATGGATTACATGCCCGTGAATAGCTGGAAAAATTTAGTTTCCAATAATTAACGCATGAATTTGTCAGCAAAAGATGACAAAAGTGTGAGTAATTATATAGAAAATTTTACTTTTTCTTCTTTAAAAATATGACAACAAAACTGTTTACTTGTACATTATGTCCGTAGTATTATGGATGTTCAATGTTAAAGCAGAGTACTTCTTATTAGATTAACATGGGAAGACTGACCAAATGAAGCTTGAGGGATTTTTAATAAGGGTTGAAGACTTTAGCGTCTACTGTTCCCATAATTTATTCTTAACTCCACTTCAAGCAGAAAATATCATCCACAAGGACAGAGGAACAAAAACTTCTCATTTGAAAAGCCCTACAGTTTGCCTTACACGTGGTATATGGGCCTGTCTGTCTGCATTGCACATGCAGACAGTTTCTCAAACTTCCAGGCAGCCATAAGACTTCCAGAAACAGATCATACACCCACTGGCATCAACCATTCTATAGGTCCTAAGTTCATTGTGATGGAGCTGACAACATGAGAAAACTTACACAGTGTTGGCAAAGTGAAAGCCATTATTATTTATAGAAAGTAAACAGTAAACAATAACAGATTCATGAAGAGGAAATGCTTACCTTTCCCCAGATTACTCATGTCCATTCTTATGTCACTGGGCAGGCGAGCTGTGGTTCATGTCAGAAGCTGTGTTCGCATCACTGCTGCCTCCGGCTACCACCACGTTTCTAAAGGGACCTGCCTCACTTCCGAGACTTCTGTTTAGCCAGCCTCACTGACTTTTGCTGCCAGCTCCCACCACGCAATCCCGGCGTGTGTGGTTTTCTTGCCACCCTGCTACCAGGGTCCATACTGCCCACGGGTGGGAGGCATGCAGCCTTGCACAGGGCACACTCAGGCCTCTCTTGCCCTGCACAAGCGTCACAATTCTTTTAGCTCTGCTGACAAATACTGTTGCCGAGAGGTGTCTGGCTCTGCCCTGCTGTAGGAAGAAATCCTGCACAAGATCCAATAAGGCAACCCCTGAATGGGGCACACTTACACCTCTGCCTGTATGGGCAAGTGTTAGAACTCTTTTAGCTCTACCTGCAAGGCTCCTGCCAGAAGGCACTCAGCTCTCCACCCATGGGCTGACAAGCCCACCACTGTGGTCTCTCGTCATCACACGCCATCTTCAGTGTTACAGCAGTCTCTTCTGGGTCTAAAAGGTTCTCATTGCAGGCACCTAGAGTCCAAAGGACACATTTTGCTCCAGAGTCTTCTTGATGGTAATGAGATCTCCCTGACCTCTGTGGGACTGGCTCTTATAAAACCTACTCATTGTCAGTTTCAAGGCATGGTCCTCCCACCAGGACCACAAACTGACCAAACCCATCAGTAAACCACAAACCACTCAATTTGCATAGTAAACTGACCAATCCCTTGCAAGACTGTGGCGCAGCCAATCATATTGGGAGAGTTAGAAGATTATGGCTAGAAAGGCCATATAAAAGCAATTCACTGCACTGCACATTGCAAGAACAAATAAAAAATATTTGATTTTTATAATTCTGAATCACTTAACACTTAAAAAATAAGTTATTATGTTAATGTGTGTTATATAGTTATAAATTGCTTTTCAATTCATACTCATCCTATACAAATATCTCTAATTTGAGTTTAAATGATTCCACAAGATGATCTCTGATGAAAACTAGACTAAAATAAAAATCACAAAACAATCTGCCTTGATTGACTCAGTTAACAGCAACTTTAAAGAATTCTAAATTATTAGAGCTTGAATCCCCCACTTAAACATACCCAATTTTAGCAAAAAACATGCAAGACCTGTCAGCACTACTATTTTAAGATGTCAGTTATAAATCTCTAATATTCCTGCTTTGACATTATGCATGGCTTTATCTTAGGAGATAAAACTGAAATCTAACATTGATGTTGGGCATCTACTCTAAACCATTCTTTTTTATTTTTTTTTATTGTACTTCAGGTGAAGGCTTACAGAACAAATAGTTTCTCATGAAACAGTAGTACACATGTTGTTTTCTGACATTGGTTAACAACCCCACAACATATTAACCCTCTAACTTCTCAACCTTTTTATTTTTTCATGAAAATAAACATAGCCAAAGATACACAGTTTCAAAAATTTCTACATACACAGTTTAGTGACATTGACTACCCTCTTCCAATTGTGCTCTTATTCTCACTTAA
>NW_004444019.1:6766241-6777428 GCF_000243295.1 Trichechus manatus latirostris
TTTGGATGCCTACTAGAACCATCCTGTCCTGTTTTTGTAAATGTTTTGATATTGTCTGCTGTTTTCAGGGCATTCAGTAGTTATTTCTCTCCTTTATTGATTGTAGATTTGTTTGTTTCGTCCCTTTTTTAAAAAAAAATTTGACTATGTCTAAGCAGGCGTACTGTGTGTTCTTTGTTGTTTGCTCGTCTGTGCGCTCAATACTTTTTGCCTCCTTCTCCAACTGGCAGGGTCAGTCACTCAGATATGGTACGGCATGGCAGGTCTAGCTGAAGAGAAGTTACTGGGACAGGTTGTTTGTGGCACTTACTACAGCCACCAGACTGGGTCAGTAATCAGTGCAGGGAAGGTTCCAGTAGGCCGTGCCCGTGCTGCTTGGTGGTGTGATGTCAAGCTCACGGTACAGTTAGGCAGGATGCAGGGGGGAGATTGTTATGTGTGGAGCTCTGACGGATATGGGAGAGAGGAGAGTGGAACAGGAGCCAAAAACATATAAACAAACAAAAAATAATGCTAGGAGAGCTTACCGTTGGAATGGAGAGATGAGAGACTATGAAATGGAGAGAAACAGAAAGGGGAAGAGGAAGAAAAGAAAAGAATGAATAAATAAAAATCAGAAAGGTTAAAGAACCACAAAGTCCCCAGGGTTCCCACTGGTGCAGGTATGGGGTCTGGGGAAGTCGCTCTCAGGTGTTGCAATACAGCCTGGCTAGAAGGGGTAGAGGTATACAACACATGGTATTCAGGGATCAGAAAGAGAAGGAAGATATAGTGGGAAGAGAAACTGAGAAATGAAGAAATACAAAAAGGGAAAAAGAGGGAAAGAAAACAAAACAAATTTAAAAAAAAAGAACAAGAAAAGCCCCTCAAAAAAAACAGAAAAAAAAAAACAATGAAAAAAACAATGCCCTCAGGGGTCCCTCTGCACGTCTGTTGAAGCTGAAGGGGAGTTCCTTGCCACACAGTTCCGCCTGGCCAGAAAGGGCTCCCAACTCAAGAAAAGGAAAAGAAAACACACAAACAATTCAAAACAAACTAACGAACAAAAGCCCCAGGATCCCACAAGTGCGGTAGCCCAGACCGGGAAGCAGCTCCAGACTCGAATGGAGCTCTGCAGCCCCTGAGGAATGGCGCATGGAGCCAGGCACTCGAGCGAAAGGCGGGGGAGGCGGCGAGAGGCAAGCAAGAAATCCAAAGAAGCAGAAAAAAAGAAGAGAAAAAAGCAACACCAGCAGCCAACAAATGGCACTCAGAGAGCCAGCCAGTGTGGGCTGGTGTTTCTGGACAAGAGACTGTGTCAGCGGGAAGCAGAGGAGGCCAAGTTTGGGTGATGAAGGGTAGAGAGTGGGAAAGCATATATCACAAATTACCGGCGCTCTGCAGCCCCTCAGGAAAAAGCAAAGATGGCTCACAGAGCCAGGCACGCGAGTGAAAGGAGGGGGAGGTAGCGAGAAGCAAGTGAGAAATCAAAAGAAGTAGAAAAAAAAAAGCAACACTAGCAGCCAACAAATGGCACTCAGAGAGCCAGCTAATGTGGGCTGGTGTTTCTAGACAAGAGACTGTGTCTGCGGGAAGCGGAGGGGGCCAAGTATGGGTGAAGGGTAGAGAGTGGGAAAGCGTATATCACAAATTACCGGCACTCTGCAGCCCCTCAGGAAGAAGCAAAGATGGCGCACAGAGCGAGGCACTCGAGTGAAAGGAGGTGGAGATGGCGAGAGGCAAGGAAGAAATCAAAAGAAGTGGAAAAAAGCAACACCAACAGCCAACAAATAGCACCCAGAGAGCCGCCCGCTTGGGTGTGTGGAATCCAAGCAGCTGGCACTTCCCGGTCAAGAGAAGCAGAGGAGGCCGAGCCGGGGTGAAGAGGGGTGGGGGGTGGGAAAGCACACACCGCAAATTATCAGTTGTTATGTCTCCCCCTGGACGCTCCGTGAGGCTGCTTTCTCGTACCCCCTGTTTGCTGGTCTCCGATAGGAGTCCAAGATGGTGGATCCGCGCTGCGTTAGCTGGTATGGGACCTCTGCATGAATCTCTCCTCGCTCTCCGTTCTCTGTCAGTTTTCTCACTCCATTTGGTGCTTGGCTGAGTTCTTTATCTCTTCACTTGATGTTTTACGGTTTCAGGATTGTTGTATTCTCTGTTTGGCTTAGTTTTTTGTATCTTTGCTGTGGAGGGACGGCGTGGTGCTTCTGCCTAGAGCGCCATTTTGCAGGAACTCCTAAACCATTCTTTTTATAGTTATTGCAATAGAGGGTACAAAATCAAAGTGATATGAGGAACCTAAATATTTGTCTCTAAATTAAGGTGCAAGAAAAATACTTAACTTCTATTTGGATTTATTTTTATGTCATCCTCTTTTAAGTTCTGTTTATATTTGTTTTATATTGTGAAACTTTTAAGAACATAGTTGTTGTTGGGTGACAATGAGTTGATTTTTGGCTCATAGCCACCCCCTGTGAAGGGGTGGAACTGTACCACAGGGTTTCCTAGGCTGTAATCTTTACAGGAGCAGATCACCAGTTCTTTCTCCCACAAAGCTTCTGGATAGGTTCAAACCTCCAAAATTTGGTTAGCAGTGTACACTTAACCATTGCTCCACCAAGCTCCTTTAGTAATACAGTACATTTATACAATTCATAAATAAGTATGTATACATTTAGAGGTTATTGTTATTTTGTGCTATCAAGTCCAGTCTGACTCATAGCGACCTTATGTACAACAGAATGAAACACTGCCCAGTCCTTCGCCATCCTCACAATTGTTGTTATGTTTGAGCCTATTGTTGCAGCCACTGTGTCAATCCATCTCATTGAGGGTTTTCTACTTTTTGCTGACCCTCTACTTTACCAGGCATGATGTCCTTCTCCAGGTCCCTCCTGATAGTACGTCCACGTATATGAGATGAAGTCTCGCCATTCTTGCTTCTAAGGAGAATTCTATCTGTACTTCTTCCAAGACAGATCTGTTTGTTCTTCTGGCAATCCATGGTTTATTCAATATTCTTTGCCAACACCACAATTCAAAGGCGTCAATTCTTCTTCGGTCTTCCTTATTCATTGTCCAGCTTTAGCATGCATATGCGGTGATTGGAAACACCATAGCTTGGGTCAAACGCGCCTTAGTTCTCAAAGTGACATTTTTGCTTTTTGACACTTTAAAATGATCTTTTGCAGCAGATTTGATTTTTTGATTGCTGCTTCCATGGGCATTGGTTGTTGATCCAAGTAAAATGAAATCCTTGGCATTTAACTTTAACAGATTGTTGTTCGTTGCCATCGAGTTGATTTCGACTCAGCAACCCTGTGTGTGTAGAGTAAAACTGCTCCATAGGGTTTTCAAGACTGTGACTTTTTGGAAGCAGTTCATCAGGCCTTTCTTCTGAGGCATCCCTGAATGGGTTTGAACCACCAACCTTTAAGCTAGCAGTCGAGTGCTTAAACGTTTGCACTACCCAGAGACTCCGTACTTTAACTGATAGGGATGCATAATAGAGAATGTTAGGTGACACTTGTGTTTGATAATTATGGCCTCATTTCCAGACAAGCTTCATAAAAAGGGGGTTTATATTCTGTTCCCTCTTTATCTGTTTTATTGTCACTTTCCTTTAGCTCCGAGATAGTGGCAATATTCTGCCCAGGAAGGGAAGCTGATTTGACTCTATTTTCATTTTTCTAATTTCATATAAATAATATATTTTCTGAATTTATATCACATATTATTCTTTTACTTTAACATTTAAAATATTCCCTTTTGTTTTATGTTCTAAAATGTAAAAATAAGTTCAAAAAACTTTTTATGAATATGTGCAATCTAGCCCACTTTTTGAAGGGTTTATATAGATCCAACATAGACAAATATTTTACTTGTCTTCAGTAAACCTAAAGTATTCTTTTTGTCTGTGGCTGGTAAGCTTGTAAGTAGAAAAATGTAGATGATACATCATTCATGAAGGAAAAGTTTTTTGAATGTCATAAATTAGTGACATTGTTCAAAGTTCTCTGGAAAATGTCCGTGTTCCTTTTTTCTTGTAACATGGCGTGTTTTAAAATTCAAAGTCAAAAAGTAGTGTGTAAATTCTAGAAACAAAAACAGATGTTTTAGATTTTTTATCGTGAGTGTATTAAAATAGGACTGCCTTTTCTATTTAATTCAGAAACTACGCATCCTCAGGAACCATGTTTTCAATATTCAGTAGGTGTTCTATATATTTGTCTGCCACTTCCTGGCTGCTGCTGAACCCTGGCCACCTATTCCAAAAGGCAACACAAACTCCTGGGACTGTTGTTGTTATACCCATTTTAAAATTAGCAAATTAAGAAAGTAAAGATGAGAGAAAGTTGCCTCGGAATGCACAACTAGAAATTGTGAGAGCTGATACCCAATCCCAGACTGTCCAGTTCCATATTAAATCTTATTTTCTACTGTAACAAGCTGCCTTATAAATAAATTTCTATTTCCAATAAAGTTTTGTAGTTATAAATATCTAACAGGTGTTTTCCTACATTTATACCTACATCTAAAGGGTGTATTCATGCAGAAAAGAAAAATTCATTAAAGGTACCATCGCTGTATTTGAAAATATTAGTGACAAGTATGTATAGCTCTGACGTCTGAGGGTCAATAAACAAGGTGACAATAGTTTATGTATTGAAGGTGTCAGCTTTCTGAAAAGTTGTTTTGGAATTTATGAAGGCTTATATAAATATGTTTTGGATTCCTCTATTCATTGTCTTTTAAAAATTGATTATATGAAATATTATATCTTCAAATAGCATGTAAAATATACCATCAAAGAACATCAGTTAAAGATACAAAAGTATCTATAATTGAGATTAATAAATAGAACATCATTTATACCTTTGCATACCATTTTATGTTCCTTCATGTGAAATCTCCGTCTCTTCCTGCACAGTTGATTGTTATTCTGAATTTAATATCTATCCTTCTTTTGCGTTTCTTTATAATTTACCAATTATGTATGTATCTGTAAATCATATTTTGTTTATTTAGGCATAAGTTGACACTTATCTAAATGGAATAATATTGTATATTTTTCTACTATTTATTATATTTGCTCGAATTACTTTTGTAAGATTAAGACCTGTTGATTTTACTGTTGTACACTATTGTATTCTAATATACCACAATTATTTAATCACTCGCCTGTTGGTAGATATTTAGATCTGTTTCTTTTCTTTTTTGTAATTCAAAACAATGAATTATAGATGCTTTTTAAAATTTCTCCTGATGCACATTTACAAAAGGTTTTCTTAATTATATGCCATGCACTAGAATCGCTGGGTTGCATGTATGCACAGCTCCACCTTTGTTAGGTAATGTCCGATTGTATCCAAAGTAATTGTACCAATTTATCCTCCCATTAGTAGTAGATAGGCATCCCTACAGCTCTAACATTCAACAAAAATAAAAATTGATATTATTAGACTTTTTAATTTTGCTAATCTTGTGGTGTTAGCATCTTATTGTGGCCTTAATTTGCATTTTCCTGCTTATTAAAGACGTTCAGCAGCTTTTCATGTGTTTACTGGCCATTATTATTTTGTCTACTGTAAAATGTCTGCTTATATCTTTTATACTTTTCTGTTAGTTTCTTTCTCAATTCTTAATGATTTGCTTTTAGCAAATCTTTCAATGTTTTAGAAAATAATGTCTTGTCAGATATATCAGTTGAAAATATATTTTCACAGTTGTCTTATGGTATTCTCTGACGATGAAAATATTTGTTTTTCAATGATCCATGTTGGGTTTTGGGGGGTTTTTTCTTTTTTTTTTAATCAATTTTTTCTTGAACAAGGAAAGACTGCCTAGCTTATGTGTTGGCGATACAAGGACATGAAGTGTGTCCTCATATCCCACCATGTGCTCCAGCTTTCTCTGGAGGTCATGTCTCTCTGAAGTTGGGAAACAATAAATATATAAAGCAGCCACCAAAGTAGATACTCCTCATGAGCCATTCCTAATCAATCAACTCCTTAGCCTCTTTCTACTAACCCCTTCTTCTTAAACTACTGTAACCTTTCTTCTTTCCTTCCTTGCTAAATATCTTTAAAGAATATTTTCTTTTTTGTTCCCTGTCCATCCCATGTTTTTCCTCCTCAAGACTATAAAATTTAGCTTCAACTCCCAGCACTCAACCAGCCTTGTAAAAGTCATTAATTGAACTACTACTATTTGGCAGATATTTACCCTATTCTTAGGACTCTGACTTTTCAGTGACTATTAGGATTTTGTCAAATATTTAATGATGCTAAGGAATCAAACCTTAAGGCTCCATGATAGGTGGGCTTTCTCATTTGTTGCTGCTAGTTCTCCCTCTATTTCTCTGGTCCTGCCCTGTATCCATGTATGGATGAATCAGTCTTCCTCCTCTAATTTAATTTCTCCTCTAATTTAACTTTACAACTTCTTTTGAAATTTCTTATACTCACTTGGCTTCAAATATCAACCTTTAGAACAGTAACATCTAAGGAAGTTCTTGGCACATAGCAAGCAATCAATAAATATTAGTTTAATAAATCATTAAATACATAAATATTGTATATCTTTATATCCAGCCCTGACTTTTATCTTGTATTAAAAACAAACATTTTTATCTGCCCATTTGAACTTCCAAAATGAACTACACAGAAATATAAAACTAATTAATCAACACAATTGAATATCTTTTTCCCCAACCTTCATTTTCTCATATCTTAGCTGCTTAAACCACAATTATAGTGATTATATTTCATAAAATAAAAATCAGAACTCAGAATATGACAGATAAACTGGTACTCAGGAGAGCTGTCTGGTAGACTATTTTAAATTAGAACTGAATCAATCCATTTAATTTAAAAAATGTTTGTTTGAAATTTACTGAGCCACAAGGAAATAAAGGAAGGCATCCAGCTTGAAAAGTCCTTAATAATCTTCGTTTTCTCTAGGAAATACAGACACACACACACACACACACACACACACACACGTTGAGAGGGTGTATTCACAGCATGCATAACTATATGCATTTCTATACATATACCAATCTATATTTTTAAAACACGAGTTTATAACGATAACTCCAATTCAAAGGAAATTTACTTATGATTCCTTCTTTCTACGTTTATAACTTCTCTTCTGTGACAGAGAAAAATTTGGCTCCTATTATCTACAATATATTTCATACATTTGCTCAATTCTAGAATTCAGAAAGTAGTTTCAGAACTTCTAAACCACGAGAATGTATGATTAACCAAGGACCTCAGATGCAGCCCTTGAACATCAATTATCATAGCTGAACTGTCACAGTTCCTATGGGCTACTCCTAGTAAGTGACTGAACATGGCAGGATATTAAAGCAGAATTGTCCACTAACAGTTGTATTTGGCTGGAGCAATCCAGAACAGCTTTGCCAAACCTTCTATAGAACACACAAAACTCTAAAATGCTGACAGCTATTTTTTTTCCCTCCTTGCTGGTAAGAAAAGATTAGCCAAAAGGAAAACATAGCATCAGAAATTATCCAAAATAAAACACACAGAGAAAAAAGTAGTAAGAAAAGTTAAAAAGTGCATCACTAAATTGTAGAACAAATAAATTGGCATAGTATAGTTGTAACTGGAGTCCTCAAAGAAGAAGAAAGAGAGAAGTGACAGAATTAAAGATTTTAAGAAAGCATGGCCAAAATTTTTTTGAAAATTTGATGAGACATTAAACACACAGACCCAAGACATTCAACAAAACCCAAGCTCAAGAAATGTGAAATTACAACAAGACACATCATAAGTCAGTTGCAATGGACTTGTAAAGAGAAAAATCTTAAAAGCAGTCAGAGAAAAAAGTCACATTATGTCCAGAAAAACAAGAAAAGAATGACAGCATCTTTCACACTGGAAACAATGTAAGCTAGACAATAGTAGAGTAACATCTCTAAAATGCTGAAAGAAAGAAAAATCCATCAGCCTAGAATTTTATACCCAGTGAAAATATCTTTCACAATAAAGAAGAATATAGACATTTTCATTTACAAAATCTGAAATAATTTATGACCAGCAGAACTGCCTACAATAAATGTTGAAGGAAGACATTCAGGCAAAAGAAAAATGACACCAGATGGAATTCTGCATCTATACAGAGGAATAAACAGCAATGGAAATGATACACAGAGGATAATTGACTGTTTAAACAAAAAATAATAACAATAAATTGAAATACCTATAATATATATTTTAGTAAAATGTATAATAATAGTAACATAAAGTCCAGGAGAGAAGAAATAGAAGTATACTACCGTAACATTTTCATACAAAATGTGAAATGATATAAAATCATCTCAGGAAGGACTGTGATGAGATATGTGCTATGGATCTTAAATCAACCACTAAAAAACAAAAAGAGGAGTATGGCTAATAAGCCATAAAAACACATAAAATGGAATCATTAGAAGTACACAATCCAAATAAGGCAGAAAAAGAGAAAAAATGTAGCAAAGTACAGACAAGGCAAGTACAAAACAAATAGCAAGAAGGTATTATTAAATTGAAGCATATCAACAATTATATTAAATATAAATGGTCTAAAAAATCCCAGATATTTTTCTTCCGGCAACATGACACTATAGTCAGAAGCACCATGCTGTCCCTCTGCAGCAAAGATCAGAAAAACTAAGTCAAACAGAGTCACACGTCAATCCTGAAACCCTAACCATCAAATGAAGAGATAAAGAACTCAGCCAAGCACCAAATGGAATAAGAAACTGAGAACAGAGCACAAGGAGAGATACATGCAGAGGTCCCCTATCAGCTACTGCAGCACGGATCCACCATCTTGGACTCCTATCAGACATCAGCAAACAGGACGTATGAGAAAACAGCTTCACAGAGTTTCCAGCAGGAGACAGAACAACCAGTAACCCACGATATAGGCTTTCCCACCCCCCACCCTTCTACACAACCCATTTAGCCTCCTCTGCAACCTGCAGCCAAATACGATTGGATGGGAAGCACAAACTTCCCCTAAGTGCCGCTTGGATTCCACCAGTCCACACTGGCCAGCTCCCTGAGTGCCATTTTTTGGCTGCTGGTGTTGCTTTTTTCCGCTTCTTTAGATTTCTTCCTTACCTCTCACAACCTCCCCCTGCTTTCTCTCAAATACCTGGCTCCATACGCCATCTTTGCTTATTCCTGAAAGGCTGCTAAATACCACACACCTGTGAAAATGTTTCCTGGCCTGTGCCGCAATGCTGGTGGGACCCCAAGGGCTTTTTTGTTAGTCTGTTTGTTTGTTTGCTCTGATTTGTTCTGTTTTGATTTGTTTGTTTTCTTTCTCTTTTCTCAGCTTGGGAGCCCCTTTCAGCTGGGCAGTAACCCCTGGCTTGGAAGCTAGTCCCTTACTCTGCGCAGACGCACAGGGATATCCCTGAGAGCATTTCTTTTGTCTTGTTTTTTGTTGTTGTTGTTGTTTATTTTTTCATTTCTTTGTTTAGTTTTCTTCTCTCTATTATTACCTTTTCGTCTTTCTTCATTTCCAGTTTCTCGATTTATTCATTTTTTTCCTTTACCATTTTTGTCTTTTTTTTTTTTTTTACTTTTGTTTTTCCCCATTTCTTAATCTCTCATCACTCCACTCCAATAGCAAGCTCCCTTAGCACACTTTTTTGTTTGTGTGTATGTCTTTGGCTCCTGTTCCTCTCTTCTCTCTCTCACCTTTCCCATACCTATCTTAGCTCCACGCATCACAATCTACCCCCTCCTTCCTGCCTACCTGCACCATGCGCTGAACATCACACGCCCAAGTAACACAAGCACGGCCTACTGGAACCTACCCTGCACTGATTCCCGGTACTTACTGTCAGCTCTGATACAAGCCACAAAACCTATCCCAGCAACTCCCCTTCAGCTGTACCTGCCCTGCTGGACCATACCTGAGTGACTGATCTTGCTCATTGGAGAAGGAGGTGAAAATATCATACCCACAGATGAGCAAACAACAAAGAATGCACAGCCCGCCTGCTCAGACATAACCAAACAAAGCAAAAAAGCAGGACGAATCAAACAAATCTGCAATAAATAAGTGAGGAAAATAACAACTGAATGTCCCAAAAAGAGCAGACAATATCAAAACATTTACAAAAACAAGACAGAATGGTTCCAGTAGGCATCCGAAATAAAACACCAGATCACCTTCCAGTAGAAGAAAAGGCACTACACATAACTGATAGGGAATTCAAATCTCTAATATTCAGAATTATCCAAGAGTTTAAGTAAAAAGCAGACAAAAATGAGGAAAAATAGACAAAATCATTAAAAAGGCAGACAAATTCATGGAAAATAGACAAAAAAAGGAAGAATTCAAGAGAATAATACTGGAACAAAATGCAAAAATAAATTCAGAACTAGAAATCATACAAAAATAACAACTAGAAATCCAAAAGATAAACAATAAGATTTCAGAAATGGACAGTGTTGTAGAAGGGCTGAGGAGAAGTTTGAAAAGATGTGAGATAGGATCAGCAAAATTGAAGACAAACATTTGCATACAACCCTGTTTGAGGAAAAATCAGAAAAAAGAAAACAGAAAAATGAGGAAACCCTGAGAATTATGTGGAATACAATCAAAAGCAAAAATCTGCTACTGATCGGAGTTCCAGAACAGGGGGAGAAAACAGAAAACACAGAGATGATCACTGAAGAATGGCTGACAGAAAACTTCCCCAATATCATGAAAGATGAAAAGCTGACCATCCAAGAAGCTCAATGAAACCCATATAAGATAGACTCCAAAAGAAAATCACCAAGGCATAACATAATCACACTCACTAAAACCAAAGACAAACAAAGAATCCTAAGAGCAGCTTGAGAAAAACAAAAAGTCACATGCAGAGGAGAAACAATAAGACTAAGTTCGGGTTATCCAGCAGAAGCCATGCAGGCAAGAGGCAACGCAATGACTTTTAGAAAACCTTGAAAGAAAAGAATTGCCAGCCAAGAATAATATATCCTGCAAAACTCTCATCCAAATATGATGGTGAAATTAGGTCATTTCCAGATGAACAGAAATTAATGGACTATATAAAAACCAAACCAAACTTACAAGACTTATTAAAGGAAGTCCTTCAATCTGAGAACAACGTCAGACCACAGACCGAATATAGGACACAGGATTGTACTAGCCAGATACCAACCTAGGAAA
>NW_004444019.1:6777985-6779703 GCF_000243295.1 Trichechus manatus latirostris
TGTGAAGCATCTCATAACATGGATGAAACTGGAGGACATTATGCTGAGTGAAATAAGTCAATCACAAAAGGACAAATATTGTATGAGACCTCTACTGTATAATTCATGTAAAAGTTTACACACACAAAGAGACAACTTTTGTTGGTTATGAGGGATGGGAGACATTGGGGGGGAAATAAATAGAGAATAGGTAACTTTGGTGAAGAGTAAAACAGTACACAATACTGGGGAAGCCAGCACAACTTGTATAAGGAAGGGTCATGGAAGCTCCATAGACACATCCAAACTCCCTGAGGGACTGAATTGCTGGGCGGAGGGCTCTGCGGACCATGGTCTCAGGGAACATCTAGCTCAATTGGCATAACACAGTTTGTAAAGACAACGTTCTATATTCTACATTGGTGAGAAGTGTCTAGGGTCTTAAAAGCCTGTGAGCAGCCATCTAAGATACTCCACTGGTCTCACCCCTTTGGGAGCAAGGGAGAACAAAGAGAATAGATACAAGGAAAAGACTAGTCCAAAGGAATAATGGGCCACAGCTACCACGGCCTCAACCAGACTGAGTTCAGTACTGCTAGATGGTGCCCGGCAACCACCACTGACAGCTCTGACCGGGATCACAATAGATGGTCCTGGACACAGCTGAGAAAGGATGTAGAACAGAATTCTAACTCACAAAAATAAGACCAGATTCACTGGCCTGACAGATTGGAGAAACCCCGAGAGTATGGCCCCCAGACACCCTTTAAGCTCAGTGATGAAACCCCTCCTGAAGTTCACCATTCAGCTGGGAATTGGAAGCCACTCCCGAAGTACACTATTCAGCTTGGGATTGGACAGCCTCATAAAACAAAACAGGAGTCCAAGGACAAGGAGTAGAAGGCAGGAGGGGACAGGAAAGCTGGTGATAGGGAACCCAAGGTTAAGAAGGGACAGTGTTGACATGTCATGGGGTTGTTAATCATTGTCATAGGGCAACATGTGTACTAATTGTTTAATGAGAAACTATTTGTTCTACAAACCTTCATCTAAGGTACAAAAAAAAAGAATTATCTTTGTGAATTCAAATTGACAATAGCAACTCAGAAGGTTTGATAGGAAGCCTAGGGGACAGTGTGTTGAAGATAATGGTGTTAGAATAATTTTGAAAAGGATAGTGAGAATAGCAGTACAGCTGGAAGAATGTAATCAATGTCACTGAAGTGTACATGTAGAAACTTTTGAAATGGGGTAAATTTGGCTATGTATATTTTCACCAAAAAAAAGATCCTCAAGGTCGAGAAGGGAGAATGTTGACACATCATGGGGTTCTTAACCAATGTCATAAAACTATATGTGTACTGAGTGTTTAATGAGAAACTATTTGTTCTGTAAACCTTCATCTAAAGGACAATAAAAAAATTTAAAAAAAATAAACAACAACAACAACAAAAATCCCAGATATTTTAAGACTGGAAAAAAAGCAAAATCAATTATATGAGCTGCCTATTACATATGCACTTTAAATACAAAGACACAAATAGCTTAAAAATAAAACAGTGGAGAGTTCCGGCAAAACGGCGCTCTAGGCACAAGCACCACGCCGTCCCTCCACAGCAAAGATCCGAAAAACTAAGCCGAACAGAGAATACAACAATCCTGAAACCCTAAAACATCAAATGAAGAGATAAAGAACTCAGCCAAGCACCAAATGGAGTGAGAAAACTGAAAGAGAATGG
>NW_004444019.1:6781061-6783302 GCF_000243295.1 Trichechus manatus latirostris
CATATCCATCAGAGCTCCACACATAACAATCTCCCCCGTGCATCCTGCCTACCTGCACCATGCGCTTGACATCACACCACCAAGCAGCACAGGCATGGCCTACTGGAACCTTCCCTGCACTGATTACCGACCCACTCTGGTGGCTGTAGTAAGTGCCAAAAACAACCCGTCCCAGTAACTCCTCTTCAGCTATACCTGCCCTGCTGTACCATATCTGAGTGACTAACCACACCAGTTGGAGAAGGAGGCAAAAAGTATTGAGCGCACAGACGAGCAAACAACAAAGAACACACAACCTGCCTGCTCAGACATAGTCAAACTTTTTTTAAAAAAAAGGGAAGAAAAAAAAATCTATAATCAATAAACGAGAAAAATAACTACTGAATGCCCCAAACACAGCAGACAATATAAAAACATTTACAAAAACAGGACAGGATGGTACCAGTAGGCATTCAAAATAAAACACCAGATGACTCTCTTGTGGAAGAAAATGCACTAGAACTACCTGATAGGGAATTCAAACCTCTAATACTCGGAATTCTCCAAGAACTGAGGCAAATAGCTGACAAACATGAGGAAAAAATAGGCAAATTCATGGAAAATACAGACAAAAAATTGGAAGAATTCAGGAAGATGATACAGGAACAAAATGCCAAAATAAATTCACAACTAGAAATTATACAAAGACAACAATTAGAAATCAAAAAGATAAATGAGATTTCAGAAATGGATGATGTCATAGAATGGCTGAGAAGCACATTTGAAACGGTGGAAGACAGGATAAGTGGAATGGAAGACAAACACTTGGGTAAAACTCTGTTTGAGGAAATCTCAGAAAAAAGAACAAAGGAAAATAAAGAGACCCTGAGAGTTATGTGGGACACAATTACAAGCAAAAATTTATGAGTGATTGGAATTCCAGAACAGGGGGAGAATACAGAAAACACAGAGAGGATCACCGAGGAAGTGCTGACAGAAAACTTCCCCAATATCATGAAAGATGAAAAGCTGACCATCCAAGAAGCTCAACGAACCCCATATAAGAGAGACTCCAAAAGAAAATCAACAAGGCATATCATATTCACACTTGCCAATACCAAGACAAAGAATCCTGACAGCAGCTCTTGAAAAACAAGAAGTCACATACAGAGGAGAAACAAGAAGACTAAGCTCAGATTATTCGTCAGAAACCATGCAGGCAAGAAGGCAATGGGATGACATATATAAAATCTTGAAAGAAAAAAATTCTCAGCCAAGAATAATATATCCTGCAAAACACTCGTTCAAATTTGATGGTGACATTAGGTCATTTCCAGACAAACAGAAATTAAGGGAATATGTAAAAGTCAAACCAAACTTACAAGAATTATTAAAGTGAGTTCTTCAATCAGAGAACAAACAGCTTCAGCTCACAGGCAACACCTAGGACACAGGATCATACGAGCCAGTTACCGATCTAGGAAATGAACTCTAGAGGACTATCCAAAACCAAAAAAAATACAACAGGGAATCAGAACTGTTAATCAGTAAATGACAACAACATCAAAGGAATAAAAGAGGGAATAAACGGCATAGGTATAGAACCTTCTAATGGAGAGGAAGGCAAGGCGAAACCAAGTAATGGAAGACTGCTTCAAACTTAGAAAGATAAGGGTAAAATTCATAGTAACCACAAAGAAAGTTAACAAACCAACTCATAAAAATAAAGACAAAAAACATAAAGTCTCGGCAAAAACAAAACCTACAAAAACAACAGAAATGAAAAAAAAAATCCACAAACAAAAGTAACTCAGCACAAGAGAGTAAGAAGAACAAAAAAAAACTTCAACACCACAAAAAAAAAGCACTACGAAATGACAGCAACAAACTCACATCTATCGATAATTACACTGAATGTAAATGGACTCAATTCACCCATAAAGAGATGGAGAGTGACGGAATGGATAAGAAAACAGGATCCATCAATATGCTGTCTACAAGAGACACACCTTACAAACAAAGATATGAATTTATTAAAAGTCAAAGGTTGGAAAAAATATATGAGGCTAACAACTACCAAAAAAGAGCAGGAGTGGCAAATCTAATCTCAGATAAAATAGACTTTAAAACAAAATCTACCATAAAAGACAAAGAGGACACTATATAATGATTAAGGAGATGATCCATCATGAAGACATAACCATAATCAACATCTATGCACCGAATGATAGGGCTCCAAAATACATAAAACAAACTCTAACA
>NW_004444019.1:6787407-6790291 GCF_000243295.1 Trichechus manatus latirostris
TTAACCAATGTCATAAAACAACATGTGTACTCCTGTTTCATGAGAAACTATTTGTTCTGTAAGCCTTCACCTGAAGTACAATAAAATATAAAAAACAAGAAAAAAAAAAAGTTGCGTACTTTTCCCAAACTAGGTCACGCATTCCCAAGCACGTAACCGTACACTGTAAACACATTTAACAGTACACCATAGATATTCTTCTGCTGCTTGATGTTTTCATTAAATGATAAAAAATAAAGAAAGAAAGAAAACAATGGAAAAAGATATATCATAATTCTACATATATTAAAAGGATAATAAGAAAATATTATGCCCATAAATATAACCACTGAGAAGGAATGAACATATTTTTAAAAACAAACTTGCAATATATCTTTCTAGAAAATCTGTACAATGAAAGCTAAGAAATATAACTAACAGAAATTAAAGATGAGCTAATTAATAGAGAAATGTAACTTGTTCATGAATTGGAAGACTCAATATTGTTGCAGTGCGATTGATCTCTTTCATATGGCCTTTCTCGCCATAGTCTTGTAACTTCCACCAAATGATTCGGTGGGACTATGCAAGTAAAGTGCTTGTGGCCCACCGTGGGGATTGGACAGCTTGCTAGTAATGCAAATAAGGTGCATGGCACTTTGTGTGGGTGGAACCATGCAGATAAGTTGTATGGAATCCTAAGAGGGAATTGGTCAGTTCTGTCATCCTGCTAGGCTTAAAATGAGCCATCTCAGAGGTGGGAAGAGGTGACCTTATTACTACCAAGAAAGAAGAGCTGGGAGTGGATCACATCCTTTGGACCTGGGGTCCCTGTGCTGAGGAAGTCCTAGACCCAGGAGACAGAGAGGTGTAACTCCAGAGATGGTGCAAGATGGTGAGAAGCAGCAGTAAGCATGGCAGACAACTGGCAGCAACAGAATCAGGAGACTGGCAGGAGACTATGCAGTGGGATTCCCAGCCCTCAGAGCTAGAGAGCCGAGCACCTTCGGGCCGAGGCTTACTCGTGAAGTGGGGTGACGGGCTGTTACTGGTGGAGGTAAAGATATTTTAACACTTGCCCAAGCAATGCAGAGGCCAGGCCACCCCAAGAGGCCCAAGAGGCCTTAGGGGCTGAGAGACTGAGTGCCAAGGAGAAGCCTGCCTGTTGGCACGGACAAGAAGCTGTTCTGACCGAAGAACTGTATCCTGAGTTGTTCCTGACCATAAATTGTAACCTGGTACTTTCCTAATAAACCCCATAATCGTAAGTATTGACCATTGCAATGAATTATCAAAGCCAGCAGAAGAGTAGACAGTGCTGTGGGAGGGACGGCTGATCCCGGGAGGAACTGGTAAAAAGATTGGAGAGAGGAACTATCTCTGACCTCTACTTCTTAAGAATCAGCCTTGGGCTGCTGATGCTGATAATGATTCTCCCTCCTTCCCCTTGTGAGTAGAAAAAGAGGTCTGATGCTGTTGCCATGTCATTTTTACAGTTGTTAAGATTATCAGTTCTCCCCAAACTGATCTGTGGATTCAATACTCTCCCAATCAAAATGCCAGCACAATTTTCAGTAGAATTTGCCCAGCTGATTCTAAAGTCCATACGGAAATACAAAGGATCTAGAATAGCCGAAAACAACTTTGACGAGAAATAATAATATTGGAGGGCTAACAGTAATCAGGAGCCCTGGTGGCACAGTGTGTAAGAGCTCAGCAGCTAACCAAAGTGTCAGCAGTTCAAATTCAAATCCACTAGCCTCTCCTTGGAAACCCTATGGGGTAGTTTTACTCTATCCTATAAGATCATTGAGTCAGAATTGACTCAATGGCAA
The DNA here is from genome assembly GCF_000243295.1 of Trichechus manatus latirostris. NCBI lineage: Eukaryota > Metazoa > Chordata > Mammalia > Sirenia > Trichechidae > Trichechus > Trichechus manatus. The sequence continues at coordinate 6,789,222 of NW_004444019.1, forward strand.
CAGGATTTTTTTTTGGGGGGGGAACAGTAATCAATATTGTATCATCATAAAGATAGACAAATAAAACATTGGAACAGAAAATAGAGTCCGGAAACAGACCTACACATTTACAAACAGCTTAGTATAGACAAAAATGCAATGGCAATTCAGTGAAGGATAGTCTTTTCAACCAATGTGGTAGATCAGTTAGATATCCATACCCACAAATGAATGAATGAAAGAGTAAACAAATTCCAAACCATACCTCTCATCATATACAAAAGTTAACTCAAAACGGATCATACAATTAAATGTAAAGCCTATAAAAACTATAAATCTTAAAGAATAAAACATAGATAAAAATCTTTGTGACATTGGGTTAGACAGTTTTCTTAGATATTGCAACAAAAGCACAATCCACAAAAGAACAAATTAATAAGCTTGGCTTCCCGAACATAAAAAAATTTCAGCTCCTCAAAAGACATTATTGTTTTAAATTTTTTTTACTGTACTTTAGATGAAGGTATACAGAATAAATTAGTTTCTCATTAAACACTCAGTACACATATTGTTTTCCGACATTGGTTAACAACCCCACGACATGTCAACACTCTCACTTCTCAACCTTGAGGACCTTTTTTTGGTGAAAATATACTTAGCCAAAGTTACACCATTTTGAAAGTTTCTACATGTACAACTCAGTGACATCAAATAGATTCTTTCAGTTGTGTTGCTATTCTCACTATCATTTTCCAAATTATTCTATCACTATTATCTTCAACTCACTGGCCCCTAAGCTTCCCATCAAAACTTTTGAGTTGCTGTTGTCAATTTGATCTCACATAGATAATTCTTTTTTTTTTTCTACCTTAGATGAAGATTTACAGAGCAAATAGTTGTTCATTAAACAGTTAGTACACATATTGCCCTATGACAATGGTTAACAACCCCATGACATGTCAACACTGTCCTTTCTCAACCTTGGGTTCCCTATCTGCAGGTTTCCTATCCCCTCCTGCCTTCTAGTCCTTGTCCCTGGACTGCTGTGCCTCATTAGTCCTGTTTTGTTTTATGAGGCTGTCCAGTCCCCG
>NW_004444019.1:6791149-6830387 GCF_000243295.1 Trichechus manatus latirostris
GTTTATTCCCTCTTTTATTGTTCTGATGCTGTTGTCATTTACAGATTAATTTCTCTGGTTCCCTTTTGTAATTCTTTTGGTTTTGCATAGTCCTTAAGAGTTCTTTTCCTAGGTTGGTATCTGGCTAGTACAATCCTGTGTCCTATATTCAGTCTGTGGTCTGATGTTGTTTGTTCTCAGAATGAAGGACTCCCTTCAATAAGTCTTGTAAGTTTGGTTTGGTTTTTACATAGTCAGCTAATTTCTGTTTATCTGGAAATGACCTAATTTCACCACCATATTTGGATGAGAGTTTTGCAGGATATATTATTCTTGGCTGGCAATTTTTTTCTTTCAAGGTTTTCTATATGTAATTGCATTGCCTTCTTGCCTGCATGGTTTCTACCAAATAATCCGAGCTTAGTCTTATTGTTTCTCCTCTGTATGTGACTTTTTGTTTTTCTCAGGATTCTTTGTCTTTGGTTTTGGCGAGTGTGATTATGATATGCATTGGTGATTTTCTTTTGAGGTCTGTCTTATATGGGGTTTGTTGGGCTTCTTGGTTGGTCAGCTTTTCATCTTTCATGATATTGGGAAAGTTTTCTGTCTGCAATTCTTCAGTGATCCTCTGTTTTCTGTTTTCTCCCCGTGTTCTGGAACTCCGATCAGTAGCAGATTTTTGCTTTTGATTGTATTCCACATAATTCTCAGGATTTCTTTATTTTTCTTTGTTCTTTTTTCCGGTTTTTCCTCAGAGTTGTATCCAAGTGTTTGTCTTCAATCTTGCTGATCATATCTTCCATTGTTTCAAAGCTGCTCCTCAGCCCTTCTATAACACTGTCCATTTCTGAAATCTTGTTATCTTTTGGATTTCTAGTTGTTATTTTTGTATGATGTCTTAGTCACCTAGTGCTGCTCCAACAGAAATACCACAAGCAGGTGGTTTTAATGAAGAGAAGTTTATTTCCTCCCAGTTAAAATAGGCTAAAAGTCCAAAGTCAGGGCATCAGCTCCAGGGGAAGACTTTTTCTCTCTGTAGCCCTTCATCTCTTTGGTGTTCCCCCGGACTAGGAGCTTCTCTGGGCAGGGACCCCAGTCCAAAGGACACGCTCTGCTCCCAGGACTGCTTTCTTGATGGTGTGAGGTCCCCAATTCTCTGCTTGCTTCCCTTTCCTTTTATCTCTTGTAAGGTAAAAGGTGGTGCAGGCCACACCCTAAGGAAACTCCCTTTACATTGGATCAGGGATATGACCTGGGTAAGGGTGGTGTTACAATCCCATCTTAATCTTCTTTAACATAAAATTACAATCACAAAATGGAGGCCAACCACACAATTCTGGGAATCATGGCCCAGTCAAATTGATACACACATTTTTTGGGGGACATAATTCAAACCATAACATTCCAGGAGTGGGTATGTGACTTTTTGTTTTTCTCGAGCTGCTCTCAGGATTCTTTGTTTGTCTTTGGTTTTAGCGAGTGTGATTATGATATGCCTCGGTGATTTTCTTTTGGGGTCTATCTTATCTGGGGTTTGTTGAGCTTCTTGGTTGGTCAGCTTTTCATCTTTCATGATATTGGGGAAGTTTCTGTCAGCAATTCTTCAATGATACTCTCTATGTTTCTCCCTTTTTTGGAATTCTGATCACTCACAGATTTTTACTTTTGATTGTATCCCACATAATTCTCAGGGTTTCTGTATTTTTCTTTGCTCTTTTTTCTGATTTCTCCTCAAGCAGAGTTGTATCCAAGTGTTTGTCTTCAATTTTGCTGACCATATCTTCCATTGTTTCAAAGCTGCTCCTCAGCCCTTCTATGACACTGTCCATTTCTGAAATCTTATTGTTTATCTTTTAGATTTCTAGTTGTTATTTTTGTATGATTTCTAGTTGTGAATTTATTTACCATTTTGTTCCTGTATTATTTTCTTGAATTCTTCCTTTTTTTGCCTGTATTTTCCATGAATTTGTCTATTTTTTCTGTTTTTTCCTTCAACTCTTGGATAATTCTGAATATTAGAGATTTGAATTCCCTATTAGTTAGGTCTAGTGCCTTTTCTTCTACTCGAAGGTGATCTGGTGTTTTACTTTGTATGCCTACTGGAACCATCCTGTCTTGTTTTTGTAAATGTTTTGATATTGTCTGCTGTCTTCGGGGCATTCAATCGTTATTTTCCTCATTTATTGATTGCAGATTTGTTTGATTCGTCCTGCTTTTTTGCTTTATTTGGTCATGTCTGAGCAGGAAGGCTGTGTGTTCTTTGTTGTTTGCTCATCTGTGGGTACGATACTTTTCACCACCTTCTCCAATGGGCAGGGTCAGTCACTCAGTTATGGTATAGCAGGGCAGGTCCAGCTGAAGGGGAGTTGCTGGGATAGGATTTTTGTGGCACGTATCAGGGCTGACAGTACGTACCAGGAATCAGTGCAGGGTAGGTTCCAGTAGGCCATGCCTGTGTCATTTGGGAGTGTGATGCTCAGCACATTGTGCAGGTAGGCAGGAAGGAGGGGGTAGATTGTGATGTGTGGAGCTAAGATAGGTATGGGAAAGATGAGAGAGAGAAGAGAGGAACAGGAGCCAAAGACATACACACAAACAAAAAAGTGTGCTAAGGGAGCTTACTGTTGGAGTGGAGAGATGAGAGACTGAGAAATGGGGAAAAACACAAATAAAAAAAAAGAAAAATGGTAAAAGAAAAAATAAATAAATCGAGAAACTGGGAATGAAGAAAGACAAAAAGCAAATAAAAGAGAGAAGAAAACTAAACAAAGAAATGGGGAAGAAAACCAAAAACAAACAAAAAAAACAAGAAAAAAGAAATGCCTCCAGGATGTCTCTGTGTGTCTGCGCAGAGTAAGGGAGTAGTTTCCAAGCCACGGGGTACTGCCAGGCTAGAAGGAGCTCCCAAGCCAAGAAAAGAAAAATAAAACAAACAAACAAATCAAAACAGAACAAATCAGAGCAAACAAACAAAAAAGCCTCGGGGTCCCCCCAGCGTGGTGGCATGGGCCAGGAAGCAGTTTCACAGTCGAGTGGTGTTTTGCAGCCTTTCAGGAAGAAGCAAAGATGGTGCACAGAGTCAGGTATTTGAGAGAAAGGAGGGAGAGGTAGTGAGAGGTAAGGAAGAAATCTAAAGAAGCAGAAAAAAGCAACACCAGCACCCAACAAAAGGCACTCAGGGAGCTGGCCAGTGTGAGCGGGTGGAATCCAAGTGACACCAGGGTGAAGCTGGTGCTTCCCGGCCAAGAGACTGTGGCTGCAGGAAGCAGAGGAGGCTAAGTGGGGGTGAAGAAGGGTGGGTGTTGGGAAAGCCTATATCACTGGTTACCGGTTGTCCTGTCTCCCACTGGAAGCTCTGTGAAGCTGCTTTCTTGTACCCCCTGTTCGCTGATCTCTGATAGGAGTCCAAGATGGCAGATCCGTACAGCGGTAGCTGATAGGAGACCTCTGCATGTATCTCTCCTTGTTCTCTGTTCTCGGTCAGTTTCTTATTCCATTTGGTTCTTGGCTGAGTTGTTCTTCTCTTCATTTGATGGTTAGGGTTTCAGGATTGACATGTGACTCTGTTTGACTTAGTTTTTCTGATCTTTGCTGTGGAGGGACAGCATGGTGCTTTTGACTATAGTGCCATGTTTCCCAGAAATCCTCTCAAAAGGCATTATTTAGAGAATGAAATATCTACACACAGGTTGGGAGAAACTATTTGAAAATCATATATCTAATTGAAAAAAAAAGACTTGTGTAGAATATAAAAAGAACTCTCAAAACTTAATTGGAAAAAAAATTTAACGGGAAAAACACGAAAATATGCTCAATGTCATCAGTTGTTAAAAAATGAAAATTAAAACGCAAATAAAATATTATTAAGCACATATTAGAATAGCTAACATTAAAAAGACAGATCATATCAAGTGTCTGCATGGAGGTAGATCAACTGGATCTCTTATACATACTTGTGAGAGTATAAAACATTACAACAGCTTTGGAAACTAGTTTGGAAATTTCTTAGTTAAACATTCATCTGTCATATGATCCAGCCATTCTACTCCTAAATATGCAAGAGAAATAGAAGTATATGTCCATACAAAGAACTGAGCACAAATGCTCATTATAGCTTTATGTAATAGCAAAAACAATCCCTATGCCAAATGACAGATGAATGGTCATTTATGTAATCAGATGTTACTCAGCAATCAAAATAAATAAATTATTGATATACACAACGTGGATATATCTTGAAATTTTTATGCTAAGTTAAACAATCCAGACAAAAAAGAGTACATACTGTATGATTCCATTTGTGTCATTTGAGAAAATGCAAACTACTCTATAGTGATAGAAAGCAGGGTGGTAGTTGCCTGAAGAGGGGATGTGTGAAGAGTCAGAAGGTAAGAAATTTTAAGGATGATGGTTGTTTTTACACCCTTAATTTTGGTAATGGATTCATGAGTGTGTACATATGTCAAATTTATCTATCTATACATTTAAAAATGCAAAGTTTAATAAAGGTCAATTATATCTAAATAAATGTGTCAAAATATAGATAGATCACTTATTTGTACAACTTTAATTTCTAATAGAAGTGTGATTAGAGACTATGGTATGTGAAATACTAAATTGTCATTTCAGGCCTTTGTCAGAGTAATGTGACCATAATTCGTTTTGCAATTGTTCTTTAATTTAATTTACAAAATAAAATCAATTAGAAACAGGTACTTTTTTGTTCTTTTTTGGATGCTCAGATTAACAACTAGTAGAGAGAATTATAATGACCCTTGAGCATTGTTACCTACCATATTTTACACAAAAACGTTCACCTATGTTTGTTTACCAACTTCGCCTTCCCCTGCAGGACGTTTTTGTAGGACACTATGCTAATTTTTTTGCAGCAACAGTTAAAAAAATTGGCATAACGACACTTACGAAAATGCCTCGCAGGATAAAGACATGGTTGGCAAACAAGCATGGAAGGTGTTGTAAAATATGGTAATATAAAATAATTTAAAGCACAAAACAAAATCTAACTGCAAGAGAGAGCTTTTCAGATTTTTTTTCAAATAATTTAACTGAAAAGTGACTTCCACTATGTAGTCACTGACCATAAGTGATAAGTGATAATCTACATTATCACACTATCAATGGATTAAGAGAAGAAATTTTATTTTTATGCTACGTCTATTATGTATCCTGAGAGAAATGTCAAATAAATAATAATAATAAAAGTACCTACTTCAGGTATTGAAATTTTGGACAAGAGTATATGTAAGTTAAATCAGTGCAATTTTTGATAATTGACCTCATTTCGTATGGTGCCTAGGACACATAAAACACTATGTAAAATATGATTAATAAGCTTTGTTTTCTGTTTGGTAGCTTTCCTGAAAATATTACACACATGAAATTAGGAGAGCCTTTAATAGTCTATTTTGAAATTCACGTTAAATCAACACTCCCACAGCAGTTCCTTCCTTTGTGATAATGTCTGAGTTGTGATTTTGCAAAGTTCAATGATCATATTCAGAATAACACGGATTACTTTGTTGGTATTTAAACTGCTTTATCTGAAACTCTATGAAATTGATCAGCTGACTTGGATCAATCAAAATTTAGTTGTAAATCAGAGAGAAAACAGATGTAGATTTTCAGAGTTTGTGGTCAGAATTAATGATCAAAGGCATCAGGTATACTAAACATGTTTACAAGGAGTTTCTTTGTATAACAGAAGGAAAGAGAATAAAGAGAAGGGGAAAAAATTAAAGCATTTTTTCTGGACTCATTAATAGAGTCTTGCATCAACATTAAATTTATTTTAATAACATTTCACTTGCTTAATTTTAAAATGTTTTATTTTTACCTTAAAATACATGCACACATGCATACAATTTAAAAAAAGTGTTTTAATACAGAGGTATACAATGTTACACCTAGTTTTTTACCCAATCCCTATTTCTCAACATCCTTTCTCTTTTTGATAATAACACTCCTAAGACTCATAGCAACAAAAATCAGAAGAAAGCAGTATTATGAGTCTTGAAATTACTCTCTGGACCTATGAATGTGAACGTCTTAATTGCTAAGTGTATAATATGTGTGTGTGTGTTTGTACGTGTATATATATCTTACATCCTATGTATATATCCTACATATACGATATTTACAATATCGTATATATCCTACATATACGATATTTACAATATCGTATATATCCTACATATACGATATTTACATTATCGTATATATCCTACATATAAGATATTTACAATATCGTATATATCCTACATATAAGATATTTGCAATATCGTATATATCTTACATATAAGACATTTGCAATGTCTTTTATATATATATCTTATATATAAGATATTGTAAATACTAGCAAAAAATAATGAGAAAATAAATTTTAAAACACATTCCATTTAAAGTAACACCAAAAATACAAAATACTTAAGGGTAAATTTAACAAAATATGCACAAGACATGCACACAGAAAACAGTGATACATTACTCTAAGAAGGTAAAGAAGGCATAAGTAAATGGAGAGACATAGAATGAAAGAAAATGAGTGTATTCTTAGCAGCAGTGTGCTTTTTGGTATATTGCATATTTGTTTTCTTTCTGGAATGTGAGATAAACAATAAATGTGTAGTAACTATAAACAAACCAAAGATTATGGGATTTGTGGAGAAGTTACTTATTATTTTCCAAATATATATGTAAATTTAAAATATTTTCTGATTCTAACTTAAAGAATGAAAATTGCATAATTTTAAATAAATGCCATTTAAGTGGGCTTTTCTGTCATTTATTTCAGTCTTGATCTTACAACAGCTAAAATAAAGCTTTCAACTCTATTTTTAAAACTTATTAAAAGTGTAATGATTCTAGGACTTTAATATCTTGCATCAATTCCATAAATGAAATTCTAATTCTATATATCTAAATCTACATTAATTCAGGTCAAAAGAACAGAAGATATCAACTTTAATACCCATTAACTTATTCTCCATTACCCACAATTGGTTTTTATCCTTCCAATCAACTTTCACCCAATCATTCAAAAAAAAAATTTCTTTCCAGTTATATTTAAGCATCTTTACAAAGAAGTTATAGTAATTTTTAAGATAATATTAAAAATACAAGTGATTGACCCTTAATAGGTTAGTGTATTAGATATCAATTTTTCAATAAAAACTCCAACCCATTGCCATGAAGTCAGTGCCGACTCATAGCTACCCTATAAGACAGAGTAGAACTGCCCTATAGGGTTTCCAAAGAGCAGCTGGTGGATTCGAATTGCCAACCTTTTGGTTAGCAACAACGCACTTAAGCACTATGCCACCAGGGCTCCAGCTTTTCAATATGCCTTTTAAAATTTTCCCCAGCATAACATGGTATTTGGCAGATTAATAAGTCCATGAACAGCCCCTAGTAAATACAATAGCCTTTAAATGAATGACTGAAAGCAGTGCTAACCTATTCCAGTGCTATTTGTGGGGGTGGGGCAGATGCCGCCTACTGCTGTAAGTCAAAAACAGTGCTCTCAGCTAGTATGACTCATTTCTTCACAGTTGAAAAGAAACCTTTTGAATTGCAGGGCAAATTCCTTGGCAGCATCTTCCAATGGTTATGAATAGTACTTTTAACATTTATTTTTAAATATTTTGATTACCCTAAACAGTACTACTACCTGGAAAAAACAAAGTACATCGAAATTCATGTAAAGAATTAAATGCTAGGATCAGTGTTCTACAAGGTAGAGATTTAGTATATAACTCCCCAGTGATTAAGCTTTAGATTTCTAATCAGTGAAAATCTTTAACTCTTTGATCTTCCAATAAGCATTAACTTACACAGCAATTTACATAACTAAGTTATGAAAACATCCCTTTGATGTTGGTAACAAAATACCTGGACAAAATGTTAGTTTGTTATCTTTTATACTCAGTTTTTACAGTTAAGAATTGTTTTGACTGCATACAGGAAGAAAGGAAGGAAGGGAAGGAGGGAGGGAGGAAGGAAGGAAGGGGAGGGAGGGAAGGAGGAAGAAAGGAAAGAAGGAAGGAAGGAGAGGGAGGAAGGGAGGGAGGAAGAAAAGAAAGAAGGACAAAAGGGGAGGGAGAGAGGGAGGGGAGAAGGAAGGAAGGAAGAAACAAAGGAAAGAACAGTGGCTTAAACAAGATAGTTTATTTCTTTCTTACATAAAAGAAACCTGGAGCAAGACAGTCTAATGAAGGCTCACTGGGCCATCAGTGACTAAGGTATCTATTTTCCTGCTATATCTCCAAGGGTATAGCTTTCATTCTGAATATCATGTCATAATCCAATACAGATAACTGGAGTGCCAGCCATCAAATGAAAGTTTTGAAAGTCAGAAGAAAGGAGAGATAAATGAAGAGTCTCCCAGTTGTGTAGGCTCCCTTTGAGCAACTTTCCTGAAAGTTGCACGTGACACTTGCCCCTTCATCTCTGTATTCAATTTGGCTGCTCTAGACTAAGTTCTACTCTTATTGAACTTGGCTGAAAACAGCAAGACATCGCCCGCATATGTTAAAATTATGAAGCACAACATCAGTCAGAATTATAGAAATGATGGTCCTATGTCTGAGAACTGTTTTATTTGCAATGGTAAAAAATTGACAAGTTGTTTTAGGTATCAAATTACTGAATCACAACTTGACTGTTTATCTTCTGGTGTTTTTTTAATTAATTGACTAAAGTCTAAATCCTTTTATCTTATTCTTGCCTGGTGATTCGTAAGATGCGATCTTTACCATTACAAAAGAAATCACCGTGATTTGTCTAGTTATTGGTCAGCATGTCATAAACTGTTTGAATCTGTAGGTTCCAGACTTTCTTCAGTTCACAAAACATGCCATGTATTTCAAAAATTATAATGTATAGATTCTTTTCTGTTTTGTATGTCTATACATAATCTTGGTCAACTGTGGTCCTTGCATTTGAAATTTCTCGATCTTCAGCAATGAACACATTTAAAGTGAAGGGCTTTTCATCTTCCTCACAGATTCAGTCATTTATGGCCCTTTATTGCTATTTATAAGATGAATAATAAGATTCTACCAGAATCTCTTCTATTTACCTAACAGACTTCTTATTCCTAGAAAGGAAATTTTTTGAAATACATCTCTTTGTTGTGTTTAAATTTTGTCCTATTTGCCCTTAACTTGTGAGAAATATTTTGAAAATGTGGCAATTATATTGTGTTTTTTCTTTGTTTACAGTGAAATTATAAAAATTCTTCTTTTTTATCCTTTTTATCTTTTCAGGAAAGATTTCAAAAGGAGAGATTTAAACAGTTTGCTTAAGTTTTTTTATTTTCATTGCCTGAAATAGCAAACTTCTGTATCATATTCATTTTATGCAAAAACAAAAAAAACAATTTCTCTTAATTTTATTTTCCTGATATGTTTACTAAGATAATCCTAAGATAAATAAAAATGTGTACTTCTTTATTTTTAGTTATTTTCTTCTGATATATGTGTGTCTCTTTCTGGACTTTTGATTCTGTTCCATTTATCTTTCTCTGTCTTAATGTCCCATCATGGTCTGTCTGTTTTTCTTATTGTGATGGCTTGCATGTTTCTGTGATACTGGAAGCTATACCACTGGTATTTCAAATACCAGCAGGATCACCTATCTTGGACAGTTTTCAGTGGAGCTGCCAGACTAAGATAGACTAGGAAGAAGGACCTGGTGGTCTACTTCTGAAAAAATTGGCCAGTGAAAAACTTATGGATAACAGTGGAACATTGTCTGACATAGTGTCAGAAGATAAGCCCCTCAGGTTGGAAGGCACTCAAATTATGACTGGGGAAGAGCCGCCTCCTCAAAGTACAGTGGACCTTAATGACTTAGATGGAGCAAAGCTTTCGGGACCTTCATTTGCTGATGTGGCACAACTTAAAATGAGAAGAAATAGCTGCAAATAGTCATTAATAATTATAACATGGAATGTAAAAAGAATGAATCTAGGAAAATTGGAAGTTGTCAAAAATGAAGATCGATAAAGATAAAGATCAATATTCTAGGCATTAGTGAGCTCAAACGGACTGGTATTGGTCATTTTGAATCAGACAATCATATGGTCTACTATGCCAGGAATGACAAATTTAAGAGGAATGGAGCCACATTCATTGTCAAAAAGAACATTTCATGATCTATCCTGAAGTATAGCACTGTCAGTGATAGGATAATATCCATAACCCTACAAGGAAGGCCACTTAATATGACTATTATTCAAATTTGTGCACCGACCATTAATGCCCAAGATGAAGAAACTGAATATTTTTACCAACTTCTACAATTTGAATTGATGAAACATGCAATCAAGATGCATTGAAAATTACTGGTGATTGGAATGTGAAAGTTAGAAACAAAGAAGAGGGGTCTATAGTTGGAAAATATGGCTTGGTGATAGAAATGATGCCAGAGATCACATGATAGAATTTTGCAACTAGAGATTATTCAGTGCAAATACCTTTGTTCACCAACATAAGCAGCAACTATACACGTGGACCTCACCTGATAGAAAACACGGGAATCAAATCGACTACATTTGAGGAAACAGACAATGGAAAAGCTCAATATCATCAGTTAGAACAAGTCCAGAGGGTGACTGCTCATATGCAAGTCTAAATTGAAGCTGAAGAAAATTAAACATGTCCATGAGAACTAAAATACAACCTTGAGGATATCCTACCTGAATTTAAAGACCATCTCAAGAATAGATTTGATGCATTGAACACTAATGATCAAAGACCAGACAGTTGTGGAATGGCATCAAGGACAGCATACTTGAAGAGAGCAAAGGGTCATTAAAAAGGCAGGAAAGAAAGAAAAGACCAAATTGGATGTCAGTAGAAATTCTGAAACTTGCTCTTGAATGTCAAGTAGATAAAGCAAATAGAAGAAATTATGAAGTAAAAGAGCTGAATAGAAAATTTCAGAGAGCAGCTAAAGAAGACAAAGTATTATAATGAAATATACAAAGACCTAGAATTAGAAAATCAAAAGGGAAGAACACACCTGACATTTCTCAAGCTGAAAAAACTGAACCAAAAAAAAAAAAAAAATTCTAAGCCTTGAATTGCAATATTGAAGGATTTTTTGAGCAAAATAATGAATAACGCATGAAGTATCAAAAGAAGATGGAAAGAATACACAGAGTCACTGCACCAAAAAGAATTGGTCTAAGTTCAATAATTTCATGCAGTAGCATATGACCAAGAACCAATGATACTGAAAGGAAGAGGTCCAAGCTGCACTGAAGGCATTGGCAAAAAACAAGGCTCCAGGAACTGATGGAATACCAAATGAGATGTTTCAACAAACAAACATAGCGCTGGAAGTGTTCGCTCATATATGCCAAGAAATTTGGAAGACATCTACTTGGCCAACAGACTGGAAGAGATCCATATTTGTACCTGTTCCAAAGGAAGGTGATCCAATAAAATGCGGAAATCTTCTAACAGTATCATTAATATCACAAGCAAGTAAAATTTTGCTGAAGATCATTCAAAAGTGGAGGTAGCAGTACATCAACAGGGGACTGCCAGAAATTCAAGCCAGATTCAGAGGAGGACGTGGAATGAGGGATATCATTGCTGATGTCAGATGGATCATGGCTGAAAGCAGAGAATACCAGAAAGATGTTTACCTGTGTTTTATTGACTATGCAAAGACATTTGACTGTGTGGATCATAACAAATGATGGATAACATTGCGAAGAGTGGGAATTCCAGAACACTTACTTGTGCTCATGTGGAACGTGTACTTAGACCAAGAGGCAGTTGTTTGAACAGAACAAGGGGATAGTGCATGGTTTAAAGTCAGGAAAGATGTGCATCAGGGTTGTATCCTTTTACCATACTTATTCAATCTCTATGCTGAGCAAATAATCCAAGAAGCTGGAATATACGAAGATGAACAGGGCATCAAGATTGGAGAACAACTAATTAACAACCTGCGTTATGCAGATGACACAACCTTGCTTGCTGAAAGTGAAGAGGACTTGAAGCACTTACAGATGAAGCTCAAAGATCACAACCTTAAGTATGTATTACACCTCAGCATAAAACAAAAATCCTCACAACTGGACCAATGAGCAACATCATGATAAATGGAGAAAAGATTGAAGTTGTCAAGGATTTCATTTTACTCAGATCCACAATCAACGCCCATGAAAGCAGCACTCAAGAAATCAGAAGACACATTGCATTGGGCAAATCTGCTGCAAAAGATCTCTTTAAAGTGTTAAAAAAGAAAGATGTCACTTTGAGGACTAAGGTGTGCCTGACCCAAGCCATTGTGTTTTCAATCATCTCATTTGCATGTGAAAATTGGACAATGATTAAGGGAGACTGTAAAAGAATTGATGCCTTTGAATTATGGTGTTAGTGAAGAATATTCAGTATACTATGAACTGCCAGAAGAACAAACAAATCTGTCTTGGAAGAAGTACAGCCAGAGTGTTCCTTGGAAGCGAGGATGGTGAGACTTTGTCTCACATACTTTGGACACGTCATCAGGAGGGACCAGCCCCTGGAGAAGGACATCACGCCTGGTAAAGTAGAGGGTCAGTGAAAAAGAGGAAGACCCTCAACAAGATGGATTGACACAGTGGATGCAACAATGGGCTCAAGCATAACAACGATTATGAGTATGGCGCAGGACTGGGCTTTGTTTTGTTCTGTTTTACGTAGGGTCTCTATGATTAGAACTGACTTGATAGCACTTAATAATGACATATTTATGTGTATATATATATATATATACACACACACATACATTTATATACATATGTGTGTATATATGTATATATATATATTGCTGGAATTGATTTTCTAATATTTTGTTAAGATACTATGCCTGATTTCATGAGGAATGTTTGTTATTTTCATTCTTTGTAATCTCCTTGTCAGTCTTGGGTACCAAGGTTATGTTGGCATCACAAAACGAGTCAGAAATGATGTGACTATTATGTCGAACCATCTCATGAGGGGTTTCCCTCTTTTTCACTGACCTCTACTTCACTAAATATGATATCCTTTTCTAGTGATCAGTCTTTCTAATACATCCTCAAAGTTAGCAAGATGAAGCCTCACCATTGTTGTTTCTAAGAAGTATTCTGGCTGATTTTCCTCAAAGAGTGATATCTTGTCAGTAGTCCCATTAAATGTAAATGGTCTAAATACTCCAATTAATAGGAAAATATTGTCAGATTCAACAAAAATGCAAGAAACCCACTTTAAATATGTAGACAGAGAGGTTAAAAAATAAAGATGTACATATACTACTCACAAGAAAACTGGAGTGCCTATATTAATATCAAAAGAAGTAGACATCAAGGTAAAGAATATTACCAGTTATCATGGGAATTTTTATAATGACATAAGGATCATTTCATCAAGACAAAATAATTATAAATATGAATGCACATAATAACATAGCTTTGTAATTTATGAATCAAAAATATGACAGAATTAATGAGAATTCCAGAAATCCAGAATCATAGTTGGAGGTTTCAACCCTCTTCTCTCAATGTTTAAGAGAACAAATAAACAAAAATTACTATGGGTATAAAAGTCTTATAAAAACTTAATCAGCTAACTAGACCTAAGCAACATTTACAGGAGATTACATATTCCTTTCTAGTGCACCTAGATCATTCACCAAGATTGGTAGTATTTTGAGCCATAAAATGAGTCTCAATAAATTAAAAAATGTTGAAATAATAAGGAATACCATCTCCAAATTATGGATAACAAGCAAGAAATCAATACATGGAAAATATGCAAACATCTGATACTTAAATAACACGCCTCTAAATAACCCACGTGTCAAAACGGAAATCACCAGAAAATCAGAAAATATCACCAATGAAATGGAAATGCAACATATCAAAATTTGTGTGAACAGGTAAAGTCATGCTTAAAGAGAAATTTATAGCAATCAATGCTTATATTGTAAAAAGAAAGAAGATCCAATATCAATGATCTCAGAATCTACCTTGAGAAAATAGGAAAAGAGTAAATTATGCAAAAAGTAAACAGGTGGAAGGAAATAAAACAGGAGCAGAAATCAATGAAATTGAGAAAATGAATAAAGGAAAATCAATGCACCCAAAAGCTGTTTGTTTGAAAAGATTTGTGCAATTGATAAGCTTCTAGGCAGCTTTATCAAACATACAGGCTCCCCAGTCATGTTACCGGAAAATAATTAATTGACTGATTGAAGATCTTACCATTGACATAGTAACTTCTTAATAAGCCCCATTTTCCATTCAATACATCATACTTTGTGAAAGAAATACAATAACCGGGCTAAGTGGATATAAAACTATGCTATCATCAATGAAATGGTTGCTAAAATTGGAGATTTTAAGCATTAAAAAGAATAGATGTTGGGAGAAATGGGTAACTCTTTAAATATATTCAAGCCAGGCAATCTGCAGCTGTATCAGATCTTCTGATCATTACTACCAAGGGCATTAACAATACAAATGCATGAACACTGTGAAAAAGAAACATGGGCTCCCAAAAAGGAAAGTGTTTCCTCAGTTCCTATAGTACACTATTCAATATTTCCTTGTGACATTATTGTGCTTGTATTATTTGTGTACATACCACCTCCCTGAAGGGAGAGCAAATATTTTATTTATTTTGTATTCCCCACAGTATCTGGCAAAGAATTTTTTCACTGTGCTTTGCTTATTTTAGGTTTTAAACGTTCTTGCATAATGGATCATGATTGATGTCCAAAAACGAGAAGAAAAGAAAGAAGATTAATAGAATAATTTGGCAGTTACTCAGTTATCCCTTAGCAGAAAGGTTCAAGCAAACCTGGATGACGTTTCTTTTGATTGGTCATTGAAGCAGCAGAAGGAGTGATGGAGTGTTAACAAAGGACCTATGTTTCACAAAGTATATGCTGGAAACCATTTGTTCTGATTTGTTCACTGCTGCCAGTCAACAAATTGTGTCTTTCCTGAACCATACAGAAAATTAGAGTAAGTATGTAGGAAGATTTATAGCAATTAAACAGATTAATTTTGTCTTTTGGATTAATTATAAAAATTGGGAGCTCATATATTATATGTCTTTATTTTAATGTTTATAGTAATCCATTTTTTGTAACCAGCTCACAACAGAATAGAATTAAAAAAAGAAAATAAAAGTTTTCCCTCAGATTGTTTGAAAGCACTTCTATGGAAAAACAGCCCCCCAAAATTCTTCGCCCTCCAAGTATTTCATGATAAAATGAATTCAGAAAATGTTTCACAGTGTTTGTCTTACAGATTATAGTGCACTTTGAAGTGGTAAAGTCAATGAAAATTAAACATGCCTCTTTAGTTTTCTTTTTTAACCCATCATTTTCAAGCCTTTTTGAATGCAGACTTATTTTCATGTGGTACTATTAAGATCTCTAAGAGTGTTAAAAGGAACACATAGTTATGTGATATGAGAGTTATGAGAAATTATCTAACTCTATGAAGTTTTAACGATCATGTCAACAAGCTAACTCTTTTAAATTTCTAACAGTATGGAAAAGCTTTTCAGTTATTTATGAGAACTCAGCTGACATGTAATAAATGGTTATTTTATCATAATTTTCCATTACCAGAAGTAGATTGATTCTCCTTTCAAATAATAAGGTGATATATATTTTTGAAATTAAATAACATACACTTTGCATGGCAAGCATAAAATGAGATAATAGGTTCAAAATATAAATCATCATGCAAAATCACAAATATAAAATACTGCATCTTAAATGCATTTTTATCTAGATAATAAATTTTGTATGTAAGCTTTGTAATAATAAACTATAAATATCATTTTGTCATTTATATCTAAGATATTTTAAAATTGCCATTATCCCACTCTCATATGAAATCACCTTTTTTCTAATTTCCCTTGCACAAACTATTTCAATATTTTCACTAAAGGAAATTACAGTACCTCTCCCTGAGACTAGGGTATAGTGATTTTTTTTTTTTAATCTAGTGTCTTTCATTCTGTAGATTTAGGAGAATATCTCACTAAGAAATTACTTAAATATCTGTTTTTCAAAGATCAATTAGGTATATAGTAAGAGAAAAAGAAAGGTGGGCATTATGTAACATAAACTTCCATATCCTTTGGAAATACACAAAATGTAAAGCTGCTAGAAACCTTGTCTAATCTTACAGCTTTTTTCCCCCTTCAAAAGATAGTTACACTTTAAAATAGGAGGCTACAAAGCATGTTGGAAAACTGCCAGATACAATTAATTAGCAATAATAGAAGTTAGATAATTGAAAATAATATTTTACTCTGACCCACTAGCCAAATAAAAATTAGTTTCCACTGCTCTCATTTTTGTATGTAATGTCTAAAAACATTACCATTTGTAGAGAGATTTGACTTTCTTTTAATATTTACTTGAACTGGAAAAGGCAATAGATATGTAAAACTCACTCTAAGCATAAAATTTGTTATGCTTATAAAATATTCTGTGGTCATTTATGAATTTTAAGGTTCATTAAAATCAGTTTGCCTTCTGTGAATAATATTCCAATTTCAGAAACACTGACAATCCATTGAAATTTTGAGAATTCCTCATGGAAGGAAAATATTTCAGAAACTCAGTATTCAACTTCAGCTCTGATTAACTTGGTCCTTAGTTTTTGACAAGAGAAAATGAGAATAATTATTGGGTACCTTGTGTGAGTGTTCTTTTTTTTTTTAATTGTGCTTTAGGTGAAAGTTTACAGCTCAAGTTAATTTCTCATTCAAAAAATTATACACATATAGTTTTTTGACATTGGTTGCAATTCCCCAATCCCCACAATGTGATAGCACCCTCCCCCTTTCCACCCTGGGTTTCCTGTGTCCATTCCTCCGTTCCTATCCCTTCCTGCCTTCTCATCCTGCTTTTGGACAGAAACTATTCATTTGGTCTATATCTGATAGAACTAAGAAGCATGTTCCTCATGTATATTATTTTTTGCTTTATAGTCCTGTCTAATCTTTGTCTGAAGAGTAAGCTTCAGGAATGGTTTCAGTTCTGGGTTAACAGAGCATCCGGGGGCCATAGTTTCAGAGCTTCCTCCAGTCTCTGTCAGACCATTAAGTCTCGTCTTTATATATGAATTTGAATTCTCTTCTACATTTTTATCCTGCTTGGTCTGGAACTCTCTGTTGTGTTCCCTGTCAGGGCTGTCATTGGTGATAGCTGGGCACCATCTAGTTCTTCAGGTCTCAGGCTGGTATAGTCTCTGGTTCATTTGATCGTTTAGTCCTTTGGGCTAGTATTTTCCTTGTGTCTTTGGTTTTCTTCATTCTCCTTTGCTCTGAGTGAGCTGGGACCAATAGATGTATCTTAGATGGCTGCTTGCAAGTTTTTAAGACCCCAGACGCTACCTGCCAAAGTGATGGGTAGAACATTTTCTTCATAAACTATATTATGTCGATTGGTCTAGACGTCCTCCGAAACTATGGTCCCCATGTGAGCCACTTTTGAAGAGGTTATATTGACAAATAGGAAGATATTTAGTGTAATAGCCAATCAAGAGTTCAAGGACAAGAGAAGCCTTAAGGAGACAATCATTGTCAAATATTTCAGATGTTAGACTTATTCTACATAGTTATAAATCTAGGATTGATGAATAGATACTACAGAAAAGTATATTTAAATGCAAAATAGAAAAGAAATTAAAGATAATTACAGTATTTTGGAAATCGAATGTGGAATAGTGAATGGCTTAATGAGGGTAGTAAAACAAAAGCCTAAGTAGTCCTATGTCAGGGGTATTTTAGGGGGAAAGAAAAAAATCTAGGCTGAGAAGTTGAAGAGCTCTGAAGTCTCTAAAAGTTTGAAGATTCTACAATTTGACTGAATATTGTCAAAGTAGTAGTAAGTTCTTGATATTTTAAATCTTTTTTCACCTCATAAAAAAAAGGAAAGATCTAGGTAAAATGCTATCTGCAGTTACATCTAGTAATTCAGATGCAATTTTTATGCACCTAACTCATTAAAAGCAACATATTCCTAATAAACTGAGTTACAAAAAAATTAAGATTTTATAACTACTACCAGTTTGTTTTTTTTAAAAATTTTATTGTGCTTTAGGTCAAAGTTTACTTCTCAAGTTAATTTCTTTCAGAAATTTATACACACGTTGTTTTGCAACATTGGATGCAATCCCTACAATGTGACAGCACACTCCCCCTTTCCTCTTGGCTTCCCTGTGTCCATTCGTCCAGTTCCTGTCCTTTCTGCCTTCTTGTCCTGCTCTTGGAAAGGCATTGCCCATTCGGTCTCATATATCTGATAGAACCAAGATGCATGATCCTCATGTGTGTTATTGTTTGTTTTTTAGGCCTGTCTAACCTTTGTCTGAAAAGTAGACTTCGGAAGTGTTTTCAGTTCTGGGTTAGCAGAGTATCTGGGGTCATGGTCTCAGGGATTCCTCCAGTCCCTGTTAGACCAGAAACTCTGGTCTTTTTTATGTAATTTGAATTCTGTTCTAAATTTTTCTCCTGTTCTGTCCGGGACTCTCTCTTGTGATCCCTGTCAGAACGGTTGTTGGTGGTAGCCAGGCACCAC
Source organism: Trichechus manatus latirostris (assembly GCF_000243295.1). Taxonomy (NCBI): domain Eukaryota; kingdom Metazoa; phylum Chordata; class Mammalia; order Sirenia; family Trichechidae; genus Trichechus; species Trichechus manatus. Next base: position 6,809,735 of record NW_004444019.1, read on the forward strand.
CTAGTTCTAGTCTCAGGCTGGTGAAGTCTGTGGTTCATGGGGTCCATTAGTCCTTTGGGCTAATATTTTCCTTGTGTCTTTGGTTTTCTTCATTCTCCTTTGCTCCAGACAGGATGGCACCAATGTTGTTGTTGTTAGGTGCAGTTGAGTCAGTTCCGACTCATAGCAACCCTATGTACAACAGAACGAAACAATGTCCAGTACTACACCATCCTCATGATCTTTGTTATACCTGAGCTCATTGTTGCAGCCACTGTGTTAATCAGTCTCATTGACGGTCTTCCTCTTTTTCCCTGACACTCTACTTTACCATTCATGATGTCCTTCTGCAGGGACTAGTCCCTCCTGATAACAAGTCCAAAGTCTGTGAGATGAAGTCTCGCCATCCTCGCTTCTAAGGAACATTCTGGCTGTACTTCTTCCAGGATAAATTTGTTCTTTCTTTTGGCAGTCCATGGTATATTCAACATTCTTTGCAACAGCATTACTCAAAGGTGTCAATTCTTCTTCAGTCGTACTTATTCATTGTCCAGTTTTTGCATGCATGTGCGGTGATGGAAAACACTGTGGAGTGGGTCAGGCACACCTTAGTCTTTAAAGTGACATCTTTGCTTTTTAACACTTTAAAGAGGTCTTTTGCAGCAGATTTGCCCAATGCAATGTGTCATTTGATTTCTTGACTGCTGCTTCCATGGATGTTGATTGCAGATCCAAGTAAAATGAAATCCTTGACAACTTCAGCCTTTTCTCCTTTTATCATAATGTTGCTTACTGGTCCAATTGTGAGAGTTTTTGTTTTCTTTATGTGCAGATGTAATCCATACTGAAGGCTGTGGTCTTTGATCTTCATCAATAAGTGCTTCAAGTCTTCTTCACTTTCAGCGAGCATGGTTGTATCACTGTATATCTCAGGTTGTTAATGAGTCTTCCTCCAATTCTGATGCCCCGTTCTTCTTCATACAGTCCAACTTCTCAGATTATGTGCTCAGCATACAGACTGAGTAAGTATGGTTAAAGGATACAACCCTGATGCACACCTTTCCTCACTCCAACCACGAAGTATCCCCTTGTTCTGTTCGAATGACTACCTCTTATGTATGTACAGGTCCCTCATGAGCACAATTAAATGTTCTGGAATTCCCATTCTTTGCAATGTTATCCCTAATTTGTTATGATCTACACAGTCAAATGTCTTTGCATAGTCAATAAAACACAGGTAAATATCTTTCTGGTATTCTCTGCTTTCAGCCAGGATTTATCTGACATCAGCAATGATGTCCCTTGTTCATGTCCTCTTCTGAATCCGGACTGAATTTCTGGCAGTTTCCTGTCAATGTACTGCTGCAACCGCCTTTGAATGACTTTCAGCAAAATTTCATTTGTGTGTGATATTAATGATATTGTTCAATAATTTCCTCATTCTGTGATATCACTTTCCTTTGGAATAGGCACAAATATGGATCTCTTCCAGTCAGTTGGCCAGGTAACTGTCTTCCAAATTTCTTAGCATAGATGAGTGAGCACTTCCAGAGCTGCATCCATTTGTTTAAACATCTCAGTTGGTATTCTGTCAATTCCTGGAGCCTTGTTTTTTGCCGATGTCTTCAGCGTGCTTGGACTTCTTCCATCAGTACCATTAGTTCTTGATCATATGCTACCTTCTGAAATGACTGATTATCAACCAATGTTTTTGGTACACTGACTTGTGTATTCCTTCCACCTTCTCTTGATGCTTCTTGTGTGGTCTAGAATTTTGCCCATAGAATCCTTCAATATTGCAGCTGGAGGATTCAATTCTTTGTTCAGTTCTTTCAGCTTGAGAAATGCCAAGCATGTTCTTCCCTTTTGGTGTTCTAACTGCAGGTCTTTGCACATGTCATTATAATACTTTATCTTCTTGAGCCATCCTTTGAAATCTTCCGTTCAGCTCTTTTACTTCATCATTTCTTCCATTGGCTTTAGCTACTGGACTTTCAAGAGCAAGTTTCAAAATCTCTTCTGACATCCCTTTTGATCTTTTCTTTCTTTCCTGTCTTTTTAATGACCTCTTGCTTTCTTGATGTATGATATCCTTGAAGTAATTCCACAACCCGTTTGGTCTTTGGTCGTTAGTGTTCAATGCATCAGATCTATTTTTGAGATTGTCTCTAAATTCAGGTGGGATATACTCAAGGTCGTACTTTGTCTCTCCTGGACTTGTTCTAATTTTCTTCAACTTCAACTTGAACTTGCATATGAGAAATTGATGATCTGTTCCACAGTCAGTTCCTGGCCTGTTCTAACTGACGATATTTAGCTTCTCCATGGTCTCTTTCCACAGATGTAGTCGATATGATTCCTGTGTATTCCATTTGGTGAGGTCCACATGTATAGTCATAGTTTATGTTATTGAAAAAAGGTATTTGCAATGAAGAAGTTGTTGGTCTTGCAAAATTCTGTCATGTGATCTCTAGCGTCATTTCTTATCACTAAGGCCATATTTTCCAACTGCCAATCCTTCTTTGTTTACAACTTTCCCATTCCAATCACCAGTAATTATCAGTGCATCCTGATTGCTTGTTCAATCAACTTCAGACTGCAGGAGTTGGTAAAAATCTTCAATTTCTTCATCTTTGGCCTTAGTGGTTGGTGCATAAATTTGAATAGTTGTATTAACTGGTCCTCCTTGTAGGCGTATGGATATTATCCTATCACTGACAATGTTGTACTTCAAGATAGATCTTGAAATGTTCTTTTTGATGATGAATACAATGCCATTCCTCTTCAATTTGTCACGTCCAGCATAGTAGACCTTATGATTGTCAGATTCAAAATGGCCAATACTACTCCTTTTCAGCTCACTAATGCCTAATGCCTAGGATATCAATGTTTATGTGTTCCAATTCCTTTTTAATGACTTCCAGTTTTCCTAGATTCAGACTTCATGCATTCCATGTCCTGATTATTAACAGATGTTTGCAGCTGTTCCTTCTTATTTTGAGTTGTGCCACATCAGCAAATGGTCGCCCGCAAGGTTTTACGACCCAGATGTTACTTACCAAAGTGGAATGTAGAACATTTTCTTTATGGACTATGTATGCCAACTGACCTAGATATTCTCCTGAGACTATGGTTCCCAGCCCCATTAGCTTCTTGGTCCCTCAAAGTGTTTGGATGTGTCTAGGAAACTTCTATGCTTTTGCTCTGGTCCAGTTGTGCTAACTTTCCCTCTATTGTGTGCTATCCTTCCCTTCACCAAAGTTGACACTACTTACCTACTATCCAGTTAGGGATTTCCCCTCCCTCTCCCTCTCCACCTTCCTAACCATCAAAGAATGTTTTTTCTGTGTGTAAACTTTTTCTTGAGTTCTTATAATGGTGGTCTCATACAGTATTTGTCCTTTTGTAAATGACTTATCTCACTGAGAATAACGCCTCCCAGATTCATCCATGTTGTGAGATGTTTCCTGGATTCATCATTGTTCTTTATCATTGCATAGTATTCCATTGTGTGTATGTACCATAATTTGTTTATCCATTCTTCTGTTGATGGGCATTTAGGTTGTTTTCATCTTTTTGCTATTGTGAATAGTGCTGCAACGAACATGCCTGTGCATATGTCTATTTGTGTGAGGGCTCTTATACCTCTAGCATATATTCTTAGGAGTGGGATTTCTGGATTGTATGCTATTTCTATTTCTAGCTTTTTATGGAAGTGTCATATTGTTTTCCAAAGTGGTTGTACTATTTTACATTCCCACCAGCAGTGCATAAAAGTTCCAATCTCCCTGCAACCTCTAAAACATTTGTTATTTTGTATTTTCTAGATCCATGCCGATATTGTTGGGGTGAGATAGTATTTCATTGTAGTTTTTATTTGCATTTCTCTAATGGATAATGATCATGAGCATTTCCTCATGTGCCTGTTGGCCACCTGAATGTCTTCTTTGGTAAAGTATCTATTCATTTCCTTTGCTCATTTTTAAATTGGATTATTTATCTTTTTGTTATTGAGGTGTTGAAGTATCTTGTAGATTTTAGAGATAAGACTCTTGTAGGATAAGTTGTAGCCAAAAATTTTTCCCCAGTCTGTAGGCTCTCTTTTTACTTTTTTAGTGAATTCTTTTGATGAGCGTAAGTGTTTAATTTTTAGGAACTCCCAGTTATCTAGTTTCTCTTCTGGTGTTTGTACATTGTTAGTTATGGTTTGTATACTGTTTATGCCATGTTTCAGGGCCCTTAGTGTTGTCCCTATTTTTTCTTCAATGATCTTTTCCATTTTATATTTTATATTTAGATCTTTGATCCATTTTGAGTTTGTTTTTGTGTATGGCGTGAGGTATGTATGTTTCTTTTTTTACATATAGACCTCCAGTTATGCCAGCACCATTTATTAAAGAGACTGTCTTTTCCCAATTTATTGGACTTTGGCCGTTTGTCAAATATTAACTGCTCGTAGATGGATGGCTTTACATCTGGGTTCTCAACTCTGTTCCATTGGTCTATGTGTCTGTTGTTGTACCAGTACAAGGCTGTTTTGTCTACCATGGCTGTATAATAGATTCTAAAATCAGGTAGTGTGAAGCTTCTCACTTTGTTCTTCTTCAGTAATGCTTTACTTCTCTGGGGCCTCTTCCCTTCCCATATAAAATTGTTAATTTGTTTCTCCATTTCGTTAAAGAATGTTGTTGGAATTTGGATCGAGATTGCATTGTATCTGTAGACACTTTGGGAAGAATTGACATTTTCACAATGTTGAGTCTTCCTATCCATGAGCAAGGTATGTTTTTCCACTTATGTGGGTCTCTTTTGGTTTTTTGCAGTAGTGTCTTGTAGTTTTGTTTGAATAAGTTTTTTACATCTCTGGTTAGATTTATTCCTAAGTACTTTATCTTCTTTGGGTCTTTTGTAAATGGTACAGATTTGGTGATTTCCCTTTTGATTTTCTCTTTGTTCGTGTAGAGGAATCCAACTGATTTTTATATGTTAATCTCATATCCTGCTATTTGCTGAAATCTTCAATTAGTTCCAATAGCTTTCTTGTAGATTCTTTGGGGTTTTCTGTGTATAAGATCATATCATCTGCAAATAGGGATAGTTTTACCTCTTCCTTACCAGTTTGGATGCCCTTTATTTGTTGTCTTTGTTTTACTGCTCTAGCTAGGACTTCCAGCACAGTGTTGAATAAGAGTGGTGATGAAGGGCATCCTTGTCTGGTTCCTGTTCTCAAGGGAAATGCTTTTAGTCTCTCTCCATTTAGAATGATGTTCACTTTGTATAAATGCCCTTATTATGTCGAGAAATTTCCCTTCTATCCCTATTTTTATTTTATAAGAGTTTTTATCAGGAATGAGTGTTGGACTTTGTCAAATGCCTTTTCTGAAATGATTGATAAGATCGTGTGGTTCTTTTATTTTATTTTAAGTGGTGGATTTCTTTGATTGATTTTCTAATGTTGAATCATTCCTGCATATCTGATATGAATCCCATATGATGTGTTATTTTGTTGATAAATGCTGTTAAATTCTATTGGCTGGAATTTTGTTCATGAGAGATATTGGTCTGTAGTTTTCTTTTATTGTTGTGTTTTTGCCTGGCTTTGGTATCAGGGTTATGCTGGCTTCATAGATTGAGTTGGGGAGTATTCCTTCCTTTTCTGTGCTCTGAAATAACTTGAGTTGTATTGGTGTTAGCTCTTCTCTGAAAGTTTGGTAGAATTCTCTAGTGAAGTCATCCAGGCCAGGGCTTTTTTTTTGGTAGGGGGCAGTTTTTCTGTTACCTCTTCAATCTCTTCTTTTGTTATGGGTCAGTTTAGTTTTTCTACCTCAGTTTGCATTATCTTAGGTAGGTAGTGTGTTTCTAGAAATTTGTCCATTTCCTCTAGGTTTTCAAATTTGTTGGAGTACAATTTTTCATAGTATTGTTATGATCCTTTTTGTTACAGTTGGGTCTGTTGTGATATCACCGGTCTCATTTCTTATTCAGGTTATTTGCTTCCTCTCTTGGTTTTCGTTTGTCAGTTTGGGCAGTGATTTGTGAATTTTGTTGATCTTTTCAAGGAATCAACTTTTGGTCTTCTTAATTCTTTCAATTGTTTTTCTATTCTGTATTTCATTTATTTCTGCTCTAATCTTTATTATTTCCTTTCTTCTGGTGCCCGAGGTCTACTTTTGCTGCTCTCTTTCTGCTTGTTTGAGTTTGGGGTTAATGTTTTGATTTTGACCCTTTCTTCTTTTGGGGGTGTGTGTTTATTACTATAAACTTACATCCAAGCACTGCTTTTGCTGTGTCCCAAAGATTTTGGTAAGATGTGTTTTCATTCTCATTTGATTCTATGAAATTTTTTTTCCATCCTTGATTTCTTCTATTACTCTGTGAGTTTTAAGTAAAACGTTGTTCAGTTTCCATGTATTTGATTTTTTTTCCTTGCTGTTTCTCTTATTAATTTCTACTTTAATGGCATTTTAGAGAAGATGCTTTGTGTTATTTTGATGTTTTGGATTTTGTCCAGGTTTGCCTTGTGGCCTAAAATGTGGTCTATTCTGGAGAATATTCCATGTGTTTTGGAAAAGAAAGTAAACTTTGCTGCTGTTGGGTGGAGTGTTCTGTATATGTCTATGAGGTCTAGTTGGTTGTTTGTGGCATTTAGATCTTTTGTATTTTTATTGAGTTCTTTTCTAGATGTTCTGCCCTTCATCAAAAGTGGTGTGTTGAAGTCTCCTATTATTGTGGAACTATCTATTCCTCTTTTCAATGCTGTTAGCTTTTGTTTTATGTATTTTGAAGCCCTATCACTGAGGGAATATATACTTATTATTGACCCTTTAATCGTTATATAATGTCCTTCCTTATCCTTTATGGTGGATTTTTCTTTAAAGTCTGTTTTATCAGAGATTAATATTGCCACTTCTGCTATTTTTTGGTTATTTCTTGCTTGATACATTTTTTTCCATCTTTTGAGTTTTAGTTTCCTTATGTCTTTGTGTCTAAGATGTGCTCTTGTAGACAGCATATAGATGGTTTGTGTTTTTTATCCATTCTGCTACTCTCTGTCTCTTTACTGGTGCATTTAGATCATTTACATTTAGTGTAATTTTTGACAGGTATGAGTTTACTGTTGAAATTTTGATGTATTTTTGTGTGTGGTGTTGATGGCTTCTTTGTTCTGCTTAATTTTCTGTGCTGAGTTCTTTTTATTTCTGTATTTTCTTTTCATCTCTTTCATTATTGTTGGTTTCGTGTTTGTTGAGTCTTTATGTTTTTCTTCTTTTTTATTTTGATGGGTAGGTTTGCTAGCTTGCTTTGTGGTTACTTTGAAATTTACCTTTATTTTTCTAAGTTTAAACCAGTCTTTTATTTCTTGATATCACTTTGACTTTCTCTCCATATGGAAGTTCTATGACTGCACCATTTTTTTCTCTTTTTTTGTTCTGACATTGTGGTCATTTACATGTTGACATCTCTGGTTCCCTATTTCCAGTCATTTAGCTTTGTTTTTTTTTTGTGAATTCCCTATCCGGGTTGGTATCTGGTTGATCTGTCCTGTGTCCTAGTCTTGGATTGTTGCCTGATGTTTGTTCTCTAACTGGAGGACTTCCTTTAATATTTCTTGTAATTTTGGTCTGGTTTTTACAAATTCCCTTAATTTCTGTTTATCTGGAAATGACCTAATTTTGTCATTGTATTTGAGGACAATTTTGCTGAATATTTAATAATTCTTGGCTGGCGATTTTTTTCCTTCAAGCCTTTGTATATGTCATCCCTTTGCCTTCTTGTCTGCATAGTTTCTGCTGAATAATCAGAGCTTAGTCTTATTGGTTCTCCAGTGTAGCTGGCTTTTCATTTATCCCCAGTCACTCACAGGATTCTTTCTTGGTCTTTGGTTTCAGCAAGTTTTATTATGCTATGTCTTGGTGACTTTGTGGTGGGATCTATTCTGTATGGGGTTCATTGAGCTCCTTGGATAGATATCTTCTCGTCTTTCATGATATTAGGGAAGATTTCTGCCAGCAAATCTTCAACAGTTCTCTCTGTGCTTTCTGTTATCCATCCCCTCACCCCCCACCCTGGTTCTGATACTCTGATCACTTGTAGGTTTTTCTCTTGATTGTATCTCACGTAATTCTTAGGCTTTCTTCATTTTTCTTCATTTTTTTTCTGATTTTTCCTCATGCAAATTGGAGTCAAGGGATTTATCTTCAATCTCACTAATTCTGACTTCCATTGTCTCAATTCTACTCCTATGACCTTCTATTGAGTTGTCTAATTCTGAAATTTTATTGTTAATCTTTTGGATTTTTAGTTATTGTTTTTGTATGATTTCTAGCAGCCTTTTTATTCTGTGATTTTGTTTTTGTATTGTTTTTCTGAATTCTTCTATTACTTTTGTCTGTATGTCTCTTGGTTTGGTCTGTTTTGCCTGACCTCTTTCTTGATCTCTTGCAGAGCTCTGTATATTAGTCTTTTGAATTCTTTATCAGCTAGTTACATTGTTTTATCTTCCTCAAGAAGGTTTTCTGGTTCTTTATTTTGGTCACTTGCAGGAACCATCTTGTCCTGCTTCTTTATGTGGTTTGATATTGACCATTGTCTCTGAGGCATCAATAAGTTATTATATTTATTTATTACATTTTAGTTCACTGCGTCTTGTATTTTTGTTTTGTTTTGATATGTCCAAGTAGCCTGGACATGTGTGCTACTCTGGTCATTGACATTGTTGAAGCTCCCACCCCGTGTCTCCAGGTGGTCAGAGCAGCTACTAGATGTGTGAGCCGGGGAGTCTGTACACTGCTCTTGCAGGGGTGCTGAAGATGTACGTAGCGTTTTTTGGTGAGGTGATGAAACTGTCCTGCTGGTCACCTGGACATAGGTGCAGGGAGTGTTTTCCCTGGTCATTGGGTTGGGTATTGTGTGTGTGCTCTGCCACTCACCAGTTGGTTGGGGTGCAGATGTCTGGATCGTTGGTCACTGAGTTTGTGGTGTGGAGACTCTCACCTACAATCCTGGTCTGACAGGGCTGTGTGGGGGTGTTCGGAGCAGGCACAGGTCTCTGGTTGCAGTGGGGGGTGGTGTGGGGGTCAAGGCAAAGGGCTGCTGGCTGCCCCTGGGTGCCTGGATAGAAAGCGTGCCTCTGTCCACTAGAGTGTGTAGTGGAGGGGGTAGTGCAGCCAGTCCTTGGGTGCCCAGTGCTGTTGGCTGAACAGATTGGGAGGCACCACTAATTCTTAGGCCTCTGTTGTGGGTGGCTAAATGAAGTGAGTGGTACCATCTGCCCTCAGGCCCCCAGTGTGGGTGGTTGAGGTCCCTTCTTAGGGGGTGGGGCAATATTGAATGTCACAAATCTGCAGCTCCCACTTGGCTACTGCAGGTAAAAAAGGGCTTCAGGTAGATGTCCTGCCCATTTTGTCCTAAGAGCATGCGATGTCAGGTCTGCCTGCAAGGCATTGGGGGTTAGGGATGCTGCAAGTCTGTGGATCACCTAAGCCAGTGGCTGGGTGAAGGAGCAGGTGCCTCCAGTCCCAGCTGTGAGTTCTTGGCTTAGGAAGCTTGAGGGTATTGAATGCCACAGGACACGTGCAGGAGCAAGGAGGGTGATGGATGAGGAGAAGGGAGTGCTCCTGGGCCATGGAGCTCTGGTGGGTGAAGGGGTTAATGTGTATACGGTGGTTTGGGAGCTTATACTTAACTTTCTCAGGTCTGGTGTCACTCCTGTTTGTTTCTGGAGGTGCACGCAGAGTTGCTGCTGCTTGGCTGCACCAGATGGGCTGAGTTTTGACTTGGGATGTTACTGCTTGCCTCAACCTGTGTGTGCTGTGCAGATGCAGCTAGCAGTACACTGGCGATCCTGTGATCCATAATTCCCCATGTCTGCTGTTCCACCTTTTGCTTAGCCCAATTCTTCAGCTTTGTCTTTGATGATTAGGGTTCCTAGATTGTCATATATATCTGACTCACTTGTTTTTTTTTTGTGTGTGTGTCTTTGTTGTAAGATGGACAACATGAAGCATCTATTTTGCCATCTTGGCCCCACCTCCACTACTACAAATTTTTCTGGAGCTTCTAAAGTGGTCATTCTTATATCATCCACCTGATTTGATAGGAGAGATGCTACACAGTTATTCTAGGTACTTACTGAGGGTAACTTATAAATTTCTGGCTCATTATTGAAGCAAAGGTATCCTTGCTTTCTCTGGGGTCCAGAATACCAAAAGGAGTGTTTGTCTCACCTCTGTAATAGAAACATAGTTCTGCCAGTGAGAACTATAAGGGATGGAGATAAATGTTTTATTTTTCAAGTTGCAGAATATCTCACATTCTACATAATTACATCATTGGACTACAATATGTTAGTAATATGATATGTTTAGAAACTGTAGTTACATGTATAGTTACATATATAGAATTTGGGAAAAAATAGACTTAATCAAATTCTGGATTCTTGATTTATTAGTTGTATGGCATGGACAATAGAACCATTCCAATTGCATGTAACTCTTCATCATCTTAAAAAATGGGCACTAAAAGAGTGTATTTCTTTAATGGGTTAGACCTGAATTAAAGTGGATAATTCATGTAACATGCTTAGAATAATTTAGATGGAATTTTTAAGTGTGTAGAATGCTGTATATTTCTTACCTTTGGAGAAATATGAAAATAAAGTTTATGTAGATCTAGTTTTTCAATGTTCTTTATACAAGACCATCAGTGAGTGTAATTTCTAGGTAATACATTTTAGAGCATAATTAATAGTTTTTCAATAATCTCCCACTTCTCATGTGTCTATGGTTAAGTACGTAATTATATAAATAATGTAATTTAGTACCTGTGTGGAAAACACAACCTCAAACCCACCTCTTTAATTCAATGTCTTATGCAAATATGTGTTCAAATAAATATGCTTCACGATTTTGTCCAATGTCTCTGGATTAGGGTCATTCAACAAATATTCAACTTAATATCTCCTGAGTGCCATGATAATAATACCCTATTTATGACATAACCTCTGACTTCATGGAGGTCTCCTATCATGGATTTAAATAAATGAATAGCATCTCTCTCTCTTTTTTTTTTGGAGGCAAGAGTCTTCAAAACTAAAGCAAAACAGTTTTTCATTAAAACCAAATATGAAAAATTAGGAACATAAGACTTAAATTTTGAGTATCAAAGAAATTAGTTCTGCTTAATGGCTACATATCCAAGAAGGAAGTTTCCCAGAGGAAGCATTATAGGTGTGATCTTCATTTATATGCAAATATAAGATGAATGATACATTAGTGAGGGTAGGCTAACTGCTATAACAAACACCAGGAAATGGAGGAGATAAGATCTCTGTTCCATGCAGTTATTTAGGGACCCATTCATCATTTTTACTGCACCGTTTCAGGCCCTGCTAGTCCTCTCCACTCAGCCTGTAGATGACAGAAAACAAAGATTACCTGTGGAAGGCTTGTAAATAACAGGAACTATGGCACATAAAATAAAGCTATGTACCTGAGAATAATTGTTGATTATGGAAGTGGACATTCGAAAAAAAAAACCAGTTACTATTAAGTCTATTCCAACTCATGGTAACCCCAAGTGTGTCAGAGTAGAACTATGCTCCATAAGGTTTTCAGTGGCTGACTTTTTGGAACCAGAGTGCCAGGCTTTTCTTCTGAAGCATCTCTGAGTGGTCTCCAACCTCCAACATTTTGGTTAGCAGCAGAGTGTGTTAACCATTTGCACCATCCAAGGACATGGACATTCAAGAAGGAGTCTAATCTTAGAATAACCTGGACAAGTTTGTCAGCAGAGGAAGAGAGAATCATTCCCCCTCACAGGACTTACATGGTCTATTCCATGGCCTGGATCAATGGGGATCATCTCAAAGAAGAGCAGCATGTGAGGTACCAGCTTTCCTTGCTGCCTTCTGTGGCAGTGAGAAGTTTTGCACAAAAGCCAGTGTTTAGGTTTCATCATCTGGGGTGGAAGTCAGAAGCACTCCTCATTTTAGTTAGCTTCATTTCCAAGAGTTGAGGAAAAAGGTGAGGGAGAAGCTGCAATAATGACCTGCTATATTGCCTGTTCCACAGATAGAACCTCCAAATAATTTATGAAAAATTTTAAAAGTGATGTACAATAATTATACCTAGAATTCATGAAGAAGATCATATGAGTTACAGACACTTGACTTTCTTTCTTTACGGTCTTGATATGGAGATCAAATGAGATAATGCTTATAAAACAGTATAAAAATCATCATGTATTATAAAATGAGTTGCCATTGAGTAGATTCTGACTTATGGTGGCACAGTGTGTGTCAGTACTCTGCTCTATAGTGTTTTCAATTACTGATTTTTTGGAAGTAGATTGCCAAGCCTTTTTTCTGAGGTGCCTCTGGGTGAACTCAACTTCCAACCTTTCGGTTAGCAGCTGAGCACGTTAACCATTTGCACTACTCAAGATTATATAGTGTATTACATAAAAATAATTTTTATTACATAATTCTCTTATTAGTATTATCAACATGAATCAATGTTTTGCTAAAAAAATTATACATGCTTATAATTTAAGCAGTGTATGTTATGTTTCAAAAAATTCATTTTCATATTAAGTGTGACATCCATATATATACATATGTATATATATATGTACAACTAGATATTATTTATGTAGGCGAATGAGTTTGGGGGGTTGAGCCCTGTTGCCATTTAATGTAAATCATTTTGCTTCATTTGCACTCCCGTAGTTGTATCAAGAAATCAGAAGACATAATACATTGGGCAAATCTGCCAGAAAAGACCTCTTGAAAGTGTTGAAAAGCAAGGCTGTCACTTTGAGGACTAAGGTGCACCTGACCCAAGCCATAGTATTTTCGATCGCCTCATATGCATGCAAAAGCTGGACAATGAATAAGGAAGAACGAAGAAGAATTGACACCTTTGAATTACAGTGTTGGCAAAGAATATTTAATATACCATGGACTGCCAGAAGAATGAACAAGTCTGTCTTGGAAGAAATATAGCCAGAATGCTCCTTAGAAGCAAGGATGGCAAGACTTCATCTCACATACTTTGAACATGTTATCAGGAGGGACCAGTCCCTGGGGAAGACATGCTTGGTAAAGTGAAGCGTCAGCAAAAAAGAGGAAGACCCTCAACGACATGGATTGACACGGTGGCTGCAACAATGGGCTCAAACATAGCAAAGATTGTGAGGATGGCACAGGACCAAGTAATGTTTCATTCTGTTGTACATAGGGTTACCGGGTCAGAACCGACTCAAGACACCTAACAACAACAAAGTTGTATAGGTCTAGGATTTGAAATAGGGTTAGCTTAATACTAGATATTGTATCAATACAGAAGCATCCTTTTAAACTTCTTTGTTTCTTCTGCATGCCAATTTATTGCTATCCTAACTAAATGGTGGGTGATAAAAATAAACACAAGATTCATGGGGGCAGGGTTATCTTACTCCTTCAAATTGTAAGGACTGTGCCTGCCAGTTGAAACACTATAGCAACTGTATATAATTCACTAAAACAGTGTTTTCTAGGGCACACCATGTTCCTGGACATTCAGTACATCCAGTCATTCTGGAAAGAAAACCTAGCACAATGGGATCCTGTGGTAGGATTCTGGAAAGTTTTTCCAATTTCAATAATCAACGGTAAACGTTCCTCTGAGACTTTCTGCCAGAGCTGAGAGTTATAACAAGTAAAATACAGAAGAATGGAAGAAAACAATTTTAGAATAATGGACCAAAAAACAATATCACATTGTACTAACAAGTAAACCAAAGCCCAAAGGGGTCATACAGTAGATTAGAGGCACAGCCCTGGGACTGAGGCCAGTTTGAATTTAGCACAAGAAATAAATGTAAGGGGAGTTATTTGAAGTCATTTTGGATTTACTTTCCTTTTGTTTGCTTCAATTTAATAAAAGCATTTACAAACTGTTTTCTAAGTATTTGTCCTCAAACTTTAAAAGGCCTTAAAGAAACAAATCAGAAGATAGAAAAAGTCACAGTATAACACAAAGCAATACATAATAAGTTCCAAAATGTCTGCACACATAATTGGTGAGGTTTTGAGTGAGTGAAGTTTTCATAGAGAAAACGAGGCTTTTCTATCGAAATGGAATATTCAGTTTTTAAAATGAAATTCCTTTTCTTTTTTATTCCTTCTCTTGTCTTACTCTTGTGGTTTCTTTAAAGAGCTGAAACTATCTGTCAGAAACATATAACTTTTAGCCAAAAAACAGGTTTTGTTGCAAAAAGGAAAACAGACATTTTGACTTTTGGCTTTACCAGTCACATGTATCATTGAGAAATCTGTGTTCCCTGAACTTGAACAGATTTAAGTAAACATATGCTTCCCTGAAAATACCTGCCAGGAGAGTCTGGTTTTGTTATTAAAATAGGATTGCCATTTAGAGCAGGTGGATTCTGCTATTGTTTTTAGCCTCCTTCTTTCCTTCCGCAACACCTTTCAGGAATAAGAAGCTAGATGAGACCAGCATACATACCTTCCTTAGTGAGGTTTCTCAATTCTGGTTTACTTTACCAGGTAAAACAAAGCATATTGAGATGTGGTCATTTCCTAAACAATGGCTTCCTTAGTCTGTCCATTTTTAAAGAACTGAAAATACCTATCAAAATATCCGGCCACTGCTAAAATAGAAAGTGGAATGGAAGTCTTCAGAGAAGGAAAACATCTTTAAAATCTATGTTTACTTTTAGAACTTGCCCAATCTTTCCCAAGAGAGGTGTAATGATGTAGATGACTAGGTAGACAAGTTATGGATTTTGGTATAATATTTTGTCAGTGGTCAATTTAATAATCACCATTGATTCATTCAGCTACATAGCTATAGATAATCACACTAACTTCAGATGTTCTATTGCACATTGTCAATTCAAAATAAAATTGTAAGATACGCGTTTATTTTTAGCCCAGACTTATTCTTCTATCAGAGCTTTCCTTGCCTTTTAAGTCATCCTTGAAAATCACTCTATTTTTTTACTACAGAGCTCTTCTTACTCTTATGATTTTTAGTCACTACCAGAAAGTGAACAAAGAAACTAATTCCTGCCAAAGTGTTAGTTGATAAGGCTTCAGTTCTGGTCCCTTCTAGAATCTATTTGTTTGTTTACTTTGTAACATGTAAGTGAAAGACTCTTTAAAACTGAGTCCCATCTCTTTCAAATTAATGTATAAAAATATTTCCACTATCAAGATATGAGGTTTGAAGAAACAATTTTGGGCACAGGAACTTTATCAGCATGTAGAATATCAAGCCACGTATTTCATCTATTCAGAAGGCAAACCCTAACTGTAAGTGGCTGCCTGTATCTCCAAACAGGCTACTTATTATTTAAAAAAAAAAAAAAAAAAAAGTCCAAAAAAATCAGAGAATATTATCCCTCCTAAATAGTAAATAGATATCTTTGTAGAGAAATTATTTACCTGGCAATGACCAGGGCTTAAGATCCAGTAAGACAAACCTCACATAACTTGGACTGGAAGAAGGTGATAAGGGAAACTTAAAAGTTCACTGAGATAAGATACTTAGGTCCATGAGCTACTGATAGGTGGGATTGATGCCAGGAAAGTGGAATATGTTCGTGAAGTCTATGAAGGCATGTTGTTTTCAAAGCATTCTGTGAGTGGTTAGCAGAGATTTAGAGAACTGGAAAATAATTTAGCACTGGACCACCAGTGAGAGCAAAAACATGACTGTAATAGATAGCGTACGAATCAAGAGATTAGGCCTGGAGGATGTATCTAAAAGCTAGTTGAAGGGCGAGGCAGAGGCTTGGTCTCAAAAAATAAGGTAAGAGTCAAACAGTAAGAACTTTATGCAGACTAAGTGCTGAATTTCAACTTCTGGCCATGATGTAGCAAATGGGAAAACATTTACCTTCCATCGTAAACAGTAATAAGCTGGAAAAAATACATGAAACCATGGTTTTCAGATGTTGAACAACAAGCAGCACAGGAAAGAAATTCTTGAAAAAAAGAGAAGCAAACAAGATGAGTCTTACAATTGCCATGCAGTGTTTTGTTTTCTTTTTTTTTTATTTATGTTTACATGTTACATCTTTTTCCAATATTTTATTTTACTCTACCTGTGTCTGTGTTTTAAGTTGTATTCTTGTAGACGGCATATAGTTGGGTCTCTTTTTCTGCAATCAAATAATCTCTGCCTTTTATTTGGGGTGTTTTGACTGCTTACGTTTAGTGTGATTATTTACCTGATTGGGTTTAAATCTACCATCTTGATATTTGTTTTATATTTCTCTTATCTTTTCATTGTTAAGTTTTTTTTAAATCAGTTTTTCTGCCTTCTTTTGGATTATTTGATTAATAATATTCTTTGGATTATATTGAGTAGTTGTATTCATTGTTTTGTAATTTTAGTGGTTACTTTTGGATTTACAATATGCATCTTCAACTTCACATAATCTACTTCAAGTAGTATAATACTTTAATATAGTATAAGATCATTACAACATAATATTTCCATTTTGTGCTATTGTCAAATATTTATACACTCCAGTAGCATACATTTTACTTCAACATATGTAATAAATATTACAATATATTACTAGTCTCCTTTAAGCAGTACCTTTTTCCTTTAAATTGTTTTTAGAAATAAGGAACATGTTTTTTACATTGATCCACATATTTACCATTTTCAGTACTCTTCATCCTTTGTGTAAATTCCAAATTCCATCTGCTATAAATTTCCTTCTATCTGAAAATTTTTCTTTAACATTTCTTGTCATAGTTCTTGGCTGGTGATGACTTTTCTCAGAACTTGTATGTACACAAAGGTTTTATTTCATCTTTTTCTCACTGATATATCCCAAGTGTACAGAACAGTGCCTGCCCCAAAATAAATATGCAATAAATATTTATAGAATGATTGACGCAATAAGTAAATGAACAAATATTAAAGTTAAAACTAGTTCTCCATTTAAAAAAAATACTATGTACTTTATTCTCATTTGAATTAAGTAACATGACAAATGCAGGTTCTGGCAATATTTTCCTTAACTGTTAACTTGTAAAAAATTAATTTTGCTCTTAGTCTGGTCAATTTTAAAACAAAATACTCAATTACTCAGTACAGTGCCATTCAGAAGGACACCACCTCAAATTGTGTAATAAAAGAAAAAAAATCACCATCATGCTGTACAACCATTTTGTGCTTGATTCTCTTCAAACATTTCTAAAATATGTCACATTAGCAAAATGTTAAATTATTTCAAGCCAAAGGTCTAAAGCAGGAATTTGCTAGATGGTAGTCTAAACATCTGAAATAACCAATATGACTAACAAAATGTTTTAATAAACTGAAAGAATGTGGCCTAAAATAATAAAAAAAATCCACTGACCTCCTAAACAATGATATAAATATGCTACTGAAATCTAAATTCCCTCAGTGAGACCTATCAGAATTAAATAACAAATATATTTTAATGACAATGAGAAATTTTCTCGGTGGTCAGACAAGTACATTAGAAACAGAAGGAAAAACAGTATACAAGTATTCACCATCTTATAATGTATTCAAGTTACCACAAACCACACTTAGGACTGTACATTTGTTTTCTTTTCTGTACATCTTATTATTAGTAATATGTACTAATACAATGTTACAGCACATAATTTGCTGATATTATCATTCTCAGGTTTAATGTTTCCAACCCCCAAAGACAAAGATGAGATTTATAAAGATACTAATAATAAAAGGCAATAATAATGAAAACTAAAAAAAAAAAAAAAAAGAGAGATATTTGACTTATGTCAGAACTGACTAACAATGGAGTCATTGAAACAGAACCTGTCATAAATCAGGGACTACCTGTAATTATTTTAAAATTCTATGTTAATCCTATCTGAAATTATTAGACTTCTACAAATATTCTGTTTTTTGAACTAAAAGATATAATTAAAGATTATAAAATTGAATGACATATTGTTTTTAAATTTCTTTTCATATTTCGGTTTTTATATGCAATATTTAAAATGTTTTTTAAGGACTTCCGGCAAAATGGTGCTCTAGGCAGAAGCACCACGCAGTCCCTCCACAGCAAAGATCTGAAAAACTAAGCCAAACAGAGAAAACAGCAATCCTGAAACCCTAAACATCAAATGAAGAGATAAAGAACTCAGCCAAGCACCAAATGCGGTGAGAAAACTGACAGAGAACAGAGAGCAAGGAGAAAGTCATGCAGAGGTCCCCTATCAGCTAACGAAGTGCAGATCTGCCATCTTGGACTTCCATCAGAGAACAGCAAATAGAGGTACGAGAAAGCAGCTTCACAGAGCTTCCAGCAGGAGACAAAATAGCCAGTAATTTGCAATATATGCTTTCCTACCCCCCACAGTTCTTCACCCACACTCAGCCTCCTCTGCTTCCCGTGGCCAGTCTCTTGACTGAGAAGCACCGGCTGCTTGGATTCCACCCACCTGCACTGGCCTACTCCCTGAGTGCCATTTGTTGGCTGCTGGTGTTGCTTTTTTCCACTTCTTTTGATTTCTTCCTTACCTCTCACACCCCACCCCCCCTTTCGCTCAAATACCTGGCTCTGTGTGCCATCTTTGCTTCTTTCTGAGGGGCTGCAGAGCTCCATTAGGTGTGGAACTGCTTCCCAGTATGGGCTGCCATGCTGGTGGGATCCCGGGGCTTTTGTTTGTTTGTTTATTTTGAATTCTTTGTTTTCTTTTCCTTTTCTCGAGTTGGGAGCCCGTTCTGACCCGGCAGTGCTGCGCAGCTTGGGACCTACCCCCTCAGCTTGCGAAGACGCAGAGAGATCCCTTCGTGGGTTTTTTTTTTTCTTTCTGTTTTTAGGGGGGCTTTTCTTGTACTTAAAAAAAAAAATTGTTTTGTTTTCTTTTCCCTCTTTCTCCCTTTCTGTCTTTCATCATTACTCAGTTTCTCGTCTCTCTATACCTTCCTTCTCTTCCTGTTCCCTGAATACCTGGTGCTGAATAACTCCAAGCCTACTAGCCAGGGTGTATTGTAATGGCTGAGAACAACTTCCCCAGACCTCGTAGCTGCACTGGTGGGATACCTGGGAGCTTTGCTGTTATTTTTCCTTTCTAATTTTTATTCATTCTTTTCTTTTTTTCTTCTTCTTCCCCTTTTTGCTTTTCTCCATTTCATAGTCTCCCATCTCTCCATCCAACGGCAAGCTCCCCTAGCACTCTTTTTTCTTTGTTTGTATGTTTTTGGCTCCTATTCCTCTCTCCTCTCTCCCATATCCATCTTAGCTCCACACCTAACAATCTCCCCCATCCATCCTGCCTCCTTGCACAGTGCAGTTAACATCACACCACAAAGAAGCACAGGCACGGCCTACCGGAACCTGCCCTGCACTGATTACTGACACGCCCTGGTGCCTGTAGTAAGTGCCACAAATAACCCATCCCAGTAACTCTTCTTCAGCTAGACCTACACTGCCGTACCATATCTGAGCGACTGACACTGCCAATTGGAGAAGGAGGTGAAAACTATCGTGCCCACAGATGAGCAAACAACAAAGAACACACAGCCTGCCTGCTCACACATAGCCAAATTAAAAAAAAAAAAAAAAACAGGACAAAACAAACAAATCTACAATCAAAAAACAAGAAAAATAACTACTGAATGCCCCTAAGACAGCAGACAATACCAAAACATTTACAAAAACAGGACAGGATGGTTCCAGTAGCCATCCAAAATAAAACATCAGATGACTTTCCAGTGGAAGGAAATGCACTAGAACTACCTGATAGGGAATTCAAATCTCTAATACTCAGAATTATTCAAGAGTTGAAGCAAAAAGCAGACAAAAATGAGGAAAAAATAGACAAATCATGGAAAACACAGACAATTTCATGGAAAATACAGACAAAAAATTGGAAGAATTCAGGAAAATAATGCAGGAACAAAATGCCAAAATAAATTCACAACCAGAAATTATACAACAACACAACAATTAGAAATCCAAAAGATAAACAACAAGATTTCAGAAATGGACAGTGTCATAGAAGGGCTGAGGGGCAGATTTGAAACAGTGGAGGACAGGATCAGTGGAATTGAAGACAAACACTTGGATACAGCTCTGTTTGAGGAAACACAGAAAAAACAACAAAGAAAAATGAAGAGACCCTGAGAGTTATGTGGGATACAATCAAAAGCAAAATTTTCAAATGATTGGAGTTCCAGAACGGGGAGAGAAAACAGAAAAAACAGAGAGGATCAATGAAGAACTGCTGACAGAAAACTTTCCCATATCATGAAAGATGATAAGCTGGTCATCCAAGAAGCTCCAGAAAACCCATATAGGATAGACCCCAACAGAAAATCCCCAAGGCATATCATAATCACACTTGCCAAAACCAAAGACAAACAAAGACTCCTGAGAGCAGCTCGTGAAAAACAAGACATCACATACAGAGGAGAAACAATAAAATTAAGCTCAGATTATTTGGCAGGAACCATGGAGGCTAGAAGCCAATGGGATGACATGTATAAGACCTTGAAAGAAAAAAATTGCCAGCCAAGAATAACATATCCTGCAAAACTCTTGTTCAAATATGATGCTGAAATTAGGACATTTCCAGATAAACAGAAATTAAGGGAATATGTAAAAACCAAACCAAACTTACAAGAATTATTAAAGGGAGCTCTTTGATCTG